>NW_018405533.1:1124368-1441034 GCF_002113885.1 Mizuhopecten yessoensis
TCTCTCTCTCTCTCTCTCTCTCTCTCTCTCTCTCTCTCTCTCTCTCTCTCTCTCTCTCTCTCAATAATAGATAATTGTAGTGATTTAAACTATGAAAGCCATCTTATGATGTGTATATACAATTATTTATCTTATAAGGAAAGGGCGTTAATAATGTTCATGTAACTTGTGCCCAATCCTCTTGCATTTTTTGGCAATAAAATATGTTTAAACTAAAAAAAAAAAAATTTGATTATGTAATAAATATATATTTTCACTTACTTATTTTATGCTCCTCTACACAACGTTTTACATATACTTTTGATAAATGTACATATCGGGTTAATTCTGTATATTTAATAGTAGATTAAATAGTTACATATAAATAAATTAATACACAGTTTAGGTGGTGATGACCTGTGCAGTACTTGCACATGGACTTTTGGTCTATCTACCTAACTATATCGAATGTTAAATAGTAACTCATGTGTACACGTGTAATTATGCTAATTAATAACTATATTTATGTTTTGTTTGTGTGTGTGTGTGTGTGTCCTATGTTGTATTGAAAGTAATCAAAAATGAGTTACGTCCCTTTAATTACTCTATCGTTTACATTTATGTATATATATTTAACTAAAGTTCTATAATATTCCTGTAACAATCTAGCCACCTATGGAAAGAATGTATATAGGCTTGCCTGTTACCTGTTATTCGATCCATTTGACCATAACAAGTTAATATTTATACCGCTTTTTCATACATTGCGAACTAAAAGGCTAAACATATTAATCCATATCACAAGTCCGAAACTTACGTAGAAATACAGCAAAAATAGAAAGGTGCCTGAAAACTCTGTATAACGGCTACAAACTTACAACTTTTGATACATCAGATACTTTATACTGGATGGAGGGCCTGTGATCGTAGACGGTCAGACGTCTTAACCAATCCGCAACCGTGACTACATACTAGTTAAGAAACAGGGAATGGGCTAAACTTGTGCCATGAAAAATAATAATGATAATTATAGAGTATCACACTGTTAAATCGAGAGGCCACCGCAGGTGGACTAGAGATTTTATCTACATGCGGGATCACATGAGGCACGCCGATCGTTTGAAAATGAATTTAATTTCAATTCTAAAGTTGGTAATTGTTAGCGGCTGAATTAGAGAATGAGTTGATGACGTTATGAATGAAAAAAACAACAAAAAACAAAATTCAAAATGCGAAAGGAAGGATGTAGGCCAACCTGAGGTGACACATCACAGACTTAGTCAAAATTTCAAATGGCATTAGAGTAAAATGCAGAAGTAGTTCTAACTTAAGTGAAATTGTCCATATTGACAAATTGTATCGTAAACAAGCGTGTAAAGTTACATTTTGATACATAACTGAACACGTGAAGACATTCCCCATGATCCGAGAGCCGGGGTATGGTTGGGTCCAGGTCTGAAATCAGGCAGGCATCTACAATTGCTGCTAATTTAAATAATACTGATAAAAAGGGGACTAGGAAATCAATGTTATTAACCAGTTGCTATTATATTAATGACCGTGACATTGCGTGTCATCTTCATGATCACGATTATAATTGCCATACAACTACATATTTTGTATGAAAAACTGAATAAACAAGTTCACAACTGGTGAAAACGAATATGACATAATGGTCCTCGTACCACTGCTCAATTGTGCAACATCCAGTGGTTTTGTGTGTAAGTGTTTTAACTAATTCCATCAGGACAGTTTGATGTATACCACCATTTGTTCCACTGATAATTGTTGTATTTTCCTTTGAAACGACAATTCTCAGCTGCAAGCCGTTGCTTAGAAAATAAGTTTGCTTAGGTTAAGTTGAATTGACACAATTAACATTATTTGAGTACAACTTAGTCCATGTCTTCAGCCGACGTGTCTCTAGCGTTGATAAATCATTTCTGAAAAAAATCATACCTTACGGGACTTATATGAAAACTAATAGAAATGAAATGATTGCTCTGTGTATTAAAAGGTTTACGTGGCTAGACCGGGGTTCGAACCCTTGACTTCAGAATGTTACACTATCGCTCTAACCGACTGAGCACCTGGTCAACGGAAATATATCCAAAACGAAATTAAAGGGACGTCACTGTATAAACAAGAAACCATAATGCCACAGGACAGGGATCCTTAGCCTGAATATGTTTTACTTTTCCCGGATAATGTAAGGGAAGTAACTCTAACGAGGTTATGCAAAACGGCTGTTAACGGTCGACAGCAAGACAAACTAAGTGTGCATAGCTTGTATTTGTACACACCTGTAACACACTGTTCTAGATTTACACTTGTAAGACGAGATGTCTAGATTCTGTTTAAAATAATAATAGCACCTCGTTGTTTTCTAGTAAGTGAATGCCGGCGACCAGAGTACATCTGGGTCACGTGTATACAAGTAACCCCTTCTCCTCCCCCTCAATAGCCGCATTCACGTAGCTAAACGGAAAAATGTAGGTTTCTATGGAAACCGCTCGTTGGCTTTACAATAGCACGTGTGTTTATATACATTTCCTCAATCACGAACCTGGTATCAACTAGGAATAGCCGAGTGTAAACAAAACTCGGCGTCGTAGCCTAAAGGTGGCTCATGTCGGGCGATGATTTAATTAGCATATAAATGTTTCAGGTATAATTTAATGCTAATAGCTGTCAGAAGTACGTGATCGGAGTACGGTATTTTCGCTGACGCACTGCAGATTTAGAACGTTAAACTTGGCTGTAAACAAAAGCCAGCGTGGTTTAAACAAAAGGTCACCATGTTGTTTGTACAGTTTGTATAATAAGGTAGTATGTGTTTTGTGTAATTTATTGTTTGTAAAACAAGTTACAATGTTGTATAATCAGTTACGCTGTTGTTTACAAAAGAAGTTACAATGTCGTTAGTGAAAGTTGTTTATAAATTAAGTTACAACGTTGTTAAAGAAATTACAATGTTATTTCTATAATAAGTTACATTGTTGTAGGCAGAATAAGTGACATTATTGTTTGTATAATAGGTTACAGTGTTGCTTAATACATTAAATGATGGTTGTGTAAAAGCTTAAAACAATGTAAATTTAAAAAAAGTTATAATGTTGTGTAACAAGTTACAAGATTGTATAATAGGTTACAATGCTGTTTGTATGATAAGGTTGTGTCGGTAAATAAACATTGCACAACGCCCTGTATTGTGTATAGGTGTATCACTGATACACTCTAAACGTTACACGCTGTTGTGCAATGTTATATGATGCAGTTACCCAAGATACACCTCCAAATGTGTCTTCAAATTATATACAGCGATGAGTTGGAAGCTTTGATTAAAGATAATTTATAGAGCATGTCTGAACTGGTTGAGTTGCTGTCTGAAGTGAAAAGAACTTGTCTTACATTCTAAAACACCTCCACATGTAAAAATATACAAAGTTTTCTCAATTATTTCATCAAAGGGCGGACGATTGATACTAAGGACATATAGTATACACCTACATTTTCTTATACATATTCATAACACTTTTTGCCCTTTAGCAGCGAAACGTTCAATATTTAGTTAATATTTTCGTTTGAATTCTCGAGAAAAATACTCAGCTTCAATTTGTATTAACGTTTCCCAAATTGTACTTTATTTTACAATATCTACAATCAGGGTCGCCGCCATCGGGATGGAAGTTACAAAAATCTCAGTGGGGTTATACCTCTTGCGTTTTCGCCAACGCTACTCCCTTTTAAATAACTGTCCTATTGTGGGTTGATTCGAAACGCACTTTCTGTAATCATGGGACAGCCATGTAATACAATTTATATTGATGTATTATAAAGATTCTAGCGATGCATTAATTATGGCATTGTTATTCCCTATTACTGTTCAAAATTTATTGTTTGACTGTGTTTCTTGGAGATTTGAACGGCACGGTACATCAAGTAGTATTTTACCTAAGTCGGCCGCCATTTAGTTTGATCCCCGCCTGGAGAGGTATTATGTCCCTGTCTATCGCATTGGGTAATATAACTAGGAGTCGAACCCGGTACCTCTGGTTTACTAGTCTTACGCTTTACCGAATGAGCGAAAACGAAATTCTTCCTAGCCAAGTCGAAACGATAAGCAGTGACATATACACAGAGGGTTGAGAATCACACACAGTATGCATGTCTGGACAAAGCCGGATGTGTATGGATTATAATTAGACATTAAATGAGTTAAGATAAAACTCAGTAAAAGATCCATCTTCAAATGTTGGGTATATCTTTAAATAAACCATTTAAACATCTAAAAGGAATCTCTACATATCAGGAAAGGTCCCTAAAATTAACACAGTGATGAATTAGCATGCCTCTGTGGTCACAATGACGTAGCCTTCGGTTGGTATTACCATAAGTGGACGCCGTCGTGATATGACCCACAATTCAAATAGAATCAAACTCACATACAACAGCTTCTACACATTCTATGTGAAGATTTGATTTGTCTCTGTAAGTCCTTGTGGTATAGCCTCACAAATACAAACACTTTTAATGGTTATCCAAACCTAAGCGGCCTTTCTCAACCGTTCGTCATCAACGTTGATGGCGCTATAAAACCTGAACAACAACGGTCGCTGACCACATTTACATACCAACTTTTTCTACCAGCTGAATAATATGGATCAGTCGGCCTCTTACTCATAACCTACAATCGATTAGTTTATATGTTCCGTTACAGAATGACACACACACATCAGTTGTCACAGATCTTGTAATACCGATAGCGATCAAGGCAGACTTACAATGCCTCAGGTTAATTCTCCCTCCTCCAACCTGTCAATTCAATTGAAAGCGTTGTTTTGTACGCTTTATTTATTTTGACCCCCTCCCCACCCCTACCTCCCTACCCCACCCTACCTCCCTACCCCTCCCTTGATCATTTTTAACATCCTGATCAGTTCTTGGATCAAACACGGTGTTATATGTGGTATTAACGATTGTCTCACTTCAGTCCCCAGAAATACTGGTTGCAATGGTTTACAGCTTTTATTGCAAAAAACAAACAAACATAAACCACTTGATATCATTTCAATGTTTGTAACTTACTGGTTATGTGTGAATAAATTGAGAAATAATCAGCATCTATTCAGGTTTTTATTGTGAAATACAAAAAAAGAGTGAGAAACACCGGGGAAAATCGACGAAGGCCGCATAGGCCTTAGTTTACTTGCTTTCCAACACTTTTTAATCCTTCACATGCAAGCGTGTACCCTCACTTCATATAACTGAGTCGTTCAAGAAAAGTCACAAATGCTTACTTAGTTACATTTGCGGTACAGGAGAGGGTTTGGGAAGGGTGGTTCACGTACATGGCCTATAGTCCAATAATATAATGTTACTAACCGATGAATACCTTGTTAATCATGGCCTATAGTCCAATAATACATGGTTATTAACCGATGAATACCTTGTTAATCATGGCCTATAGTCCAATTATACAAGGTTATTAACCGATGAATACCTTGTTAATTATGGCCTATAGTCCAATAATACAAGGTTATTAACCGATGAACACCTTGTTAATCACGACCTATAGTCCAATAATACAAGGTTATTAACCGATGAGTACCTTGTTAATCATGGTCTATAGTCCAATAATACAATGTTACTAACCGATGAATACCTTGTTAATCACGACCTATAGTCCAATAATACAAGGTTATTAACCAATGAGTACCTTGTTAATCATGGTCTATAGTCCAATAATACAAGGTTATTAACCAATGAGTACCTTGTTAATCATGGTCTATAGACCAATAATACATGGTTATTAACCGATAAATACCTTGTTAATCACGACCTATAGTCCAATAATACAGGGTTATTAACCAATGAGTACCTTGTTAATCATGGTCTATAGTCCAATAATAAATGGTTATTAACCGATGAATACCTTCTTAATCATGGTCTATAGTCCAATAATACAAGGTTACTAACTGATGAATACCTTGTTTATCATGGCCTATTGTCCAATAATATAAGGTTACTAACCGATGAATACCTTGGTTATCATGGCCTAAAGTCCAATAATACAAGGTTACTAACCGATGAATACATTGTTTATCATGGCCTATAGTCCAATAATACAAGGCTATTAACCGATAAATACCTTGTTAATCAGTGAATTCGTCAGGCCATGTAGTAACCTTTCTCTACATTTACGTTGGTGCGGAACATAGCTCTGTTGACTCATTTAGCCCTGTTTAAACTGGACTTGCTCTGTAATTGATTTGGTAATGTTCAAATTGTGACTTTAGGGGCGAATGAGTGAAAGAATATAAAATGGCGCATCTTGAAGATATGCTTGAACGGAGCTGTATTGCATCATACTGGTTAAAGAGACGCGTTTCAATTCTTATATTTACGCTCAAAACTTCTATTTATCTTTCTGAGTGATTCCTTTAGGTTTATGACACACTGAACAATATATTTTACCCAATCGTAGAGTTTTTTTTGCGGGAATAATATCGTATTTTAAATAGCTACCATTTCCGTATACGACAACCATTAATCGAAAAGCGTTCGTGAATTTTAAAATTTGACGTCGATTCCAGACACTTCATGATTTGTTCCCGATATCTATAACCGTATGATGGTCACTTGACTAAATGGGGTTGAAGTCTCACAATAGATATAGAATATTCTCAACATATATCCATTTCAATAGGAGTTAATATTTATTTGATGTGAACTAATGCAATTTGAAAGTATTGTCAGCAATGACGTTACAGACCCTTTAATATGGCGCTAATCCTTCCGGAACACTTGGTCTGATTCTCAGTGCGATCGATTAAGAGTTCGAATTGGACAGTTTTGTTGACACTGCAGTTTTCCCTTGTTTTGTTTTGTTTTTTGTTTAAACTTAATTTGGGTCACACATAGAGACAACGTGTTCCATCGAATTCTTTTTGACTCCGTTAGACTAGTCAGCGCGACGAAGGAACTGTTAAAACATAGCTAAATCAATCATCTAATTTTGTGATGACCGTGTTCTATCACAGAAATCTCTATGAGATCTCTCTAGGACTCATGTGCTATCTTCTCAGTTTCTGACCGAGATGTATGAAGTAGCTACGAAGTGTACGTAGTGAAGTGTGTGATCGGTATACCGTGAAATCAGATATCAGATGTTGACTACCCCCTTGATGGCCTCTCCCTACTCAACCCCTCACCATCTTAGACACGAGGACCACTCATTATCAAGTTATCTTGCTATGTATTATATTGGTCATTATCAGCGCTATAAAAATGCTTACCCCACAGCAAATGTAGGCATTCTAGATGTAAAGATATTCCTATCTGCTGAGTACGTGGATGATAGAACGATAACCTGAATACGTAGTAGCACTGCAGATATAGGTGTCTGTATAGACTTAGATATAGGGTATCTGGTAGAGGTAAGATAGATGGTATCTGGTAGAGGTAAGATAGAGGGTATCTGGTAGAGGTAAGATATAGGTGGTTGTAGAGACTATCTGGTAGGGGTAAGATATAGGTGTTTGTAGGTAAGATAGATGGTATCTGGTAAAGGTAAGATAGAGGGAATCTGGTAGAGGAAAGATATATATGTGTTTGTCGAGACTATCTGGTAGAGGTTAGATATATACGGGTTTGTAAAGACTATCTGGTGGAGGTAAGATATAAGTATTTGCAGAGACTATCTGGTAGAGGGAAGATATATATGTGTTTGTCGAGACTATCTGGTAGAGGTTAGATATATACGTGTTTGTAAACACTATCTGGTAGAGGTAAGTTATAGGTGTTTGTAGAGACAATCTGGAAGAGGTAAGATAAAGGTGTTTGTAGAGACCGTAGAGACTATCTGGTAGAAGTAAGATATAGGTGTTTGTAGACACTATCTGGTGGAGGTGTTTGGAGAGACTATCTGGTAGAGGTTAGATATATACGGGTTTGTAAAGACTATCTGGGAGAGGTAAGATAGAGGTATTTGTAAAGACTATCTGGGAGAGGTAAGATAGAGGTATTTGTAAAGACTATCTGGTAGAGGGAAGATAGAGGGTATCTGGTAGCGGTAAGATAGAAGGTATCTTGGAGAGGTAAGATAGAGGTATTTGTAAAGACTATCTGGTAGTGGTAAGATATATATGTGTTTGTCGAGACTATCTGGTAGAGGTTAGATATATACTATCTGGTAGAGGTAATATAAAAGGATCTGTAGAGACTATCTGGCTGTGGGAAGATAGGGGGGTTTGTAGAGACTTTCTGGTAGAGGTAAGATATAAGTATTTGCAGAGACTATCTGGTAGAGGTTGGATATATACGTGTTTGTAAACACTATCTGGTAGAGGTAAGTTATAGGTGTTTGTAGAGACAATCTGGTGGAGGTGTTTGTAGATACTATCTGGTAGAGGTAAGTTATAGGTGTTTGTAGAGACTTTCTGGTAGAGGTAAGATATAAGTATTTGCAGAGACTATCTGGTAGAGGGAAGATATATATGTGTTTGTCGAGACTATCTGGTAGAGGTGTTTGTAGAGACTTTCTGGTAGAGGTAAGATAAAAGTGTTTGTAGAGACTATCTGGCAGAGGTAGGATATAGGTGTTTGTAGAGACTTTCTGGTAGAGGTAAGATAAAGGTGTTTGTAGAGACCGTAGAGACTATCTGGTAGAAGTAAGATAGAGGTGTTTGTAGTGACTATCTGGTAGAGGTAAGTTATAGGTGTTTGTAGAGACAATTTGGTAGAGGTAAGATAAAGGTGTTTGTAGAGACCGTAGAGACTATCTGGTAGATGTAAGATAGAGGTGTTTGTAGTGACTATCTGGTAGAGGTAAGTTATAGGTGTTTGTAGAGACAATCTGGAAGAGGTAAGATATATATGTGTTTGTAAAGACTATCTGGTAGTGGTAAGATATATATGTGTTTGTCGAGACTATCTGGTAGAGGTTAGATATATACTATCTGGTAGAGGTAAGATAGGGGGTATCTGGTAGAGGTAAGATATGGGTGTTTGTAGAGACTATCAGGTAGAGGTAAGATAGAGGTATTTGTAAAGACTATCTGGAAGAGGTAAGATATAAGTATTTGCAGAGACTATCTGGTGGAGGTAAGATATAAGTATTTGCAGAGACTATCTGGTGGAGGTAAGATATAAGTATTTGCAGAGACTATCTGGTAGAGGCAAGATAGAGGGGTTTGTAGAGACTATCTGGCAGAGGGAGGATATAGGAGTTTGTAGAGACTATCTGGGAGAGGTAAGATATATGTGTTTGTAGAGACTATATGGTAGAGGTAAGATAGAAGGAATCTGGTAGAGGTAAGATATGGGTGTTTGTAGAGACTATCAGGTAGAGGTAAGATAGAGGGGATCTGGTAGAGGTAAGATAAAAGTGTTTGTAGAGACTATCTGGCAGAGGGAGGATATAGGAGTTTGTAGAGACTATCTGGGAGAGGTAAGATATATGTGTTTGTAGAGACTATATGGTAGAGGTAAGATATATATGTGTTTGTGTAGACTATCTGGTAGAGGTAATATAAAAGGATCTGTAGAGACTATCTGGTGGAGGTAAGATATAAGTATTTGCAGAGACTATCTGGTAGAGGTTAGATATATACGTGTTTGTAAACACTATCTGGTAGAGGTAAGTTATAGGTGTTTGTAGAGACAATCTGGAAGAGGTAAGATAAAGGTGTTTGTAGAGACCATCTGGTAGAGGTAAGAAAGAGGGTATCTGGTAGAGGTAAAATAGAGGGTATCTGCTAGAGGAAAGATAGAGGGTATCTGATAGAAGTAAGATAGAGGGTATCTGCTAGAGGAAAGATAGAGGGTATCTGATAGAAGTAAGATAGAGGGTATCTGATAGAAGTAAGATAGAGGGTATCTGGTAGGGGTAAGATAGAGGGTATCTCGTAGAGGTAAGATAGAGGGATTTGTAAAGACTATCTGGTAGTGGTAAGATATATATGTGTTTGTGTAGACTATCTGGTAGAGGTAAGTTATAGGTGTTTGTAGAGACAATCTGGAAGAGGTAAGATAAAGGTGTTTGTAGAGACCGTAGAGACTATCTGGTAGAAGTAAGATATAGGTGTTTGTAGACACTATCTGGTGGAGGTGTTTGGAGAGACTATCTGGTGGAGGTAAGATATAGGTGTTGATAGAGACTATCTGGTAGAGGTTAGATATATACGTGTTTGTAAAGACTATCTGGTAGAGGTAAGATATATATGTGTTTGTAGAGACTATCTGGTAGAGGTAAGATATATGTGTTTGTAGAGACTATCTGGTAGAGGTAAGATAGAGGTGTTTGTAGAGACTATCTGGTAGAGGTAAGATATATATGTGTTTGTAGAGACTATATGGTAGAGGTAAGATATATGTGTTTGTAGAGACTATCTGGTAGAGGTAAGATAAAGGTGTTTGTAGAGACCATCTGGTAGAGGTAAGAAAGAGGTGTTTGTAGAGACTTTCTGGTAGAGGTAAGATATAGGTGTTTGTAGAGACTATCTGGTAGAGGTAAGATATAGGTGTTGATAGAGACTATCTGGTAGAGGTAAGATAGAGGTTCTCCAATGACTGACGGTACTATCTGGTTGCACAAATACAAATATGGATGATAAATCGACAGTCTCCCTAAAAAATAGCTCAATATTTTATTTTATTATGAACAGCTTTGCATATCAATAATAATACAAAGGATTCGGAAACACTGGATTAAAATGGTAAGTTATATCCGCTCCCTGAATCTAAAACGATGTATATAATTATATGTACATTTGTAAATCAAAACACACAAATCGTATGCATGCGTTTGAAATGGGAAAACATTAAAGAGCTCATTTCAGTTCACATAATTTACACGTTAGAATAACAATACTAAAAAGTCATAAGAGTTAAATATAAGCAAGTCAGAAGAAAATCGATACAAAACCACTAATATTCCTTTATATATAAATCAAATTTCTAACTGAACCTCACGGACAATTTTGATGGATCTTTTTAAAATATTAGTCATCAGACCAATTAATATGTTTTGTGTTGCTGAAAATAGTAAGTGTATGACAGTAGATCTATAAATAGATGTCTACCATAATCTATTGCACCACATTGATGAAATCGGTGACCGAATATATGTTTCAGCTCACAATAGTTCGTGAAAAGTAAGGATGTGTACACTAACATATCGGGGACTAAGATAACACTAGGGCAAAGTTATCATAGATAGACTCTCGTATCTGCTGTCACGTTTGTTTATCAGTACTGGTATCAACTACATGAATGTATATAATCCTTGCTGTTATCATCGTTAGTATGTAAGAATAGACTTTAGTAAGCTAGATTGGCATTGGTTCTAGAATCTAAAATATTGAATTATTTAGAAAGCAATCTACTCTAAGATTGTTATCACTTGGTAGACTGGCTACCAGCCCCTAAGTTTTAATTAAGAATATCCTGCTTTACTAGCTTACCTACACGTAGTTTGAGAATTTAGAACCCTAGAATCAGACATCCAAGTGATCAAAATTATTAGAGTTTATTTCTTTTCTAAATGATTCAATATTCTTGAGACGGGGGCTATTCTAATCACTTAGATGTATGTTCTTAACCTAGGGGGACATACAATATAAGCTAGAAGTAAAATGCAGGAGGGAAATTCTTCACAAAGAGTGGCAGCCAGTCTTATGGTAAGCGTACTATCGGGAAATATTAGACAACGTTAAAGGGGACCACTACGTCACTTATAATCGCCGGGAAGAGTTCCACTCAGGGTTTTACTTGGGGTTATCTCCCTTCTAAATAGAAGTCCCCCCTGTCACGTGTTTAAGAGGCCTCACTTCCCAGTAATTGGACACTCTATTTGGTGTTGTTGTATTTATAATTACTGGATGACAAAAAGTCTAAAAGGAATTAGTTATTTCATCAATATTTAAAAGTAAGTTTTAATTCCAAAACGGCGTCATATTCCATGCTTGATCATCTACTGCATCCACTACGACTTCAGATGACGTCATTGAATTATATATATTATGACGTCACAATTACGACCATGTGTATAGAGGTTGTAAAGAGCAGAGTTTCTCGCAAAGCGTTGAATTGAAGGCGATTATTGAATTATTCACCAACATTTAGAACAGAAACAAGTTTTAACAGTAATGTGGGCCATCACAGAAGCGCACAGACGTGTCCCAATGTCATGCGACCAAAATATATGTTCCTATCAGATACATGTATGGTTGAAATCGGACAATATCTGAATTTCAACAAATCAAACGCCAGTTACGGCGGCCATTTTGTCGAAAAGGTCAAACTTCGTTATTTTGCACCTTTGAGGACGCAATTGTTTCTCTGTACCGGACACAATTACGCTGAAGACGATATTATTATCACTTGAGCTTTTGTGAGATGGAGTGTTGATGCGGTAGTACATGAGCCAAATACGGAATAACTCATTCGGAACACCTCGCCCCGATTACGGTACAATCAATGATGAGGGAACCGGTCGAGGTGTTCCAAATGTAAAGGTTAATGGATCAAAGTAGAACTGAGGTCACTACTAAATGCTTCCAGGTTCAGTACCCGGGCTTCTGTACCCGGGGTTCAGTGCCCACGAATGAAGTCCTTTAAAGATATAGGTAATTTATTAAAAAAATGTACTATGCCTGTTAGAACTTGGTATTTGTGTAGACTTTCTGAATCTACCGTCACAGTACCTAAATCGGGATAGTACCCAAATCGGGACACTTGAAGAAAAAGGTCACAAGAAATTGCATGCTGCGCAAAGAAGTATTTTCAAATTGAAAATATTGATTTAAAGATGCTAACATGCCAATAAAACATTATATGAACTTTATTTACTGACACTTATGGTTACAATCACAGTTTTAGTTTGTAAATAATGACGAAAATGTAACGTTCTAAATTGATGCGCCATGCGACGTTATTGATTTTCAATTTTTGTATGTGATTTTTTCACAATCCTACTATTTCACAACTAATGGTAGTTTGGAAAAGAAATTCATTCAGAACGACCACTGACTCTTTAATATTCCAAAGATATACCATGTTCTGTTAAATACTGTTATCATCACCAAATACAAGCCAAAACTGGTAGGGGGTCCCGATTTGGGTACAGCTACACCTTTTTCGCGATTACGGTACCATGACTATATTTCCGGTTCTATTTATAGAACCACGCGCCGGAAATATCAACTTGTTATCAAAATGAAAAGATAATGATATCTATTTAGGAAAAGTGAACAAAAATTACTGGGATCGGTACTATGGTATGAAATACATCAATGTTTCACTAAAAAGTGTCCCGATTTGGGTACTGTGACGTTAGAGATAACAATCTCACAATTTGTGTGTCAACTTTTCATATTGTGCATGTAGTTATTGGTGCATGGTGCTGTGTGAAGAGTCCTGTGTTTACCTCTACCCTTGACCCGGAAGTTTATATTTGACATTGGTGACACATGCAGACGATTATCTCAAGAAAAGGGCCAACATGCTATGTTGAAATTTTTAATATTTTACTCCCAAGATGTTGCTCTTGAGCAGGTAGGATAAAAAGTTTGCTAACAATTATTAGGATTTTTTTATGAAATTAAATGCCACAATGAAACATATAGTAAAATTAAGTGTGACCTTAGTCAAAGTGAATCGGTCGGGGTGTTCCGAGTGAGTGCTTGGTCGGGGTGTGCCCACTTACACATACTTATCGCCAAGAGGTATGAAACAATCACGACCTAGATACTTCTGAGACAGAATCGGACATGGAAAACCCAGTTAAATACAATTCCTATCTTCCCACACAAACTGTCCGGTCGAATTCCCTTAGCCAGTTAGTGCTCGAGTGGGGGTATCTTGTTATCTATCAGGGCGTCTAGAAGTGTGGAGTTAGATTTCACGTGTCTTGTGACACGTGTTGCTCTTCCTCGATTTCCCAGAAGTAAAGCGAAACAATGGACAGCGTGAGAAATAAAGGCAGTCCCGATACTACGCCCAAGAACATGTAGAGTGATCTATCATACAGCATACAAACTAGACCTGGTAACGATGTTTTATCTGAAGTCCCTAACTATCAATTTCAGTATACACTCTGTATACAGGGTCAATGGAGCAAGTCCTTCCGTCCCAGCACCTCGCTCCCTATCAGGTGAAAACTATTGTCAGCCCCGATGTGTATGTGTATACTGTATATTTTCTTACGATCAGAGACCAGACACACTGAACATAAACAGCAATGTGTATAGGCCCGTGTTAGTTTACCTCCGTAACGACAGTCGACATGATTAATACATATGGCATGTGTCGTAACTATATCGAACTTTCGTCATATGCAATTATGATTGCAAAACAAAAATTGGCCGCCACTAACCAGTTTCTGACTGGTCCAAAATTTGTCACTGAGATATCTAGTTCCTGTTTATGCTTTCACTCCGTGATGACAGTCTGTGTTTGTGGTTAATGCTTCAAGTGTCTGTGTGTGTTCTCCATCGAAGGACAGATGACATATCAGACAATTCGACAGGCCCCTGTTTTATTTCACTGACGGAACGGGTTTTTCGTAACGTGTCTAGCCGCTGTGCTTTCGTCGCCGTAGGGACAGTCGACGTAATTGAAGAGTTGAAACGAATCTTTTTTAATATTTATGATGTTTCGGAATGTAACTTTGTTCAAAAACATTTCAATACTATAGCTGTGTGGCAAACCATCATGAATGTTAAACGATGCCTTTCACTCTTTACATTTACCGCCAAATCAATCAAGAACAGTCTGTTTTATCGCTAGTAGTTTTTTTCTTTTCGATTACGATAGTTTTAAACAACCATATCTGTGAGAACAAAGTGGTATTTCTAATTTATACCTTTCCCGTAAGGGGACAAATATCTGCCGGAAACCATTCGGGAATTTCCGTCAAAGTTTGAATTTGACGTTACGTCATGATTGGTCCCCGATGACATACAATTTCGACGGAGAAATCCGAACAGTTTACGCTCGGAAAACATTCACGAGCAGAGGTCTCTTACTGTTATGCTTTAATAACTAGTTAGTGTTTTAAACTTCTTTTTCTAGAGCCTATACAACAGGAATGTGAATATTTATTAGCAATGTATTAGGGCTCTGTACCTGCACCATCCCAATGACAGTTGGTCTTTTTTATATTTTATTACAATGCATGTGTGGCTTCCTTTTTTCTCCACCGTTACTTATCAATTAGTATCGTGTTAGATCCCTGTGTATTTACCACTCTAAAGATAGTTTATGTAATTAATAGCAGTTAACGTTTGTAATTAGGATTATATTAGGACACTATGCGCTCATCAGTTAACGTTTGTAATTAGGATTATATTTGGACCCTATGCGCTCATCAGTTAACGTTTGTAATTAGGATTATATTAGGACCCTATGCGCTCATCAGTTAACGCTATTAGTTACAGTAGTATGTGTCAGGACACTGTGCTTTAACCATTGTAAGGACAGTTTATGTAATGAATTAGTGGCATGTCCCCGTGCTTTTATCAGCGACGTTGATTATCATTTTTCTGTATACTTGTGTGGTTAGTATAGAGAGACAGAACGTGATTCATTCAATAAATTATGTAAACTAAGCGTTGGTGTGTGAAGGTTTGTGTTTGATGAGTATTTTGATTTATCAGCAAATTTCGACCTCAAGCAAATACAAATAAAAAAGGTCAAGAATGTGACCCAGGACCAACAGTCCGCCGCTCCTTCCCCCTACTCCCACTCAAGGTGTTCATGTAACTTGTGCCCAACCCTTTTGCTGAATTTATGGCAATACAATATGTTTAAACTAAACTCAAGGTGATCATTCATAGAGCCATATCTACATGATGGTTTAATACCCAATACACCGGTGTTTATCAGCCATGTCGGTATGTCTGTAATACATTGTAACTCGACACGTGGATGTAGACTACTGAGCTACAGCATACTGTAAAGTTAGCAAATTTCGTGTATGGAAATATTCGCGTTGGCAACGGTTCTTAAACCTTTACATTCTATATATATATAAAGTGTATAATTACTTATTCCCGTGCGGATATTTTTCGAGCTAATATGCTGAACCCGTAAAATGCGAACATTTCTACATCGCGGAAATGTCCACTTTTACATGTACTTATCCCATACCTTGAATCTTGTTATAGTAATACAGGCAATTTTCAGACCATGAAATACAACGTTCTGTATTGCACATGTGCAATACGGAATGTTGTATTTACCTACTAGCCGGAACTACTTTTTATGGGAATCCCCTCGTCATGGCGAACTGAAAAGTTCCCGGTATTTGCAAAAAATATCAAAGTTTATAAAATCTTTGTATCGATCTCTACCAAATACGGAAGGTATGTGATAAAAGCAAGACCACACACTTGTGTTTTTCTAACGAGTCAGAAAGCACTCATTTATTGCGGGGACGTATATATTCGTCCGCGCAATAAACTCGTGCTTTATGATTCGCTAGAAAAACACAAGTGTGTGGTCTTGCATATATATTTAAGCATTAAAGTAAACTATACTTGGTGCAGTTCTTACCCTCTGTGGGTCTTTTAGCTTTCCTGCAATGAAGTTGGCCATCATATTGCTGATGAACCGTATCTGAGAGCAACCATCATATTGCTGATGAACCGTATCTGAGAGCAACCATCATATTGCTGATGAACCGTATCTGAGAGCAGCCATCGTATTGCTGATGAACCGTATCTGAGAGCAGCCATCATATTGCTGATGAACCGTATCTGAGAGCAATTCAATACTTATTTTCACTTTCACTTCTATCATCCTTAAAAAAAAATAACGACAAGGTTACAGGATCAACAAGGAGCTGTAGCGTTAATTATGTCACAGTTTTGCTTCTTTAGCCGTGAATTTGTCCAAGCCATTTCTCAGAAACTATAAGTCTGATTCCTAGGACACTTCACATAAGTATTGTTGGACATGCCTAACTGTTTTCCCAACTGCGCATCAAAGATGGCCTTCTCAGCCTCTGATTGGTCAAAATTTAGATATTGACTGATTTCGATTAAATTTAGCATGTATGAGTATTATGAGATTACGGACAGCAGAGCGACTTAAAACTTCATCATTTACGACTGCGGGGGTGGTTCTGGAGGACATCTGTAACCCCGCCATTATCGTCAGAATATCTTTATCATTGATTACAAAAGTATAACTTTACTGAGGTCCTCATACTCTACAATTTCCGATAAGTAATAATAATGAAAGTGTGGGAGTTAAAAATATGAATATAACCTTACGTGAAGTGTTGGGACAATCCTTAGGAGTTAAAGCGACACACAAAGTAGAGTTTTCATCAATAGGTTTAATATACATAGCAGTTTTACCATAACATATATCATAATCGTATTTGTATCTAGTAAATATAATTGAGAAAGCTTAATTCATTCAGGAAATTTTGGTTATCGGAAAGAGTCGTTTTTCTTCCTAGATAGGTGGTATCAGCCCTTGGGATTATAATCCTATCTGTATATTTATTGATTAAGGTGACACTACAAACACTTATGACCATAGGTTTATTTATTTTGAGAAGACAAAGTAGATTTAGGGATGGAGTACATAATTCACTTCAGAACTACTCAGCCCTCGGCACTAGAGGCTTAAATTACTCCGGCTCTCCACATTCAACGAAGTTCAACATGTATAACCTATTTGGAGTAAATCACATTCTATTTTCGCTTCAGCAAATTTCTTCAATGCAGAAATACGCCAGAAATATTACACTGTACTTAATACAGATGTATGTTACACTGTACTCAATACAGATGTATGTTACACTGTTCTCAATACAGATGTATGTTACATTGAACTCAATACAAATGTATGTTACACTGTACTCAATACAGATGTATGTTACACTGTACTCAATACAGATGTATGTTACACTGTTCTCAATACAGATGTAAGTTACATTGAACTCAATACAGATGTATGTTACATAGAACTCAATACCGAGGTATGTTACACTGTTCTCAATACAGATGTATGTTACACTGTACTTAATACAGATGTATGTTACACTGTACTCAATATAGATGTTTGTTACACTGTACTTAATACAGATGTTTGTTATACTGAACTTAATACAGATGTTTGTTACACTGTACTCAATACAGATGTATGTTACACTGTACTATAAATAGATGTTTGTTACACTGAACTTAATACAGATGTATGTTACACTGAACTTGATATAGATGTTTGTTACACTGAACTCAATACAGATGTATGTTTACTCAATACAGATGTGTGTTACACTGTACTCAATAAAGATGTATGTTACATTATACTCTATGGAGATTTGTATGAAACGTTGTACTCGGCATAGATGTTTGTCGCTCTGTCATCAGTTTGAATGCTACATATTAGTCATCACCGATCACTTTTCACTGGGGTTACGTCCTTGGTAAACATTCGTTCATTGATCGCAAAACATACAGCATCGCCTTTTTATTACAAATATAAACTCCCATCTCGCCTTTCGTTTCAGATGCTGTGATTACATACATAAAATCCACATCTGTTCCCAATAACAGTGTTTGTTGTTGATTGTTTTGGAAATATGCTATAATTAGACATCTAAATCTGATACTACGTGTGATTGGCCGATCACATTCGACTTTTAGACATCCATGCAAGTATTTCGTCTACACGCGGCGTGACTGCTAGAAACTGACAGGCTCACGAGCTGTTACACTTACAACGCTGACCTTACTATTACATGCGAGGAGCTAAAGGAAAATATGAAAACAGAATGGTTATGTTGAAACCATATGTTACACACCGACAGCTGGTTTGAATGTCTAGTTATTACACCGCGGTTGCGCCGGTAACGGTCGGGTTGCCTAGTAACACAGCTAAACGTACATCTAGACCACATAAACTGCATGCACTTAGCACACATTCGGGATCCTTTACACTCCTTGTGAAGTATAAACTGCTGTTTCGACAGCGATATCATCACTCGAAAACAAATTTTAATGGTATATGAAAAATTAAATAATTTTAATGGTGGTCTATATGAAGCCATTTTTCAACTTCAATTTTTGGAAAAGCATCTGCGGCAAAAAGGTATGTTTGTTTTTATAAAATGAAGGTGATATACTTTTGAATCCAATGAAATTCAAATTCTGCTTTCAGTTTCAAGCTGTTCGCTTTTACATAACTGCGTCATTGCACAAATTAAACTTGGGCTCTAAGACTTGTTGTTTTAATTATGGTTGGCTTAAAGAGACATTCACGCAAACTTCAAAAATTGATTTTTTGAAAAACATCTTAATATTTGTAATAGTTCCGTGTCGCCCGCCTTCATACAGTTGTTGTGAATTTTTATTAATTGAATTTTAGTTACAAAACGTTTAGATCGATATATGTAAATGTAAGTTGATTAGGTAAGTAACAGTAGTATACTGTGACATCTCCATTTATAAAAAAGGATACGTCATGCATGCTTTACTTGCACACACACACATGTAGAGTTGATAGATTTTATTGGGGAGCTAACTCAATCAATAAGGTTTGACTAAGACCTGCTCAAGTTCACAAGGACAAATAACATATAGATTGCTAGCTAGTATTTTGTCGATTCGTTTTTCAGATCGTCATCAATTAGTTATGGATATTTTAAGTAGATTTACCGTCCACCTAGGTACCGTAACTTGACACATGGTCCCGTAACACTTTCAATATCTGACCAATGGCCAATAAAGGTTTTAAAGTCAAGGTCAAATGTCTTTCTCGTATACTCACTGGCTTTGATTAGTTAGATGCCATGCAGACATTTTCAGTACATATGTATTTATGCAGAAAGAAGAGGCTTGTTGCATGCAATCAATACGCGACACGTTTGGGCTCCCCATCCTCGATACGCAATGGGTTTAGCTCACTTTCGCTCTCTTTACACATGGAATATGTCGAGCACGCGTTTGTATATTTGATTTGTCACAGGTAAAACAATCTGACCAATTGCTAGGCTAATATCCTTTCAAGATTACAGAGGAGCGAGGCCCGACTTCGAAGCTAGTCAATAAACACAATTTTACGGTTACGCGACGGGCAGATTATTTTGATGTACAACAAAAGGATCAAACTAGTCTCTTCATCTCATCCAAAAGGTTGTGCACACTGAGCCTTCAATTTTGCTATGACATATTCCGAGGGTACAGAGAGCGAAAGAGAGCGTTACCAATGGAGTATCGAGGATGGGAGCTCCCTGGAGAATCGGGGTTTTTCTTCTGTGTCGCCTGCTTAGGAGGATGTCGGAAGCATCAAAACGTATCTGCTGCTCCCACGTCAAAAGTGGGACCTCTGTGGGTTTTTTGCTCTCTTACTTCTTTCTCCTCATTGTTTTTTCCCTTTCTGGCATCCGTTTTCGTGTGACCTTGGTTATTGCAAGCGCGTAGTAAAATCTCGGGAAATAACGGAAAATCTCGAGAGAGAAAAAACCTGAAACACAAAATCAATATCACTGTGATCAACCTCCTAAAGGGCACACTGAAAGGTCAAAGGTCGACGTCTGATTGGCGAATGATTTTGATAAACTGTCCTACATATACACTGCGCTGTGTCTCGTTCCCCAAACTAAAGGTAAAAGGTCAACCCATTTAGTGTACGGACCATCATTTCTGATTGGTTGCAGATATATGTTGATGCAACTTTGTATACTAGACCACTGGTTGGTGTACAACGTGCCAATTTCATCACTCTCAACTAAAAGTCAAAGTTGAAAAAAGGTTTTGTGACGTCATATAATTCGTGAACAAACCGCGATTTTTGATTGGCTACAAATTGTTTTATGAAACTTTGCAAACATTTACCAAGACCATCAATATGTTTGATTGCATCACGCATGAATAGCCTTCATCCATGAGTGACATTACAGGAGGATGTCACAGAGAGAGAGAAGGTATCGCATGGTAACTTTCTTATTTTGCCAGCACTTATCTTGTTTATACATATAAGATTTGTATTACATCTCCTATATACTCTGCCAAAAACAATTCTTGTCATCGTCTTGCCCCTCCTCAGCCACTAAAATAAAATCCAGGACCCATTAACACTTGGCAAGATTCAACAAATGCAGATTTGACCTCGTTACATAACACTTTACAAAGACGCCTCGGACTAATTAGGAGGATAACATGCCTTATACAGACAGTGCTCGTGGAAGCGTGTGATTATCTGTACGAGTTTCAAGTATCATTATTATTCTCAGTCATTAAAAACACACTTCATAAAGGACATTAAACACCGGATGTGATCATTTCCTCTATACCAGTGACAGTGTGTATTGATAATAGAATGATACACTCACCAGAAGAGTATACATATAAATGTGCATATTTCTACCGCAATTTTGAATTTTATTCGAGATATCTAAGGCAACGCTATCGTAATAAGTCAACTCATGATAATTCAGTCGACTTATCACGACAGACTACATATAGCTATCTCGCTAAGTCGACATAATCAATTGAATAGCCTTTTTTTTAATTCGACACAACGATATATTATTTGCACCTATAGTTCCTGAGTGAACTCTGAGCTCGGAATAAGATTTTTGAGGTTCAGCATTCGGCAAAGCCTCGCACTGAACTTCAAAAAAATTGACCCTCGGGTTGAGATTTCTATATCACACAGGATTGATATATTAATATTTTCTTTACTTGAAACGGAAGTGAAATCATTTTCCTGAGTGTGTATAAAACAACGACAGTAGGGGATTTCCCGTATATGGTCCTCATTCGAACCATAAACCGGTCATACACAGGCCAATGAACTGCAGTTTACACAAATACAGATATGCAAGCGACCTTATTTGACCAGAATAAAATCAGATTTAATAGAAGAATGTTCTAAACACGTGAATCAGAGCCAGTGATTAACGTCAATTTACTTTCTATAATGTGTGGAAACGGAAAGCGTCCTATTATTACTACAAATAACAGTTGTAAACAAATTAATGAACTGCGCAGTATGATAAGTTAGAGGGCTAACTAAAACATTGAGATAATTGTGAGACTGGACATTGGGTTCATTGACTAAACAAGTGCGTTCATTGACTAAACAAGTGCGTTCATTGACTAAACAATCGGGTTATGTTGATAAAGATCGGTGTTCAATGACTTGACTTGACAAGCTTGTCATTGAATAAACAATTGTGTTTATTGACTTGATAAGTGTGTTCGTTGTCTTGATGAGAGTGTTCATTGACTAGATCAGTGTATTCATGGGCTAGATGTGTTCATTGACGACTAAGTTACCGTGTTCTTTAAATGAAGCGTGTTCTATTACAAATGGTCTAGACAAGTGTGTTCATAGAAAAGAAAAGTCGTTCTTTGACTTGACAAGCTTGTCATTGAATAAACAATTGTGTTTATTGACTTGATAAGTGTGTTAGTTGTCTTGATGAGTGTGTTCCTTGACTATATCAGTGTATTCATGGGCTAGATGTGTTCATTGACTCGATTAGTGTGTTAATTGGCTAGCTTAGTGCGTTCATGGACTAGCAAAGTGTGTTTATGGACTAGGTGTGTTCATTGAGTAGGTTACTGTGTTCATTGAGTAGGTTATTTTGTTCATTGACTAAGTTGTTGTGCTCATTGACTATGTTATTGTGTTCATTGAGTAAGTTATTGTGTTCATTGACTATGTTGTTGTGTTCATTGACTATGTTGTTGTGTTCATTGACTAGGTTATTGTGTTTATTGACTATGTTATTGTGTTTATTGACTATGTTATTGTGTTCATTGACTAAGTAATTGTGTTCATTGACTAAGTTATTGTGTTCATTGACTAGGTCATGCGTTCATTGACTAGGTTATTGTGTTCATTGACCAAGTTATTGTGTTCATTGACTATGTTATTGTGTTTATTGACTACGTTATTGTGTTCATTGACTAAGTAATTGTGTTCATTGACTAAGTCATTGTGTTCATTGACTAGGTCATGCGTTCATTGACTAGATTATTGTGTTCATTGACCAAGTTATTGTGTTCATTGACTATGTTATTGTGTTAATTGACTAAGTTATTGTGTTCATTGACTTAGTTATTGTGTTCATATTGACTAGGTTATTGTGTTCATTGACTTAGTATGTTGTTGTGTTCATTGACTATGTTGTTGTGTTCATTGACTAGGTTATTGTGTTTATTGACTAGGTTATTGTGTTAATTGACTAAGTTATTGCGTTCATTGACTAAGTTATTGTGTTCATTGATTAGGTCATGCGTTCATTGACTAGGTTATTGTGTTCATTGACCAAGGTATTGTGTTAATTGACTAGGTTATTGTGTTAATTGACTAAGTTATTGCGTTCATTGACTAAGTTATTGTGTTCATTGACTAGGTCATGCGGTTCATTGACTATGTTATTGTGTTTATTGACTATGTTATTGTGTTTATTGACTAGGTTATTGTGTTAATTGACTAAGTTATTGCGTTCATTGACTAAGTTATTGTGTTCATTGACGAAATTATTGTGTTAATTGACTAGGTTATTGGGTTAATTGACTAGGTTATTGTGTTCATTGACCAAGGTATTGTGTTAATTGACTAGGTTATTGTGTTAATTGACTAAGTTATTGTGTACATTGACTAAGTTATTGTGTTCATTGACTAGGTCATGCGGTTCATTGACTATGTTATTGTGTTTATTGACTAGGTTATTGTTTTTATTGACTAGGTTATTGTGTTAATCGACTAAGTTATTGTGTTCATTGACTAAGTTATTGTGTTCATTGATTAGGTCATGCGTTCATTGACTAGGTTATTGTGTTCATTGACCAAGTTATTGTGTTAATTGACTACGTTATTGTGTTCATTGACTAAGTTATTGTGTTCATTGACGAAATTATTGTGTTAATTGACTAGGTTATTGTGTTTGTTGACTAAGTTATTGTGTTCATTGACTAAGTAATTTTGTTCATTGACTAAGTTATTGTGTTCATTAACGAAATTATTGTGTTAATTGACTAGGTTATTGTGTTAATTGTCTAGGTTATTGTGTTCATTGACTTAGTTATTGTGTTGATTGACTAGGTTATTGTGTTAATTGACTAAGTTATTGCGTTCATTGACTAAGTTATTGTGTTCATTGACGAAGTTATTGTGTTAATTGACTAAGTTATTGTGTACATTGACTAAGTTATTGTGTTCATTGACTAGGTCATGCGTTCATTGACTATGTTATTGTGTTCATTGACCAAGTTATTGTGTTAATTGACTACGTTATTGTGTTCATTGACTAAGTAATTGTGTTCATTGACTAAGTTATTGTGTTCATTAACGAAATTATTGTGTTAATTGACTAGGTTATTGGGTTAATTGACTAGGTTATTGTGTTCATTGACCAAGGTATTGTGTTAATTGACTAGGTTATTGTGTTTATTGACTATGTTATTGTGTTTATTGACTAGGTTATTGTGTTTATTGACTATGTTATTGTGTTCATTGACTAAGTAATTGTGTTCATTGACTAAGTTATTGTGTTCATTAACGAAATTATTGTGTTAATTGACTAGGTTATTGTGTTTATTGACTAGGTTATTGTGTTTATTGACTATGTTATTGTGTTTATTGACTGTGTTATTGTGTTCATTGACTAAGTAATTGTGTTCATTGACTAAGTTATTGTGTTTATTGACTAGGTAATTGTGTTAATTGACTAAGTTATTGTGTTCATTGACTTAGTTATTGTGTTCATATTGACTAGGTTATTGTGTTCATTGACTTAGTATGTTGTTGTGTTCATTGACTATGTTGTTGTGTTCATTGACTAGGTTATTGTGTTTATTGACTAAGTTATTGTGTTCATTGACTAAGTAATTTTGTTCATTGACTAAGTTATTGTGTTCATTGACTAGGTCATGCGTTCATTGACTAGGTTATTGTGTTCATTGACCAAGTTATTGTGTTAATTGACTAGGTTATTGTGTTTATTGACTAGGTTATTGTGTTTATTGACTAGGTTATTGTGTTAATTGACTAAGTTATTGTGTTCATTGACTTAGTTATTGTGTTCATTGACTAGGCCATGCGTTCATTGACTAGGTTATTGTGTTCATGGACTAGATTTTTGTGTTTTTTAACTAAGAAAGTTTTTATTGAGCGTCAAAATATTTTCATTGAATAATAGACAATAGTGTTGAATATAATATGTTGTTTACAAGACAGGTTTTCGTTGTTCAGACAAGTGTATTTGTTGATTGGACAGTAACACGTGTTTTTGTCGACTTGACAAATATCTTCATTGCCGAGATATGTAAATAAACCAGTAAGATCCTCGATTGAACCATATTAGCAATGTGATCGTCAACTAGACCAATGACTTGGAAAGCAATTATTTCTAACAAGAATATAGAAATGTACACGGATGGTGTCCTCTGTACGTACATAGAGCAAGTATAAAGGATGGGAGATACGGTCCATTTCATAAAATGTATGTTAAACTTTTTTGTTGAAATTGTGGTATTTCATATTAAACAGCGTAATAGAACACAACTGATCTACGGGCTCTCTCGACCCGAAACCAACAAATGAATCAAGACTGTATACTAATATACTTCTACTGTAAGTGTCTCCATTTGCCATCTTCATTGTAGGTTAAACATATGTAATAAATAACCGGCTGGTAAACACCTTACGTCAATTTGTTAGGTTAAAAATTCTGATTTTATGATAGAACATTGTGGTTTGAGAATCGACGCCATTGGACTTTGTGCTCCTCCATGTCGAATATTCATCCGCAATGTAGTACCGTAATGAGTTATTACATCAATGAGAAGCTTAGCCTTTAAAATTACTTCATTATTACAAAATGTGAGGTATAAAGCCATAAACCCAACTACAAGATATTTCAGTATGTAAATTAGCAAACTTATCACCGCAATTCAATTCCTACGCGACCTGATCACTTACCGTCATTTGTTTTCAAACCATGTCATAAAAAGTTTTGGCATTTAATTTTAAAAGGAAAATCTTATTTATACTCGCTTTCTTTTCCGAATTCTGTAATTACTGTAACTTACTTTAGTTTGATAAGCGTATTGGTAATATACAATCATCACTCGTTGTGGACCCTCCATGTATCAGTAACTATGAGAATAACTTGATCAAGCTTACAATGCTTATTACAACACATTTTCAGCGTGTAAAACATAAAACGGCAAGCGTGTGGAAAATAATGAAACAAAATCATAATACTTTTATAACAATTTTGTTGTAATTTATTCAATAATAATAAAATGATAAAATGTTACTTCCGACAACTATGTGAAGTTGGTAATGATTACATGTCCAGGTTCGACTCCTGTCATGGCAGAGTTGACAGTCTTACAAGATGTACAAACACAAATTAAGAAAACATTCATAAAAATATATCATGAAATTAAAACATTGCATAAAAGATGACAAGCAGAAAAATATGTTTTTGTTGATTTTCTACTAAAAATCGATCATCAAACTTTCTAAATCCAATGTAATATATTTAAAAGCTTTAAAAATAGAACTTTGTCATGAACAGAAAACGAAGGCCTCAGAGTCCAAGACGTATATTAAAATATGAACGCGTGTTTGCTGTTCACATAATACTGCTATATTTGTTTTTGGGAAGAACTAGATAATTTTGAGATAAATTACATGCATTACATATATACGAGTATAGTGGTAGTATAAAGATGACGTTATTTGCACACATGCCGAATTGTCACATTGATTTGTCTTCTCTATCCATCGGCAAATTCTCTTAAAGTACCTTTATGCTGAAGAGTTCTGAAGTCTAGTTACTTCCGGTCCGAAGTGTCACAGGTGTTCGGACACCTCCTGTTTATATTCTATGTATATTTCACTGAACGCCATGGTCTATTTTTAATCCAGGAACGAGAAATCACGTCACTTTGAATGGTGTATCCCATATTTTTTGCAATAACGTTGCCATGGTAACAGACTTGCCAAGTTTCCTCTCCAGGGTGTGTGTAACTACACGATCAATATATCACTGTCGATCAACAGACGTCGTTATATTGCCGGAGGTATCCCCACGTGTGTATGTGTGTAAAATAGTGGCGGATTTTCTATATTTTTCAGCTGATGTTTTAGTTGTAAAATCCACGTACACACCACAAATTTTAGCTTCCATGATGACAAAACCCGCATAGCGCATAAATCATGTTGCCGTTCCGGTGAAGTTCATCACCATTGAATGCACTTATTTGTAATCCATCATTTAAAACTTTTCAATGTTCTTTCCCGATATAAATCCCACGATGGCGCGTGCTAGTTTTCTGTCTGAAGAGGCACCATCTTAATAGATAGACAAACAGATGTCGGCAAAAGGTCACAAGTTCACATGCATATTCCCATGCGAGGCACTTCTGTGAGATATAGTCTCATCCGTCTGTCGTTCGTCATCTCCGGACAACTTGTTGCTCCACTTTGCAACAAAACAAATCTATCAAAGTTTTATTTTTTGCAAACCGAGAGAATACACTTTACTAAAATGTCAGCCAGATGCTTTCCGTCGTACGAGATGTCTTGTATCAAGATGTTTCCAAAATTCAAACTGAAAGACAGTTTCTTTCGGTCCGACACGACACGTCACAATCAGCAGTAATAGATTAAGTTACAAGTATACTAGTAAACTTTCATAAAATGGATGCATGCATATCAAATAGTTACTTGTATGGTGCCTGGCTTATTCCCGGGCGATGGATTGGGGTGTCATTCCCTGGACCTCCTGTGCTTCCTGTACTAGCGCACAAATTCCACAAAAACACCATGTGAATAAGTCTGATACTGCCGACCCCTCAATGCCTTTAGCTTCACGGATTTTCCCACGGATTTTCATCACCGCATAGAAATTCACTAAAGGCACCAGCGACGCTATCCCGCAAAGGAAACACCCTTCTCCAACGGCCTCTGCATTTTTACCGAACTGGTAACACGGTACAAAATATGATACCAGGCACAAGCCGATATTGTCGAAACATCCAAAAAGACCGTGTTGAAACTCTCCCATTTTGAGAATTAGTTGTAAAGCTGTTTAGTGTGAAGAATATCGGAGTATAATGACAATCTGTCGCGAGCCTGACCGAGTGAGTATGCCACGCCTTTCTGGAATCGCTGCTGATGCACAGAGCATGCGTACTGGGCAAACTATTTTATATAGCGTAGGCTTGCTTCTTAGGGGCTCACGGCGGGTTACACCTATCTATAGAAGACGGGGCTATGTATTTAATACAAATACTTTTGAAGTGTGAAATTTGAGATGTCACTTTTGTTAAATTGTGACAAGTGAGATGAAGAAAAATTCTTTACGATTGATTTAACGTGAGATTATACGTCATGCTCTGTTGTATTGTATAAGGTAACCACAAGAAGGCGAACACAGACCCTAGGCGCCCCATTGTGGTATCAGAGGAATTTGCCCCTCGGGGATGATACAAACGACAAGATAGGGCCAGAAGGCACAATTAGTTTATGAAGCGTCCCGCTGACCCCCAACGGCGCATCCAGATTCAGAACAAATAATGTGTGTCGTATAGTCTTTAAATTAGTCTAACAGTTGGCATTTCAAATCTAGTTTAAAATGTCCCTGTGGCAATTTACATGCACGTTAAACTTTTTATTTATAAGAGCACGAGGTTGAAAACAACCTATGAGAATCCATACAGATGTGCTTTGACGGCATGTGTGTGTTAGCAGGCTAATGTACAGGTAGACTTTGTTACAATACACATGTACACAACTGACCTATGTGTCAGGCATCTGTATGTACATGTGTTGTTTTCTAGCTTTGCATAGAAAGTAAACGTCGCATGTAAATTAGACAGCTTGTTACTCAAGGAAATCTAACACCTACGCACCGAGTTTTATCCTTAAAATAACGCGTAACAAAGTTTTGTATTTGAGAAGTTCAGTTATTTGATATACGAACCACAACGATAGGGCATAGGTGAAGGGGTGTCGACAGTTTTTCAAATGAAATGTATGGTTAGCTTTAGCGTGGGAAAGTAAACAAAGGAGATCGCTTTTCATGCCTTTTCTTCTCTTTTAATTTTAGTGCGCATAAGGATCGACAATGAACAAAATAAAGTATCCTATTTCCATTCTATAATACTCTGGAATGCATTACGGCTAAAGCGAGTTTGAGTTTTTTAAGCTACATACGCTACAGGGGCTGTGAGCATCGCTAAACTTTAAAGAATTGTCATCTTAATGTGGTGTGGATGTTTAGCCCGCCCGAGGCTAGCGGAAACCTGTATACTTCCGTAAACTGATAAAACTGTTTCCCCGTCAAGGTAAAATATGTGTTGTTCGTTCTTAACTTCCAGTTTCTATACGGACTTAGACTGCTATCTATGTCCGTGATTACGACTCCTTTACTTCAGTAAGAATCAAATTCGTTTTTGTTGCACTATGTATATAGCAAAATAAGGAAAGAAACTCACAATCCTGTCATATTTTCAGGACGGTATTATTACTGAAGGAGTAATTGGTGTTGTGATCTGACAATGAGCGTGTTCGGCCCAAAATGATATTTGTAAAATCGTTATTTATTACAAAAAGAAAACAAAATATTTTAAAGAAAACTGATAAAACTGTTTCCCCGTCAAGGTAAAATATGTGTTGTTCGTTCTTAACTTCCAGTTTCTATACGGACTTAGACTGCTATCTATGTCCGTGATTACGACTCCTTTACTTCAGTAAGAATCAAATTCGTTTTTGTTGCACTATGTATATAGCAAAATAAGGAAAGAACCTCACAATCCTGTCATATTTTCAGGACGGTATTATTACTGAAGGAGTAATTGGAGTTGTGATCTGACAATGAGCGTGTTCGGCCCAAAATGATATTTGTAAAGTCGTTATTTATTACAAAAAGAAAACAAAATATTTTAAAGAAAACAGTATCGTATTGCATCACGAAACAGGTTCTAAATACGGTCGTTATTACATGTAGAAGGGCCTTTGTAACAAGACAGGCTCAGAAACGCTTAGCAATCACATTACAATATCACAGAAATGGCTTCTAGTGCGTTATCGTCCATGTTTATCTGGGGTTGCGACGTTTTGTTTGCTGTAAGGGGAAGGGTGTGAGGTCAAAGGCAGAAAAACAAGTCCAATGTCTACTCGAAGATCCTCAATGACTTGATCCTCTCTGATAAAACTTCTATGTCACTCACCGACAAGTGTAGCACTCACGTGTGAAGTATTGACTACCTACACAGACGCTGTCCGCCAATTACTACAGAAAACCTACACCTGTCATCTGATCACCATCACCACCTGTTACCTATCACGTACGGCCACGGACTACTTAATTATTCAGTGATCGATAAAGTTGTATCAACTTTTCATTAACAAAAACTATTTTAAGTCAATATTGAATTAAGTCAATCTGAATAAATATGGCTGTTCATTATTACGTACCGCATGCCGTAGGTATTTTCATTAACATCTGCTTTTAATGAGATTGGAATTAAGTGGGAAGGGAACATCGTATGTGCTACCACAGCCAAATTGTACCCCAAAAGGTTTTGTTTTTAGGTTTAAAGTATTCTTTGTTCACAGTAATCATACCTTTTCTATAATATGTAGGTACATGTATGTGGGATGTGGGTACTCTAACCGAGAGTGTAGAATTCGGCCATACCTTAAAGGGGCTGGTCGGGGGAAAATGTCATATTTGCTAAAATGGCATACATATGTTTAAAATACCTTCTTATGAAATATACCGATTCAAATTTTGCTGAAATTCACTCCATAAGAGTAAAAATTATAATTATATTAAAGAAATCGATTTAATTTTACCGCGTGCGCGTCATCAACAAGGCCAAATGTAAACATCGCGGCGAAAGAAAAAGATGCATGCAAAAGTCATGACAGGCACGAGGTATCAATACCGTTATATATAACAACAACATATAGGTAGGAATTCTACACTTGCATCATACATGACCCTTGAAAACAATTATTTACGTATAGTATTGCTGTCTTGTCTGCTAGTTGGGTCCGACATGGCTGACAGACGGCGTGCTATTGTTGTTATCTTCACTGCCTCACTTTCGAAACAACCACGTGGCATATATAAAAAGATCTGCGCTAAATTTACGCGGGGCTTCCCCGAGATTTCAGTGGTCAAAACTGGACATTGCAAGTAGAACTCGGCCATCATATTGCCATGGTATAACTTTTGGAAGGCCAGAGAACGCATTTAGACCCATTTATTTTGTATTNCCCCCCCCCCCCCCCCCGACCAGCCCCTTTAAATTCAAAGATTCATACTAGACCTCCACTGCAAGTTTGTACCGCTCTATCACAACCTAGTCCGTAGGTCGTCTCTAAGCGGTTCATGAACTATTATCCATAGTTAGTGTCACGAGGTGGTGTCACTTGCCGGCAACAAGATTGCCTGAGTCAGTCAAATGATGTTCTGACGCTATTTCCATTGTGACGTCATAATGAAACGCCATTATTTGATTGTGACGTCACAATATTACCAGCAAAGCCTCGGATCTGACCTAAATTCTACTACACTTTCGGATGGGACGATGCATTCTATGCATCTCACCAACAAGCTTCGATGAGCTGACGTCATAGTCTGTGTAGCTATTCTGTCAGTGTAACATGGGTGTTTATGGAAACGATTGGAGTTATATACAAACACACGTTTATCCTTACTCGTCGTGGCTCAAATGTATCGGAAGAGCGTCGGCCTGCTGGTTCTATTGGATCTATCTTGGGAACATTCAACATGTGTGGTTGTAATATGATGGAATAAAAACGGTAAAAAAGCATGCCGAAAATGAATGCCGCTATAGGCCGATTTGATTGTTTTAAACATTTTCGAGCCCTGAGTTACCATATATATATTGATCATATCTCTTCCACCAAATGGAAATATAATTAAATTCATTTCCTTGTCTACTTCTCATTGACTAAATGTGGACACCGATCTGTTTAAAATCAGATCTTTAATTTCACTCCGGTATTCTGCGTAACCAGTTTTAATCAGATTGTGTGGAGACTACAATTTATATTCCTGCCGTTCCATTTTAACATTTGTTGAGTGGAAACGAATAAAAATGTACATGCAAGCGTGTTCCCTCTCTCGACAAGGATTTATAAGTTGCCCACGACCAGTCACACACGGTTCAATTATGCAGCTGGCTTTTGGAAATGGACATGCATGGTTTGCTGTGAAATACAGAGTAATTCATGCATGCGCATAGATCGTTGCCAATGCTACCACGCCGACAATGTAACCGCACTTTTCATTTGTTATTATCCATCTAACCTAATGAGCTGTTTGTGACTTGCCTTGGACGTAGAGCTTTCGTCACGCGAGGGGACACGCATAGTATTTTCTGTTAATTGGAAAAAAAACTTGTTTTTGCCTCTATGTTGAACCCAACAAGTTTCAGAGCTTTTTAATTTGGTGAGCCACTATCGAGCTGTTATGAAAAACACTTGTGAAGCATCAAATCTATTTTTATTTCAACATTCTTGCCGCAAATTGACTACTGCAAACGACATTACTGGAACAGCCTCATATCATCTAAATGTTTGCTTCTTGCAAAAGTCATGTTGTATGTGTATACGAGCTAGAAGGAGAGGCGCCCAACGAAAGTGATCCATTTACGTTTATAGCCGTATGAATGCAATTTCCGTTGCTATTCTCTATACAGGGACTTATAGTGGAAATACAAACGTTTGAAATGAAAACGAGTTAAGAATCTTCTTTATTACCAAAATATTGAGGGTGACATAGTACATACCGCACTAGTCATCGAAACGTCACATATAAACACTTACTGGTTGTGCTACATGAATATTTTCACAACACGTTCTTTGCATGTGATATAAAACTATACACAGAAAAGTTCTGTGTGTATGCGAACGAGCGTCAATGCGTAAAAGAAATGCCACACATAAATCTATATCTGGTGTCGTATTTAAACAAAATATATACACAATAGAAAGTCTTGCCAGTGAAGCGTATAGATAAACAACCATGACGCACGCGCCGGACCCCGTCATACAGAATGAAGGGTTTTATCCGGGTACACTGGTATTCTCCAACATGAGGCCCTGCAGAATGAAAGGAAAACATGAATGTATCACCGGTCATTTGTGTTACCACTAGGGTCTGACTTGTAATTATTTGGGACCCTAGGTAACTTGGGGTTACAAATGATGACACATTATGTCAGTTCCACTTCCTTTATTTTAGTCCAACTTCATATCTTCTCCATGGAAACTTAATTGTTCAATCCATTCCCTTCTGTTTCCATCTCCATTCTTTCTCCTTTAGTTCTCTTCAGTCTCACTTCCCAAGATCTCTCTGTAATTCTATATCTGTCTATCTCTGACTCTGTCCTTGGACTCTCTCCTTCAGCTCTCTCATTCTTCACTCCGTCAACCTTAGATCTCTACCTATTATAAAGACAATATAACACTACTTCTACTTAACTAAATCTTCTAATTCTATTGGCTAATTCCATCCCTAGGAGGCGGGGCTACATTTCTCTTTTAGAAGTTTTTTGATGACCATTTCCCTGTCTAAGGACCACGATCAACTTATCAATGCATTATACTAAATGGACCTTACATCCACACACCATTGTCCTTTAACCCTTCACACAGACATTCCCACACACTCCATTCCCTTTGAGTTCCTACCACCATGTGTGTCCTGGTCATCTCCTTTGTTAACAATTACAATCTCTTTTTAATTGCCTTCTTCTTACTCTTCTGATCTTACTCACTACATTTTTCATCTGTCATAAATGCATGGGTTCGCTTCCTGAAGTAAATCATACCCGGTACTTCCCGAGTAATGAACTAATTACCCAGGAAAAGAATAAACTGGCAAAGACGGAAACATCTTTCATCAGGTTTATGTTTCATTTTTGTTGTTAAAAGAAGGCTTTTAGATATGAAAGGGAACCCATAGAGCCCTTATACAAATGCTTATATACATTGAACAGTAAGCGGATCGGTCATTTTTTAATCAATTATATGAAAACCCAGCCACAAGAAATACACAGTTTAGTTGTACGCTTGGCATGCAGGTTTCAATGATCAGCTTTATGTATGAAGTCAACAGGGTCAGGTATAAAACTACGACCCAGATAGAAGTCAAATATCTTAACTAGATGAAGAATGAAGACGTAGATTGAAAATGTACAGTTATCAAAACATTATTAAAAAATCCACGAATAGAATTATGAAATTCGTGTCGAACTACGCTTTATAACAGTGTAACAGACGGGATATTTTGTTATGCTACGATATAGGATCTAATTAAGCCTTTAACGTTATTCTGGGTCGCTTGGGTTGGACAGGTGGCGACCTGATAGGCTTAGTTATGCGCAATCAATAATCCCTGTATGTATATATATGACGTATGTGATTATTAACGTAATGCAATAAATATAAACAGAATATCAATAAATTAACATGACTTCCGTGTGACGTCACATAGCGGCCATGTTGGAAGCGCAGTAGTACAATTATGAGGAATGAAGTATAATAAAGATTCATCATGAAAATGTACATAGCGAGAGGTGAGCTTAAGCTGAGTATTACTATCTGTCATCATTGTTATTGTCTACATTTGTTTGACAGTAGCCCGCTAAAAATCCTCTTCATAAATGTGATATTTCACCTTAAATCGTCTGCTAGAGTAACATCATGGACAACTGAACATCAGCGGGACGATTATGCCATATTTTTGCATGTGTTTTTGAATAGTTCCCAGAGCTTATTACATAATATGAACCAGATCATATTTCGGCCTTTGTTGTTGTTGATGGATATTTTCATTGGAAATACTGTCATTATTTTGTCCTTCCATCTTCACATTTCTTCACCGTAACATACACTGCCGACCTTTGATCCCCCCATTATTGCGTTCCCTTGCATGTGTCGTTCGGTTACGTGTACATATAAGACATGTACATGCATGAGTGTATTATCTTGCCATGCGAACATCTAAAACACAAGAAAAACACGGTTAGTTCTTTTACTATGACTCTTATGACTAATAAACGGGCTTCCAAGCAGGCGGCCGGGGTTCGATCCCCAAAGTCGCCGTACGCATGGAATATTAGAGAAATTGTTTTTCTCCTGCCCACACAACTCCAACAACCCAGGTGGAGTATAAAATGGTCTTGGGTTGGTGTTGCGGGATCTGTGCTGTAGCATTCAAGTGAGGTGGCACTATAAATGATACCGTTGGAAGCACGGCCCCACTACAAACAGAACACAATACATCTCCAGCACACACACAGGCATACACACATAGGGAGATATTAGCCAGGTGGCATAGGACTAGTAGTAAGCCTCTGATAAGGCAGCTCCTACGAATTCCTCAATATTGTATTGAATTGTATTGACTGTATAACATTGTATATCTATGTACTGTAAAGGGCTTTAAAGAGTGGCTTATGTTAGCTAGATAGGGCGCTATAAAAAATGTTGTATATTTATTTTATTATTTTACATGTAATACTCCAGGAGGTCAAGGTCAGATATCCACTTCCGGTCCTATTTATAAATTTCATTTGTAAACAAAATAAACACGAATGAGACGTTTAATCAAGCAATGAATGTTTTCGCAAATGTTGTTATGGTCCTATAACACATAATGCTATTGATAACAATAAACTTATGTAAGCTTGTCAGCAATAGAAATGTGTGTTATAGGACCATAACAGTATTTGCTAAAATATATTCATTATTCATATATACATTTTGATAGAGTAGTTATGCTTTATTTACCATTTTGAACATTTCTTTGAACAGCAAATTCAGTCTTGACAACAATGAAATTAATGACGTCACAATAGAGATTGGTGACGTTACAATAGCAAGTGTTGCAATGGAAGGATGCAGAGAATATATCACAATTGTTAATTTATAGAATGGGCCGGAGAATTAAATAGAAAATCAAATATATATATGTTATCAAAGAAAAGTAGAATTTGATTATAATACAACTTGCATGTAATAAATGAAAGAATCTGGATGAGAATGATCCTGGGGATGTCTCCGACCTGGATTTGAATGACCAGCAGCCAAATTGGTCGTCTCGTTTTGTTAAAATATCGGTGTCTTTGTCATCCTGTGAAGGAAGGGAAACCCTATACCTCAGTCTGACATTACATGTCCTGTCAGCACTGGCGTCGTTCCAGCAGTCATCGGTTATCAGGAATCTGAACAGCTTGTTTCAAATAATTGAATTATTTGAAAATACCCTTCTGCCTGCTACTCCTATACACAGTGAATGCAAAGCAAAGCTACAGTTGATATCGGTGTGAAAGTGACATAAATTGATATTCAAAACAATAAAATTATCCTCCAAGAAAACTAACTATAAACATAAATAAGAAAACTAAATTAATCATGGTCACTAACTAGACTTCTACCGCGAAGTGATCCTTTCACGTTCTATAGGACCTGTTGCTAAGGTAACCACTTGAGTGTATTCAGATGGCTTTAGGCAAATGTCTCAATATTTCCTAAACGACTGGACCACCACTGGGTCGCGATATGACCACTGGTAAGTTTATCTGACCAGGTAGCATAATTAGGTAGTTACCGCAGTGTTAGGCTACGCTGGATATCAGATGGATTACGTAATCGGCAGACAGGCCGACGTACACACCACTGCCAGTGGGAGGCCCACACTACAGCTGTCCAAACAAACGACATTAATTGAATAAAAGTAAAATATTTGACCTGTAATTTCTTGCCAATGTATAATATACTAAAAGTAGTGATAATATTTCTTTCTTTAGATGTCTTCGGTATTATATATCGAGTACAACGCATTAAAAGTCCTCTCAGTTCTTGACAAAACCAATAACACTGGAACACTTGTTTTGCAGATACTGATAAAAGACTCCAGATAATGGATTCATGGCTCTAAGATTATATACTTGCCTCCGGAAAACAATACTGGAAACATGGAAGTTAGACTTGACCCCAGGCTACTTTTCTTGACTCTAGGATACTATACTTGACTCTAGGAAACTATACTTGACTCTAGGATACTATACTTAACTCCGGCGGATAAAATAATGCAATCTGGGATACTAAACTTGACACGGGAAAATTATACTGGAGTGAAAGATACTATATTTGACCAGGGGGTACTATACTTGACTCCGGGATACTTTACTTGACCCCGGGATACTATACCTGACCCAGGGATACCATACATGACTCTTGGATACTATACGCGACTCTGGAATACTATACTTGACCACAGGATACAAAACTTAACCAATGGATACTTAACTTGACTCTGGGATACTATACTTGACTTTGGGATACTTAGTTTGGCCCCGGAATACTATACTTGACCACGGGATACTATACTTGACTCTGGGATACTTAACTTGACTCTAGGATACTATACTTGACTCCGAGATACTATACTTGACTCAGTAATACTATACCTGACTCTGGAATACTATACTTGACTCCGAGATACTATACCTGACTCTGGAATACTATACTTGACTCCAAGATACTATACCTGACTCTGGAATACTATACCTGTCTCTGGGATACTATACCTGACTCTGGGATATTATACTTGACTCTGGGATAATATACTTGACTCTGGGATATTATATTTGATTCTGGGATACTATATCTGACTCTTGGATACTATACTTGACTCTGGGATACTAAACCTCACTATGGAATACTATACCTGACTCTGTGATACTATACTTGACTCTGGGATATTATACTCGACTCTGGGATACTATACCTGACTCTGGGAAACTATACTTAACTCTGAGATACTATACCTGACTCTGGAATACTATACCTGACTCTGTGATACTATACTTGACTCTGGGATAGTATACTCGACTCTGGGATACTATACCTGTCTCTGGGAAACTATACTTAACTCTGAGATACTATATCTGACTCTGGAATACTATACCTGACTCTGAGATACTATCCTTGACTCTGGGATACTAAACCTCACTATGGAATACTATCCCTGACTCTGTAATACTATACTTGACTCTGGGATATTATATTTGATTCTTGGATACTATACCTGATTCTTGGATACTATACTGGACTCAGTGATAATAAACCTCACTCTGGAATACTATACCTCACTCTGGAATACTATACCTGACTCTGGAGTACTATACTTGACTCTGGAATACTATACCTGACTCTGTGATACTATACTTGACTCTTGGATACTATACTTAACTCTGGAATACTATACCTGACTCTGGAGTACTATACTTGACTCTGGAATATTATACCTGACTCTGGGATACTATCCCTGACTCTGGAGTACTATACTTGACTCTGGAATATTATCCCTGACTCTGGGATACTATCCCTGACTCTGGAGTACTATACTTGACTCTGGAGTACTATACTTGACTCTGGAATATTATCCCTGACTCTGGGATACTATACCTGACTCTTGTATACTATACTTGACTCTGGAATACTATACCTGACTCTGAAATACTATATTTGACTCTGGGATACTATACTTGACCCTGGGATACTATACTTGACTCTGGGATACTATACTTGACTCTGGGATATTATACTTGACTCTGGAATACTATACCTGACTCTGAAATACTATATTTGACTCTGGGATACTATACTTGACTCAGGGATACTATACTTGACTCTGGGATATTATTCTTGATTCTGGGATACTATACCTGACTCTTGGATACTATACTTGACTCTGGAATACTATACCTGACTCTGTGATACTATACTTGACTCTTGGATACTATACTTAACTCTGGGATACTATACCTGACTCTGGAGTACTATTCTTGACTCTGGAGTACTATACTTGACTCTGGAATACTATACCTGACTCTGTTATACTATACTTGACTCTGGGATATTATACTTGACTCTGGAATACTATACCTGACTCTGGGATACTATACTTGACTCCTGGATACTATACTTGACTCCGAGATACTATACCTGACTCTGGAATACTATACCTGACTCTGGGATACTATACTTGACTCTGGGATACTAAACCTCACTCTGGATTACTATACCTGACTCTGGGATACTATACTTGACTCTGGGATATGATACTTGATTCTGGGATACTATACCTGACTCTTGGATACTATACTTGACTCTGGAATACTATACCTGACTCTCGGATACTATACTTGACTCTGGGATATGATACTTGACTCCAAGATACTATACCTGACTCTGGGATACTATACCTGACTCTTGGATACTATACTTGACTCTGGAATACTATACCTGACTCTGGGATACTATACTTGACTCTGGAATACTATACCTGACTCTGGGATACTATACTTGACTCTGGAATACTATACCTGACTCTGGGATACTATACTTGACTCTGGAATACTATACCTGACTCTGGGATACTATACTTGACTCTGGAATACTATACCTGACTCTGGGATACTATACTTGACTCTGGAATACTATACCTGACTCTGGGATACTATACTTGACTCTGGAATACTATACCTGACTCTGGGATACTATACTTGACTCTGGAATACTATACCTGACTCTGGGATACTATACTTGACTCTGGAATACTATACCTGACTCTGGGATACTATACTTGACTCTGGAATACTATACCTGACTCTGGGTACTATACCTGACTCTGGGATATTATACTTGACTCTGGGATACTATACTTGACTCTGGGATATTATATTTGATTCTGGGATACTATACCTGACTCCGGGATATTATACTTGACTCTGGGATACTAAACCTCACTCTGGAATACTATACCTGACTCTGGGTACTATACCTGACTCGGGGATATTATACTTGACTCTGGGATACTAAGCCTCACTCTGGAATACTATACCTGACTCTGAGATACTATATTTGACTCTGGGATACTAAACTTGACTCTGGGATATTATATTTGATTCTTGGATACTTTACCTGACTCTTGGATACTATACTTGACTCTGTGATACTAACCCTCACTCTGGAATACTATCCCTGACTCTGGAATACTATCCCCGACTCTGGGATACTAGACTTGACTCTGAGATACTATACTCGACTCTGAGATACCATACTTGACTCTGAGATACTATCCCTGACTCTGGAATACTAACCCTGACTCTGGGAGACTATACTTGACTCCTGGATACTATACCTGACTCTGAAATACTATACTTGACTCTGGAGTACTATCCTTGCCTCTGGAATACTATACCTGCCTCTGAGATACTATCCTTGACTCTGGGATACTAAACCTCACTCTGGAATCCTATACCTGACTCTGAGATCCTATATTTGACTCTGGGATACTAAACCTCACTCTGGAATCCTATACCTGACTCTGAGATACTATACTTGACTGGGATACTATACTTGACTCTAGGATATTATACTTGACTCTGAGAAACTATACTCGACTCTGGAGTACTATACTTGATTATGAATACTATACCTGACTCTGAAATACTATACTTGACTCTGGGTACTAAACCTGACTCTGGGATACTACCCCCGACTCTTGGATGCTATACTTGACTCTGAGATGCTATACTTGACTCCGGGATAACTTACTTGACTCTGGGATATTATATTTGATTCTTGGATACTTTACCTGACTCTTGGATACTATACTTAACTCTGGAATACTATACCTGACTCTAGGATACTATACTTGACTCAGTAATAATATACCTGACTCTGGAATACTATCCCTGACTCTGGAATACTACCCCTGACTCTGGGATACTATCCCCGACTCTGGGATACTAGACTTGACTCTGAGATACTATACTTGACTCTGTGATACTAACCCTCACTCTGGAATACTATACGACTCTGTGATACTATACTTGACTCTGGAGAACTATACTTGACTCCGAGATACTATACCTGACTCTGAAATACTATACTTGACTCTGGAAAACTATACCTGACTCTGGGATCTTATACATGACTCTGGGTTAATATACTTGACTCTGGGATACTAAACCTGACTCTGGAATACTAACCCTGACTCTGGGTTACTATACTTGACTCCTGGATACTATCCCCGACTCTGAGATACTATACTCGACTCTGAGATACTATACCTGACTCTCGGATACTCTACTTGACTCTGTGATACTATACTTGCCTCTTGGATACTATACTTGACTATGGAAATACTTAACTTGAATCTGGAATACTATCCCCGACTCTGGAATACTATACCCGACTCTTGATACTATACCTGACTCTGGGGAACTATACTTGACTCTGGGGTACTATACTTGACTCTGAGATGCTATACTTGACTCTGGGATATTATATTTGATTCTTGGATACTTTACCTGAGGAGTACTATACTTGACTCCGAGGTACTATACCTGACTCTGGAGAACTATACTTGACTCCGAGATACTATACCTGACTCTCGGATACTCTACTTGACTCTGTGATACTAACCCTCACTCTGGAATACTATACGACTCTGTGATACTATACTTGACTCTTCGATATTATACTTGACTCTGAGAAACTATACTTGACTCTTGGATACTATACTTGACTCTGTGATACTAACCCTCACTCTGGAATACTATACGACTCTGTGATACTATACTTGACTCTGTGATATTATACTTGACTCTGGGCTACTATACTTGACTCTGGGATCCTATACCTGACTCTTAGATTCTATACTTGACTCTGGGATCCTATACCTGACTCTGGAGTACTATACTTGATTATGAATACTATACCTGACTCTCGGATACTCTACTTGACTCTGTGATACTAACCCTCACTCTGGAATACTATACGACTCTGTGATACTATACTTGACTCTGTGATACTAAACCTCACTCTGGAATACTATACGACTCTGTGATACTATACTTGACTCTTGGCTATTATACTTGACTCTGGAATAACTCTGGAATACTATACCTGCCTCTGAGATACTATCCTTGACTCTGAGATACTATCCCTGACTCTGGAATACTAAACCTGACTCTGGGATATTATACTTGACTCTGGAATACTCTACCTGACTCTGGGATACTGGACTTGACTCTGGGATACTATACCTGACTCTGGGATACTATACCTGACTCTGGAATACTAACCCTGACTCTGGGATACTATACTTGACTCCTGGATACTATACCCGACTCTGAGATACTATACCTGACTCTGGAATACTATACCCGACTCTGGGATACTATACTTGACTCTGGGATACTAAACTTGACTCTGGGATACTATACTTGACTCTAGGATGCTATACTTGACTCTGGAATACTATCCCCGACTCTGGGATACTATCCCCGACTCTTGGATACTATACTTGACTATCGAAATACTTAACTTGAATCTGGAATACTATACCTGACTCTCGTATACTATACTTGACTCTGGGATATTATACTCGACTCTGGGATACTATCCCCGACTCTTGGATACTATACTTGACTATTGAAATTCTTAACTTGAATCTGGAATACTAGCCCCGACTCTGGGATACTATACTTGACTATGGAAATTCTTAACTTGAATCTGGAATACTATTCCCGACTCTGGGATACTATACTTGACGCTTGGATACTATACTTGACTCTGGGTACTATACCTGACTCTGGGATATTATACTTGACTCTGAGAAACTATACTTGACTCTTGGATAATATACTTGACTCTGGGATATTATACTTGACTCTGGAATTCTATACCTGACTCTGGGATACTAAACTAGACTCTGGGATACTATACTTGACTAGGGAAATCCTTAACTTGAATCTGGAATACTATACCTGACTCTCGTATACTATACTTGACTCTGGGATATTATACTTGATTCTGGGATACTATACCTGACTCTTAGATACTATACTTGACTCTTGGATCCTATACCTGACTCTGGAATACTAACCCTGACTCTGGGTTACTATACTTGACTCCTGGATACTATACTTGACTCTCGGTACTATACCTGACTCTGGGATATTATACTTGATTCTGGGATACTATACCTGACGAATACTATACCTGACTCTGGGATACTAAACTAGACTCTGGGATACTATACTTGACTCCTGGATACTATACCCGACTCTGAGGTACTATACCTGACTCTGGAATACTAACCCTGACTCTGGGTTACTATACTTGACTCCTGGATACTATACCCGACTCTGAGGTACTATACCTGACTCTGGAATACTAACTCTGACTCTGGGATACTATACTTGCCTCTGGAATACTATCCCTGACTCTGGAATACTAACCCTGACTCTGGGAGACTATACTTGACTCCTGGATACTATCCCCGACTCTGAGATACTATCCCTGACTCTGGAATACTACCCCTGACTCTGGGATACTATACTTGCCTCTTGGATACTATACTTGACTCTTGGATCCTATACCTGACTCTGGAATACTAACCCTGACTCTGGGAGACTATACTTGACTCCTGGATACTATACCTGACTCTGAGATACTATACTTGACTCTGAGATGCTATACTTGACTCCGGGATAACTTACTTGACTCTGGGATATTATACTTGACTCTGGAATTCTATCCCTGACTCTGGGATACTATACCTGACTCTAGGATACTATACTTGACTCTTAGATACTATACTTGATTCTGGGATACTATACCTGACTCCGGGATATTATACTTGACTCTGGGATACTAACCTTGACTCTGGGATCCTATACTTGACTCTGTGATATTATACGTGACTCTGGAATACAATACCCGACTCTGGGATACTATACCTGACTCTTAGATACTATACTTGACTCTTGGATCCTATACCTGACTCTGGAATACTAACCCTGACTCTGGGTTACTATACTTGACTCCTGGATACTATACCTGACTCTGAGATACTATATTTGACTCTGGGATACTATACTTGCCTCTGGAATACTATCCCTGACTCTGGAATACTAACCCTGACTCTGGGTTACTATACTTGACTCCTGGATACTATCCCCGACTCTGAGATACTATCCCTGCCTCTGGAATACTATACCCGACTCTAGGATACTATACTTGACTCTTGTATACTATACTTGACTCTTGGATACGATACTTGACTCTTGGATACTATACTTGACTAGGGAAATCCTTAACTTGAATCTGGAATACTATACCCTACTCTGTGATACTATACTTGACTCTTGGATGCTATACTTGACTCTGGAATACTATTCCCGACTCTGGGATACTATACTTGACGCTGGAATACTATACCTGACTCTGAGATACTATACCTTACTCTGGAATACTATACCCGACTCTAGGATACTATACTTGACTCTTGTATACTATACTTGACTCTTGGATACGATACTTGACTCTTGGATACTATACATGACTCTTGGATACTATACTTGCCTCTTGGAGTAATACTATACCTGACTCTGGAATACTATACCTGACGCTGGGATACTATACTTGACTCTGGAAAACTATACCTGACTCTGGGATACTAAACTAGACTCTGGGATACTATACTTGACTCTAGGATGCTATACTTGCCTCTGGAATACTATCCCTGACTCTGGAATACTATACCTGACTCTGGGATACTATACTTGCCTCTTGGATACTATACTTGACTCTGAGATACTATACCTGTCTCTGGAATACTATACCTGACTCTGGGATACTATACCCGACTCTTAGATACTATACTTGACTCTGGAATATTATACCCGACTCTTGGATACTATACTTGACTCTGGGATACTAAACCTCACTCTGGAATACTATCCCTGACTCTGGGATACTATACTTGACTCTTGGATACTATACTTGACTCTGGGATACTATACCTGACTCTGGGATACTAAACTTGACTCTGGGATACTATACTTGACTCTGGAATACTATACCTGACTCTGGGATACTAAACTAGACTCTGGGATACTATACTTGACTCTGGGATACTATACTTGACTCTTGGATACTATACTTGACTCTGGAATACTATACCCGACTCTGGGATACTATACTTGACTCTGGGATACTAAACCTCACTCTGGAATCCTATACCTGACTCTGGGATACTATACTTGACTCTTGGATACTGTACTTGACTCTTGGATACTATACTTGACTCTGTGATATTATACTTGACTCTGGAATACTATCCCCGACTCTTGGATACTATACTTGACTCTGGGATATCATACTCGACTCTGAGAAACTATACTTGACTCTTGGATACTATACTTGACTCTGGAATACTATTCCTGACTCTGGGATACTATACTTGACTCTGGAATACTCTACCTGACTCTGGGATACTATACCTGACTCTTGGATACTCTACTTGACTCTGGAATACTATACCTGACTCTGGGTACTATTCCTGACTCTGGGATATTATACTTGACTCTGGGATACTATACTTGACTCTTGGATACTGTACTTGACTCTTGGATACTATACTTGACTCTGGGATATCATACTCGACTCTGAGAAACTATACTTGACTCTTGGATACTATACTTGACTCTGGAATACTATCCCCGACTCTTGGATACTATACTTGACTCTGGGATATTATACTTGACTCTGAGAAACTATACTCGACTCTGGAGTACTATACTTGATTATGAGATGCTATACTCGACTCTGAGATACTATCCTTGACTCTGGGATATTATACTTGACTGAGAAACTATCCCGAATCTTGGATACTATACTTAAATCCGAGATAACTTACTTGACTCTGGGATATTATACTTGACTCTGAGAAACTATACTCGACTCTGGAGTACTATACTTGATTATGAGATTCTATACTCGACTCTGAGATACTATACTTGACTCTGGGATATTATACTTGACTGAGAAACTATACCGACTCTTGGATACTATACTTAACTCCGAGATAACTTACTTGACTCTGGGATATTATACTTGACTATGGAATACTTAACTTGAATCTGGAATACTATACCTGACTCTGGAGTACTATACTTGAGTATGGGATACTATATTTGACTCTGGGATACTATACTTGACTCTAGGATGCTATACTTGACTCTGGGATACTATACTTGACTCTGATATACTATACTTGACTCTGAGATACTATACTTGAGTCTGGGATACTATACTTGACTCTGAGATACTATACTTGACTCTGGGATACTATGCTACTTGACTTTGGGATAGTATTGCTGACTCTGGGACAATATACCCGACTCTGGCTCTTTACTCCGTGACAAACATACATCTGTACACAATATATTGATTGTGGGATATCGTTTCTTGATTCCAAATACTACCTGTATTTCTCATATACCTTGTATGTATGAGGTAAGCAGTGACACTGTTATAACAGCAGCACAGTTCTAGAAGGCCAAGTTTCTTATGAATATATTCACACTTGTTTGCAATGGTTGAACTTATGTAGTTTTTTTGTGTTCAATTTTATTTCCAATTGACATATGTACCTTCTGTGCGTCAATTGATGTCTGTGGAGATAGTTTATCCTTGCAGCATATCTGGAAGGAATAGTGTCGCCTTAGAATGATCAGGCAGGGATACTCCGGGCAACAATAAGATTTCTGTTCCCATGGGAAAGGGCGATACATGTGATAAATAAAATTGTTTATTTTCTTGAATTAAAATCCTTGCAAAATATTAAATGTTCGCTAAATTGATATTTTATCCAGGAACAACCTTTCCGTTATCGGTTTTCTAACCGCTATATCAAATGCTGTTTAACTGATGTGTTTTTCTTCGACGTTGGTGTTTTGATAACCTTGGACTTTACAGAAACTTGTATAATGTTAACGATGGCATAGATGACTGTAAGCGTCGTGTATAACTGAACGATGGCATAGATGACTGTAAGCGTCGTGTATAATTGAATGATGGTACAGAGACGGAGATTTGTGTACTGCAGGATGGAAACAATTCGGTTATAAATTATGTATGTATATTTTTTTCTGACGCAAATTCACTTGTGCTCCCATGGCAACGGATTTTTATTGGGCGGGCTACTTGAGCTACGGTGCTCTACATTAGTAGATTTGGCTTCGCTGGTTTCGGCCAGCTGTGTGACTGTCCACTGTTGGTCAAGCATTCTTCAACTGGAGAGAGGGCTGGCCTACTGACTGCCCAATGTATTTCTTGTTTACGAACATCAGCAAGTCTGAAATGTGTTGAGATGATGTAGACTTGCTCAGGTCAAAATGTAGACAAGAAAAAAATAGTGATGATTATGGAATTGAGTATAGTCAGTGTAACCTGATGAGCGAGAGGTCGTAATGAGACCTGCTGATAATAAAATATTACAAAAAAGATAATCATAGGAAGGATGCGAGACTGGAGCCCCTAGAAATGACCAAATAGTATTATTTACTCCACTATAAAGATACACTTTGGTTGGTGTGATGGATTTTAATCATTGATAAATATATATGTATAATTATTCTGAAAGTGATATGTGCACGTGCCCCCCACCACCCCCCACCCCCACACCCCCCCAAAAAAGTTTCCAAAGTACCCAAGTAGATGATTTCCTTTCTACTTCATGATCAGTACTATACACAAAGCTGTTGAACTTTGTACACTGTACTTATAGGTCTGAGTGCGAGACAGGGCACTTAAAATTAATTAACATTTATCTTATGTGCATATAACAATGGTCCATACTGCACATACATTTTGCAGCGAGATAGTTTGTTCGGTTTAGTTGACTTAGAGCGATAATAAAACCGACTTTTCGAGATAGGACAGAGGAGGAGGAAATCATCTTGTGTTTTCGTTGATCTGACTGAATTTTCCCGCTAAATATTAGGGCTTCAACGATATACGCATACCTCCATTCGGAACACACAACCTCGATTACAGTTTCTTCCATCGATAGATGAAAGAATCACCCGAGGTGTTCCGAATGGTATACCTCAAAAGACCACATTGTTTAGAGTTTGATACAAAATAATTGAGGATTTCAGTATTGTCAGTGTATCGCGATACAGACAAACAAACCAATTCAATGCGATACACAATAAAGTATCGCAATACAGACAAATAAAACAATTCAATGCGATACACAATAAAGTATCGCGATACGTGTATTACATCCGTACAAAATATGCCGTGGGCAAGAACTGTTGTGTTATAATTAATCATACTCCTGTCATGTAGTGGTCTCCGTCCATCTGGGGGATATTGGATTTGCTGATATAACATGGGACCTTTGTCAAACATGAATGCTTGTGTATGAAGTACGAAAATAAAACTTTTGAAATAGCAGAAATGTATCTACTGGTTATATATGTAAATTGTGTGGCGACTTAACGTTGTTTTCAGTACATTGTTTTCTGAAGCAGTTCATCATGAGAAAGACGTTTTAACAATTAAAATATCATTTCAGTCTAAAGTTTAATATGCTTAAACATAATTTGATAGGAGCGAAATTAATCTTACTTCAACCACGGACTTAGATAATCTTATTCCGTGCTTCAACGTAACAAAACATATTTTTGAATTATTTTTGATTTCGCTTACACTGACCAACGGAAAAGTGTCATATTGCCGCGAAGGCTTATAACCACCATGGACAAGACTTAAAACCACATGTTGCGATAGAACACATATCAAAAAGCAAATATGTTAAGTCCGTATGACAAATAATCTATTTATTAGAACGACATTCCTTAAACAAAAGACGTTGATGGCATATGGCGGCTGGAAGCCATAAAATAATTAAAGTTGGCAACGGTGTAGGGTCACTATAAACTTCCGCATTCTGAGACATTTTACTAGTATTCGACACAACGAATATTAATAAACGAAGACAGAAGTAAATCAAAGACCATTTACTTTGAACTCGGGAAAAATGTTACGGTACAGGATCCCCCAGAAACGGCAATCAATTTCTACGATGATCACGTAAATTTCCGCGCTTTCTCGCAGTTTCTCGCAACCTCGAAGCGCACCAGATATATCTCCATTGACACAGAGTCAGTTGCCTTTCCCTCTTATCTAATTCCGTGTAACCACCCATTATCTCATTGTTGTTATATTTGTTTGGGAGGTTTATCGTCCGCTTCACTACCGAGTAGTTCAAACTGTCTCGGTAGTTTTCGTTAATTTATACGGCTTGCACGGAGTCCGCGGCCGTACGATTAATCCCAGCTGACACGTCGGTCAGTTTGATAACGATGACCCGTATACATTACAATAACGAACGACCCTCCCTCTCCCATGAGAGGCGGATGTAATATTGTCGGATATCCAGGTTTAACGCTCACTTTCGCTTTCTGAGCGTAACCCCTGGATATCGAGGATGGGTGTCGAGGGATGCGCGGGGTTTCCCAGTCAGGGGCTCCATTGACCGTCGGGTTTTATGCTCAATCAAATACCCATTCTCTCTCGCTCCAGCTGGTTTCTTGCTTGGGTCAGATAACGTCAGATTAAAGTAAAGTGGACGATAACGCTTGTATTACATGTCAAAATGTCATCGGTCAAGCGTCCGTATTATCAGAGTGTGACAGTAGTAGCAGTCTCAGACATCAAATCACATTTTTTTCATATAAATTGCAACTCAAACATGCAGTTTTGGGTAACTTTTGGTATGTGAACTAATTTTTGGATGGAACAATCGATAATGGGTTTAAAATTGCAATTGTAATCAATCAGTTCATATTTAGGGGCCGTCCAGTTGTCTAAAGGCGCAGTACCTTCAGACGTATGTACATAGACTTATTACTCAAATTTTGTGATATCTTTCAAAACTGGGTCCAGATGTATTCTTAATTGCCATGTCGGTATGAACTCGAATGAGTATATACGCAATCCGTGAATCGCATTAGAAAGTGGTGCATGACCTATATCTGCAGTGTCTTGTATGTAAGGTATTTGTGTTCTGATCGGTACGACGATTACAATCATACCTACCGCGCGTTAAATCTGTGCCCCAACACGGGAGTACACGCAAGGAGCAGTTGAATCATTGCTTAGCGCAAAGGACTTTGGGCGTTATGGGTAATGTTTTGCCTCATAAAATGTAAACATTTCAATTTGAATTTACTGACCAAACTCTGTTATACACATCATATTGGCTAATTGGGACTATCTTCCTCGGTGCATATATTTTCCAATGCGCATGCGTAGATGCCCTACCATAGCAACAAAACATTGCGTTGCTATGCAGAAAAAAGACAAAATATGGTGTCTTTGGACAGTTAGCATGCAAAAAAGAAAGCCTCAGCATTTGACAAACTAACAATTATTTTTACTTATGAACACTGTTATAACAATGTTTAAGTATGTCAAATATATATTTGTTTGCTGCATGCGGAGGCTTTTAAAAATTGTTTAGTTTCTTTCCTTCAAAATGGCCGATTTCCATCTAAATAGCGCACAACAGACGACATTCACGCAATTTGTGATGAAATTGCGGGTTTATGTCTGTCTTTGAATTGCCATATCTCCTAAACCAGTAGTCAAATGAATTAGAAATGTATATAACAACTTATTCTAAATCCCCGCTGAGGCCGTGTGACCCTTCACACTACTGAGGGTAATGGTACTACAGGACAAACACTACTGATGGTACTTACAACTTGTTCACAGATCGTACCAAGATAACTCCCCGATAACTTTAGTTTTTGTGTATCTTTAAAATGCAACCATAAAGAGTTAAAGCTTCTCAGATGATAGCAAATACTTCATTTGAGTGAAAGTGTACCTAGTGCACAGTATATTGACCTTGAGGTTAAAAAAAGTGATTAAATAATTATTAAGATAACCACCTTGTGAGCAACTGCGCCCTAAAAATTAGCTTTCTGTAATCTATTTGGATAATATTCTACAAATAATATCTTGTTTATTTATTTATGTCGACTAATTTAAAGTCATAGAATTCATAGACTTATTAAATAAGAAGAGGACTACCGGTGCGTCACACTGAGCAATAATTTTATAAAATGGCGGCATCACGTGACACCACTTGCGCTCAGGATGCTATGGCAGCAAATGAAATTTGATTGGCTTACAAAGTAAACTTGCAAATATACTGTAGACACAGGAACATACTGATTTTCCTGATGATTATTCATAACATGATAAATGGAGTTATTTACGCATGATTTTAGCAACAAATATGAAGTAGAAATGGACAGTATGAATAGATTCATATGCTAGGAATTCAAAACGACCAACTAATTGTTTGAAAATTAAGATTTTTTGGATAAAAAATAAAAAATAAAATGAAAAGTTTTATTCACGGTTTAACAGTACATTTAAAAACCAGACCATTGTCCGTTTTTATTTGTTTAACACCTGATTTTAATCTTCCCCGATACGACTAAGGAGGAAGCCGGAAGATGTCTACAATGACTGATTTAGACAGTATCTTTGTCTATTTGGGTGTGACAGATACCAGTGTCTACAGATCATTGCTTTCCTTATTTGCCTACATACAACACGAAAGTGTCTTAAATCTTTTGAAATTGATTGAATGATCCAACGTTATGCAACATAGGATCAAATAATTTGAGAAATAGAGGGAAGATAATATTGTTTACTTTCTTCTTTGATGATGGTGTTTGTTGGCTCTTCAAACGACTGTCGTTGTCATATACAAACAAGGCAGTAATTGATATCATTTAATCAATATTTAAGCGTAATGGCATTGCATAACAAACGGTCGCTAGTGATATTTATAAAAGTGTTGATCATTTCATATAGGCATGTGATCGTTTCTTTTATTGCTCATGATATTCATCCAGTGATACAATAAATGATAACATTTCACAAATTCCTTCATAGAAAAGGTAGATCAATGAAAGGTATGTAACACGTATTTATGGATTTCTCCCTACCTTTCTATTTTTTATTTTTGTAACCGTTTGTTTTCAAGACAGCAGTTATGAGAAAGAGTTGACCTGTTTGCACATATATATTACAGCAAGGTACATGAGATGGGGAGGGGAGTGTTATACAAATTTAAAATTTAAGTCCCCCTTCATCTGTATGGTAGAAGGATTTCAGGGGAAACAGAGGTAAAAGCTTTGATATATATATATATGTTTATATATCATTGTGTGTAGCGTTTTACGAAAGTTGGTTTTAACCCCTAAAACGTGTAAGGTCCAAATACAGCAGTTACAAATTCTCAGGGCCCTGTAATTGCTACCATCACATTACTATTGCTTATTTTCGTAAGATTTTAGTGATGAGATTGTAAGATTTGATTGCTGATGTCGTACGATTTGTTGTCGGAGACAGGAACAATTCAAAATCTTGACGTGCTCCTATATTTATCATTTCATGTACGTATTACATTATTTTGGCTAAAGTCGTCGTAAAAGAACCTTGGGCAAGGGAAGTTACTCGTACTTCTGAACATGAAATGAATGTGCATAATCTTCTGTTAAATAAAAGATGACTTTCATCAAAATGATCATTCTTTTGAACATTGTACAAATGTTAATATCAAAAGTTATAATTAAGATAATCAAAATATTATACATGTAGTTGTTAGAATATTCTAATGTTTAAAAATTCTAGTTTTCATCTAGGTTGTATAAAAAATAAATATTCGGTGGTAAATTTCGAAAAGGTTATTGAAGATCTTTTATCAGAGTGAAGTTTAACAGTTAAGTGGATTCTTTCTGGCTGGTTTATGGGGAAAAGATGTGGTAACACAAGCCGCGGTGTCAAGTAAGGAGAGAGAAATAATTAGATGGTGTGACGGGGTGTCAGTGATTAACGATAAAGTGGATGATAAGAGGGCCAGTGTGAGAGCTGGACAGCTGTGTAAATCAGAGAGCGGCTTGAGAGGGTCCGAGATTGTGTATTTGTTTTAGCTAGGGAGTGAAATTTAAATGAAGTTAAATGGTTTGATGAATGGAGCAATTTCAATGTCGACAGTTTGGACGTGAGATTTGATGAGAAATGTTGATTGAGAATTACCTGGGTACATAATTTTGTGTGTGGTCCGAGTATGATATAAATTAGTGTGTTCGGAGAGGTAGTTGTGGTACGAACGTTGGAGTGACAACATGTGAGTTGTGTGGCTAAAGGGTGATAGTGTTGCGATGTACGTATGGACCTGTATATATGTATATAGATGTAAATGGTCTCATGATTATGACAAGGCAAACCAGTGTCCCCGTTACACAGCCACGTATTCGCTAATATGCGTGATACCTCCGGGGCCCGAGATCACTGTATCCTCCTCTCCATTGAACCTAGCAACCTGTTTATTCTTTAAGCTGGAATATTATTCCATTTTTCTTAAAGTACCTGCATCAGCCGGGCCAACTGTTTTGGGCTAGAAAATCAAGACACGCCCTTGTACCGTGTGGACTGACATTGTCCTGCTGGAAGGTTAGTATCCGCTAAATGAGGGGAATGGCATGGGGAAACAGGACCTGCTCCCTAACGTTAACCTGGGTGGCATGGGGCGGGAGGACCTGCTCCCTAACGTTACCCTGGGTGGCATGGGGCGGGGGGACCTGCTCCCTAACGTTACGGGAAGTAGTTGCGGGGTTGTAGCTATTAGTTTATCCCCACATGCATGAAAAGAAAACAATTGACCAGTGGAAATTGAGTAATTGACATTTTAGTGGTTTATTTCATATCACAAAGAAGACCCTACAATAACACAAATACAACATAAGAACAAGTACGATCAAACTAGTCTGCGATATTCTTGTACACTACACGAGAAATATACTTTATCACATACATATTAAATACAAATTCCCCGTAACGGTTACAATTAACAGTACGACTTTATAATAAATATATCATTCTGTTTCATGATAAATTACACAATTTATCCATTTAGTTAATATACATTATTTTCAATAGTCCCATAAATTACATAGCGTATATATTAACAAATACCTACCCTATCAATCCGACAGGGGTTTTAATGACAATGCTTATAATGGCCTGTCGTCTATATATTCAATTCATCTGTAGGGAAAAAATAGAACATCTTATTTAAGTAAATAATTCATGAAATAGGTCCAGTAAATACCATTCGTTCTCATTATAAAAAGTATGACGAATCACACCCAAAATATGTCTAATAAAGGAAAGATAATTTAGCCTCCTCTAATTGAAAAACATATAATTCCGTATAGGTTATTGATAGCATAACTTAAAATGGTACTAATACTAACTTTAAGATATTGCTGCACTTGAAATTCATAGTCTGTATAGATTGTACGAGAACGTGTTACATGTATGTCAGGTACTCTCCTTGTCAAGTGCAGGAATGCCGGTAAAACTCACGGATACACGTACGAACACGCAATCACGTGACAAGACATTAACATGATAATACAATGCAGGTTAAAAATACTCAGGTGGACGTGTGAACTGCACAAACAGGTTTGACAAGTACATGTATTAAAATAGATAGCGTTAAAGATATATTATATAAAAGTACAAAATAATGAATACTAATATTACCACTTTGGTAATATATAGAAAGTCTGAAAGATTTTAATCAAACTTTATTTAAACAAAACACTCACTGCCACGATATCACATTACATTGGATACTCTTCGAAAGAAGCAAATCCTACGGTAAGACGTCACTGAGGCGGGAAATCTGACGTTGTATGACTTTTGACGTCATAATTATGTTGACTTATTTACTTATCCCATACTGTCTGTCCGAAATTGATCAAAGGCGGGGGCATGTTCGGCCATCATATCTTTAGAGAGAAAAAATCCACATTTCATAAGATACGAACGTTTTCCCCTTTTTGTTGTTATTGCATAAAAGGTATGGGGTTCCTCTTTCAGATGGCATATAAACACATACACTTTTAACAATGTCATTCTTTCCAGAACACCTTTTTTGTTTTTATAAATATGGGCCAAACTTGTCTCCCTTACAATCCCACTCCACGACGGATGGATCTACCATATTGCGGTAACCTCCGAAGTTCCATGGATCGCGAATAATACCCAGAATACTTTGTCCAAAACCTCTGGAACTACTTCCGGTATACTAGCAGAATCCGAGCCTGCCTGGATGTTCATTATTTTCAGTAGATCGCCTCCCACATTGCTGTCCCGCAGTGTCTGAACGTTCTCGACTATCACAGTCTTTTCTCCTTTCAGCGCCTTTCCAAGCTAAAAGAATGAACGATAATGGAACATGAGCGACCTTGAACTTGCTTCCTACATTTGTTGCAGGTGGATTGTGTATGTTATGGGTCATATTGTAAAATAATGATATTAATTTTTTATGAAATAAATTACAATTAAACGACTTGTTTGGTTTCCTGTTGTTTTGATACACATGTAAGAATATTTCTTCTGGTGAATAACGTTTTTTTTCTCACTTGGTCTGCCAATTTAAAAAAAAATAAGTACGAGGCGCAGGCGTTTTACAGAATAAATGGCTTTCGTGATCTGATTACCGCTGGGTAGACATACGTTGTAGCTACATGGGTGACACTTATTTTGAGATATCAGCGTTCACGGCAACAGGGACCTGCGAATTTGTGACAGCTATATATATGGACCTAAACTAATGTGTTCAGGGTAATTTTACATGTTTTATGGGTTTAGATCGACTTTCGGTAAAAATGACACCCCAATGATCATAAATACGAGAAGGGCGGAAAGCTCTTGATGTCGAAAAGTCGACTCCACCTAACTTCTTGCATCAAAAACAACATTTCTAGTTGATCTACGGGAAAATGCTTAGTACCGCGTGAAAGATGGATACTTTTTCTTATAAAAACTTCCCATATGCACATAAAATGTATTCTCCTTCCGCGGACATGATATCCGTTCCTCCAAAAACACACGCCATTTCAGTTTCAAAGTTTTTCGCAGTCATCGTGCCACTTTTTTGTATATCAATGAGGTTGACGTCAGCCTCGTGCCGAAACATGCAGTGTTGGTTGGTTAAGCGACAAAATGGCTGCGCTTCCAGCCAATCGCACCACGGGTCTCTGCACGTGGCTGACGTCAAACCTCATCAATATACAATTAAGTTATATTTGGAGCAACAGTAATCAAAATCAACCGTTTTTTCTTCCATCTATATAAACACAAAACAAACTAAAAAACCCCACTTACCAGTAGTAGTAGACTTGACGCTATTTCTGGTAGACATGCGCGAACGAGCTCCAGGAGTTCCATATAGAGGTACGTCATGGCACCGATCACGCGACCACAAGCTTTATACATGGCAGATGATGGATCTGAGACGGTCACCTCGATATCGGTCTGTTTGACAAAAGACAAAGCACGTCAGCATATTCGTTTGAAGAAATCAACCAAGAACTTCCGATATTATAGTTGAACCAATTTATTAATTTTCAGAATGTAGCGCTCGTTTTCATTATATTTAGCGTGTGTCAACAGACCTTAACACAATAACTTAGGGTCTAAAGCACTGACTGACAACTCCAAAATGGACAAGTCCACTTAAATGACGTCAAAATGCATTCACCTTCTTAAATAGTGTGACGTCATTTACATTGCCATGTCACATTTTGAGGTTTGTCAACTAACGATAGAACGGAAGGATGTATCCAACTTACGTGGAGAAGAAGAAGAGTAGCTCTAGTCTTTTTACTGAACTTCACCAACAAAATAGCGAATGTGCAAATTTGTTACTTTGTGACAAAAAGCTTTGTCATACTGCAAAGAAAAATGTGATTGGTCGAATTGCCAAGGTACCTGAAGCTATGTATCCTTGCCGGTGTACATAAGAGCACGCGCGCCTGTTGTAAAGGAGATTACTCGAAGATTCGAATCGAACACACCGGATAACGTTCGTCTGCTAATGTCAACAATCAACAAAATGGCGAAACGGTTTGTAAGCCACACGGAGAGTGAAATTGAGACAAAACGGGCTACACTTATGCCTACGAACAAAAAGAGATGTATTCAATGTTGTTTCAAAACCATATTTTTGACTTATTATAATTTAAAAATTTATTAAATTGTTGGAATTATACAAATTTTGTTTTTCTGTTTTCCCGTACTACCTCCCTACACAGTATCTGTTTTCTGGCAAACACGAGTCCCAACCTATAAATGGCTTTGCAGTATGACAAATTCGTTATACAGGTCTTTGGCAGAGTACATGGTCTCATGTTTGCTGTCAGGACCTTATCGGCTGGGGGTACATAAGGTCCTGACAGCGAACATGAGACGATTTACCCTGCCAAAGACCTGTATAACTAATAACGTATAAACAGAATTTGTGAAATTATGTTGAAGATTTTCGGATGACAGAGAGTACCTTCTCGGTGAAGCCGGCCAGCCTCAGCAGCACGTAACACGAGTCTCTATCCATGAACGCCTTGTCCCCAGTGTTTATCACTGTCTCGCCTGTACCCGAATTAGCCTCAAGAAACTAAAACAGTCATGGGGAAAATGGAAGAATATTACATAAATTATGATTAAATACGAAAAAAAGCACTGATGAGGAAGAAAAACGTCATTATAGAAAATGTTATCCATATTATAAAGAAAACAGTGAATGTAAATAAAGTGACGTTTCTATCCACCCATTCCTGCCTTACCTTTCCCTTTATTTTGGTCCAGTTACCATTTCCAAATTAGTTACGCCACCAACGTTTAGATTAAAACGGAACATATGTAAATATGTTCCGTTTTGCTATATCATGGAGATATGTTTAAACTAAGCTGACTTTGATAACTCTTTTCCTTATTAACATGATAAAGATGAATAAGATGCACTCATTTTATTCTCTCATGTAAAGCTCTTAAAAAATGGAACAGCGTAATACATACCTAGCGAAATTAATTGTTTGACAGTAAAATAAATATAATATCATGCATTAGACTATTGTTTGATTACCAATCATAACATATTTAATGTTCAGTTAATCAGAAGGTTCATGCTCGTTGGAAAGTTTATTGATATCTTACAATTTTGTCTAGTATCCCAATATCCTCCGGAAGCAGGCTGTTGAGAACGGAAGTGAAAGATTGTCGTTCCGTTTCCGGCAAGTCCAATAATGGCTGGAGGACACCGACTATCTGCTCTGGTGAAACGTCATTTCCTGTATCGCCAGCTTCGAATGCGAACAAGAACGCAAATTTATGTTGCGGAATTATCTTCATATTCTTGTGTAATTCAACAACATATTTAATATTTACATTTGCGTTGTCAACGCTCTAGATACGCATACATATCGCATGATTATTATTATAACACAACATTGTGTACAAAGTAAGGGAGATAAATCTAATTCTACAGTGATTTTTAAAAACTGATTTTTTGTTTCATTTTAACAGGTAACGAAGAATTAAAATTATGACGTCACAATTTAGAAGGAAAAATAAAATAATCTAATGAAAAAATAAAAGCGAAAACAGCATCTTTCATTTCAATGAAAACGTTTATTCTTTTAAGAACATATAAACATTCACAAACTTCATTCTCTCTTAACCCCCCCCCCCCCCCCCCCCCCCCCCACAATGAAATATATTGTTTTTAAATTAATTCCAGACTAAGAATCAGGATCTACCTGGTCACTGTAATAGCATCCACTATATTGTTTATGCTGATATGACCATAACGGTGTAAACAAATTGTGTGACCACACCTTTGTTCACTATTGTTTGGTCCAAATATCAATATGATAGCCTGTTTAAATGTAACAGATGCAAAAATGGAACGCTGTTGGTTCCTTGTCGGTCATATTGAGATTTTAAGAAAAGTAAGTTAAAAACAGAATAAGAAATTACAGTTGAATTTATTTTGTTTTGCTACAAAGAGACCTACATGTAAAGCATGGAATGATGACGTCACTTCAAATACAAAAAACTGTACATGACTTACAAACCTAGCTACACTGGCAAAATCGCACGGGCTTGTTGCCTCGAAAACATTCAATCGTGTCTCGCATACCGTGTCTATGTATTGAGTGATGGTTCAAGTAAAAGATGCAAAAAAACAAGTTTAACAAATATTATAGACTTTGTTTAAGTTGACTATGAGGAACCTAACACTAGATTATGGAGACAAAGTCTAAGTCCATATAACACCATATTCACGTGACAAAACGTCATGCATTTATATATCAAAAATAGAGAATTATGATGTTTAATCTTTACACAAAATCGAAACAAGACAATTGTCCAGTGAAAAGTACTACATTTGGCAGACAGCAAGCTGACGTCATGTGCAATGATCGTCTACTATCAATTTAAGTCTAGATATTTTCAATAACCAACATTTTGTTATGCTAATGGGAAGTTTTAAGATCAAAATTAAATAGTTCAATATTTCATTACATCCGTAACATATCATGCAAAGTTTATGATCAAATAATGTTATAATTTGAAACACTAATATTTTGTTTGTCTTCAATTAAAATGTTTGTTTTTTGTATAAACACACACACTTCGTAGGATTGTAGGCTTGTAGATAGTTACATGACTGAAAGTTTGACGTTACACGATCCCGATTAATACGGGGTACCCCGCCTTGAGAGTGTCTGGTAACTAATCATCAGTAATTTTTCCAGATTTTTTTTTAAAGCGGGTCCTGAACAAAATTTCCGAAAACTTGAGAAGTCTCATAACAAAGAGATATATCAGTTCCTCAAAATCGAAAGTCCAGGACTCAAAGAATTCAGTCCTAAAAACCACTGATCTGCACGCGCTAGTAAACATTTGTACTATACAATGGAACAGAGCTGTGTCAAGTACAGTAAAACCTCATTATATTGCCATCATTTTCAAAAGCAATTTTAGCGTTATAAAAGGGGTAAAGCGATACATCAACGTGAAGAATAAGGGGATTGTAAAGAACAATATGGAAATAGGGAACCTGAAATATATTGGCGATAAGCAAAGTGGCAAAGCTGTTGGACATTATATTGAGGTTTTAATGAAATTGTCCAGCGTGTTAGTCGACAAGGCCTGAACACTTGTTTAGAAATGTTCAGGCGTTATATAGCGTAGGGTAACTTAGGACTACTTAGCTACTGAAAACTATTCATCTATATGTTTAGATGAAAACTCCTGTATCAAATTAGCCTGTATTTCGTCCGAGACGTCAGCAGGTCCTGGCATGGTATTAGCTAAAGGATAGGGCGGCAAATCATCAGGCGGTTCCCCTATAGACGGGTCAATACTAATGTGTCCGTCAGGTGGCAGCATCGGTGGCGCTGACGGAAACGGCGGAAGGTAATTGGAGTTATCTCCCTCTATTAACGTTTCTACAGCTGGCGGTACATCCTCACCTTCATTCGGCTGCGAAGCGTCAGCTTCCGGTTCAGCAGTCGTTTCCGGTTCCGGTTGCGATTCAGGAACCGGCTCCTGAGACGGATTAGGTTCATTTTCATCTTCATCCTCACTTTCGGCTTTTAATTAAACAATAGGGGACACAATTAAATTATGAGACAAATTTGAATAAAATCATGTTTATTTGTTTACTTCTGATGCGCTATACTGCAATGAGATCAATGAGATCTTCTGTAAATGGATTGTTACCTAAGTTAACACTGATACGTTTACAAGCAATGGGCGACTTTCTTTTAGATACCTGAGTATTTAATCAATGTCATACGAGACACTGACATCTGTATTCATAAATGTAAAAGGAAAACGAGATAACTGGGGGAGACACTGTATTGTTTACTTTACCATCAGCATATTATCAAATATAGTAATTTCAAAATTTAACATGCTAATAATTAGTACCAAACTTTCAATAATTTCCTGTATGCAATCATTATATAAAGTTAAACATGTTTTTTTCAGGATTCAGAAATGAAATAAAGAATTTCATTTAGATGATTGTTGTAAAATTTATGTTGAAGTGATCTCTTGACAAACTCTCTACGAAACGTTGATTTACCAGACGAAATTAAATGTATTTATCATTTATATTTTGTGACCATCATTTTCAACAGCGACAATTTTCTGGATATGTTTAATCCACAAATTTAAAACGACATAAACTAGGTCTAATTTCAAGAGAAATATTACTTATGTAGCTATTTTGAAATCGCTAATTCAACACTGCTGTACCATTTCCACGAAACGCTAGAACAACTCTTGGACTTTCATATATTTTTACAATGCCTCACGAATATTCATTATTTTTTTTTTACACATATATGTTCTAGTACTTTCTCAAAAGAAAAAAAGAAAAAAAGTTTCTCAAAAACTGTTTGTTGTCCATAACTCTATGATAGATACATAATTTCCAACTGATTTGTGATTCATAACAGGTAACGAATAATTACTCAAAAACTGATCGTTCGAAAAATACATTCTCACAAATTTTCTGTAATTACATATTTTACCATATGTAAAATATAACCGAGCATCATGAAGAACAATAAACTCACATTCGTACGAGTCCTCCGCCGTCCCTTCGGTGGGAACTCCCAGGATCTTGGAATCTTCCATGAAGCCGCCTTTGACCTTGACCTCCATACAGGGCACGACGACGCCGGTACGGACACCAACCTGGAGCGCCATCACCTTATAGGCTATGGGAGTACCGCTCACTAGCCCCAGGTCCTTACTCTTATCCGACGTTTCCTCCTCCCCTGACTTCTGTATACGAAGGGAAATAAAGACTGACGTACACAAGGGAAATAACTCTTTAACAAGCTAGTATGCTATGCAACGTGACTTTAAACAGTCTAGCTTGTACTGTTTGTCAGTTGTGTATATGGGCGCCAGTATACGTGTACTGTTTGTCAGTTGTGTATATGGGCGCCAGTATACGTGTACTGTTTGTCAGTTGTGTATATGGGCGCCAGTATACGTGTACTGTTTGTCAGTTGTGTATATGGGCGCCAGTATACGTGTACTGTTTGTCAGTTGTGTATATGGGCGCCAGTATACGTGTACTGTTTGTCAGTTGTGTATATGGGCGCCAGTATACGTGTACTGTTTGTCAGTTGTGTATATGGGCGCCAGTATACGTGTACTGTTTGTCAGTTGTGTATATGGGCGCCAGTATACGTGTACTGTTTGTCAGTTGTGTATATGGGCGCCAGTATACGTGTACTGTTTGTCAGTTGTGTATATGGGCGCCAGTATACGTGTACTGTTTGTCAGTTGTGTATATGGGCGCCAGTATACGTGTACTGTTTGTCAGTTGTGTATATGGGCGCCAGTATACTTGTACTGTTTGTCAGTTGTGTATATGGGCGCCAGTATACTTGTTCTGTTTGTCAGTTGTGTATACGGGGCGCCAGTATATTTGTACTGTTTGTCAGTTGTGTATATGGGCGCCAGTATACTTGTACAATGTTCGTGACTCAAAGAAAATCTTCGCACAAGGAACATAATTCGTCTAAGACGTCTTTAAACACATGTGTCATATTTCTTTAAGAATGTTTAAGGGCCATAACTCTATCAGACCTGTGTGCCAGGAAACTACTGCAATCCTGGGGAATCTGTTTGAACGGACATAATTATGATCGGAAGTCTGCAGAATAGTAGCATAATGATTAATTTTCCGTTACACAAGAATGGTCAATAGATGCTAAAGTCTCCTATCGTAAATCGAGAACAAAAGTTTGTGTCTCCAAGAAAAAATAGGAATGGACATATTGAATAGAAATATAAAACTTTGGTATTAATATCTTAAGGAAAGCTAATATCAAAGTTTTACTTTCTACACAAACGAAATACGTATCAAACGTGTGGCAACGGTTCAACAACGACTGGTTTGTTGTCAATCTATGACTGAGTGAGCGATTTGTATTGTTTACCTGTACAACGATGTGACGAAGTTGTATATTTCTGATGTCACTCGACCCGGGACGTTCGCCTATCATTAGGAGCGTATGCATGCCTTGGAACGTTGCGACACGTTTAATACGTACACTGTTTGTGCATGAAGTAAAATGTTGATATTAGATGTTTCCAAGCTGACGAATCTTATTGAAGATTTAAGGAACGCTATTTTCCATCAAGAACAACGCAATGAGATGTTTTGACCGAGACCTTATATCACGAGAGATCTTACTGATCAGCAAAGGTCGTGCTACTCGGTAGGGTGTGACGAGTTCATAGTTCAATGAAAATGTCAAAGATATTTGCTAGAACAGCGGGAATTACAGTAATCATGTAATATATACATTTTGGCTAGCTCCGGGGTATAAAGCATTTTCTAGCGAGCTTCATCTGGTAAAGCTCAGCTAACTTAGAAGGTGGAACAACGTGAGACGTACCCTTTTGATTGAGGTGGTTTTTATTTCAGCGTCTCCAGACAGTTTGACGATAGACTGGACAACACATATGACGTTCTTTTTGTCCTGACATACTTGCTGTACCCACGGGTGTTCTAAGTTGATCTTCCTGGAACAGATACGATGTTAGTAACTGTATACAGGGACACTTTTCCGATAGAATCCATATTCGCCCGCTAACGTTAACTTCGCCCTTCACATGTCATACCTATGTATTGTATGTTGTGTACTTAAATTCGCCAACGTTAAACTTCGGCAAATATTTCCCGGTATACAGTATTGTGTGGGTTACGTATGTAATTACAATGTAATACGAAAGGAGGAAGATAGTTTCTCAATGCAGAAAGAGGAACCAAGTAAACATTTTTCAAAGACATTTGCTAAATTAATATAAGAACAAAAAGTTTTTAATTACAAAAAAAATCTATTGATGTTGTTATAGCAGAGAGCTGAACATCTACTTACTGGTTACTGATTCGGATAGAGGGAGTTTCCCTTTAGCTAGTTGTTAAAGAAAATCGTTTAAAGAAAATAGAATAGAAAGAAATCCAACCAGTTGTAAGGATGATACTAATGAGAAAAACTACTCAAAAAAATATACAATGTTTGCACGATTGAGATCAAATTAATACACGATTGTCACTTAAGTTAAATTAATAAACGAGTGAAAAGAATATATCATTAAATAAATATATAGGGAAATATACAATAATTATGTAGGGAAATATACATTAATATATAAATTATGCCAACCTTCCAACAAGCTTCCTGTAGATTTTGTTTGGATTGACTTTATCCATCTCGGTCTCCCCGACGTTTGCTTCTATCCTTACTTTGTCTTTTGGAGAGAGATTTCTTTCGCCCAGATCTTCAAAAATTGCTCGTCCAAACTTCCCACCAAGTGATATTTCCAGTTCCCTACTCCAGGAGCAAAAGTTGGAAGTCTTTTTCTTAATCTTCATCTTCTTTTTGTAATTTACCAAAATATTTTTTATCTGTAATTAAACGTAAGTTTGAGCTAGACACTCTGTGAAAATCATGTAACATTTGTGATGTTATTTTATCTATGTAGAATAGATAATTTACAAATATATTGCATTTTATATCTGTAATTGATCAAATCATTTTACCTTTCATGAAAATATTGGTCGGAGCAATGAAGATCGTTGATTTCTGGCTAAATACTGAGTGAAAATGTAAATCCGGAAGGTGAATAGTTTTCACTCAACGAATCTCTGTTATAAAATAATATATCAAAAAACCTGGCACGTCGTTAAATGACCATAGCTGTTAACCTTTTCACCACTGTAGACCATAATGGACTCATCCAGATCAATGCATGGTAGAGTCTATTAAAGTTACATAGGGGTGAAAGGGTAAATAGGACGTGAAACACAGACAAACAGAACAAATACTGAATCACCGAGCTAAAGTTGACCACCTTTAATTGACCCGGATAATTAATAAAACTGCAATCCAAAAGTCGTATTCCTAAAATTCTTAAACGTCTTAATAGTTTAATATATCATTGATTATTTTATATTGAAGTTTGAAATTTCGATATGATTTTATGGCATGTATTAGTCTCTCTCTTATAGCCTTTTAAAGCAAGTTTCTTTAAAAGTAAAATGCGTCTGCATGCATTTAAACTGTTGTAAGTCTCTCGTAACTCTTTTTCAGTGGCGTTCGTCATATGTTTTATGTATATTTTATTGTATCATTGTATATATGTATGCGCAAGATGAGACTTTAATAAACTATCTGTATCTGTACCTTAAATGACAAGTAGTTCAGCATTTTCAATGTACAGTGTGACTTTTTGTTTGGAAACCCTGTATACAACCACCTAGCGTAACTTACTTTGAAGTCGTAAGGCGTGTGCACGTGTGTTTGCCAGGAGTAATGGCCCTCACGTCTCTGTACCACTACTTGTAATAGTTCGATGCTGTTGGCGTGTATTATGGTATCTATGGGAACGAGGCTTTCCGTCCCCGTACTCCTGGCAAAGTTGTCACATATTGTCCGAAACATCCTGTGATTTCAAGACAAACAAAACATCATGTGGGCGTTTAGGATGATGTACAACTACTTGGACCGTAAACAAAAGCACTTTAATTGATTATCGTGAAACTTCAACATACTGTGACATAAACACACATATTTCAGTCTTGGAGATCGAGAAATAAACGGTGATGGGAGTTTTAGATGTGCACAACATCATGTGAATTCTAGGTATAAACTTTTTAATAATAGATTTTACAATATTGAAGTATCTAAAACAGTGTAAATAATCATTATATATTGCGATTTAAAAAATAGACCATATTCCGTGAAAAAATATTCATATAACAGTATGTGAATTCAAGGTAAATAACGTTTTATGGATTCTAGATAAAAGAAAATTCGTTGAATTCTAGAAGAAGAGTAAATATAAATATAAAAATCTTTAATTTCTAGATGAATAAAGCGTCTACGAATTATAGATGCATACAACATGACGTGATTTGTAGACAAATATAACGACGCGTTATTTTACATCCAGCTCGTTAGTGATTGCACGTATCTAAAGCCATTAACGTTCATTCAATTATAGAGAAATATGCCAAATAACAACCTTAACATATCACAATCAATCAATACACAAACCTGCTATTTTGGTTTTCTTCCTATGGATAGACTCCAAACGAACTCCAAAAAGTCTTACAAAAATGATAGCTTAATCACTTGGGTCGTATTCTAGTACACGACATTTACATATAACTGTGATATTCTGCGTATCTGATGACTTCCGGTATCTGTTTTTTTCCGGTATCCGACGAGAGTCTTGATGTATCATTTCACTGACTTTATTAAATGCACGTGCTGTGCTGTCCTTATGGATATACTGCATAGGCTTGTATTAACTGCTACCAAAAGCTCAGCGTCCTTCAGAGTTTAGTACAGAAGGCGAGAGAGTTACACAAACAGTGGGCGAAAAAACCCTCTATCTAAATGTTGGTTCATTTGGTGTCCAGATTCATACGTTCATATCGTTCTCTTAACGATGGAATTACAATGATAGTGTTCGTTATGCAATTATTAAATGATGAAATAACGCCCTACGAATATGAAACACGTCATTCTAAACAGAAAACATATATTTCAACAGTTCTCTGTCGTTTTAATCTAATATAATATATAAGTATATTCCTTCGGGAAAAAGTGCCAACATTAAGTTTAATATACAAATATTCTCTTTTCATGTCCACTAACAAACATGTCAACTTCCGTTACTGTTGATGATGTCACGTGCTTAGTTTTGCTAGACATAGATAGAGAGTCTTTAAATTTAAGTAATATTTTCTAATACCCTTGTTCCATCTTTGAGAACGTTGCATTATTTTGATTTGACACAGATTGGCGGCAGGCGTTGTCGATGAAGCAGAATACGCTCAATCTTCCGGAACACCTGGTCTTATTCTCTTTGTACGTATTCAAGTGCCAATTTAAATATTGTTTTGTTAATATTTCACTCTAGTGTCATCAATTTTGGGCTACAACTATGTTTTTTTCCTCTACGTTACACTCTTTACAACTAACCAAATTTGTATTTTTTTAACACTTTTGTTTTTTCTTTCTTGTGAACACTCTGCTGCTTTAATAAAATGACGCAAGTAGTTTGTAAGTAAGTCCCGATCCATAGTTAGATGACACCAACTTCGGTAGGATCGACTTTACATTGTACGTGAATATGACAATGCAGCGCTGTACAATATACCGTTTTTTTTTTATCCTCGTGCATGTGTATATGATCTAGATGTTTGGTTTCACAGAGCTTACCGGAAATCCGTACATCATGGACCCCAGATTACAGTGGACGAGACCAAAACTTTCCCAGGTAGGTTTGATGCATCCATACATTCACTTATGTAAACATGCTTGCTACTGTTTCAGCTAATATGTTTGACAAAGATACCGAAATTCATTTTGCATAAAGAGAAGAAAATGAAAATGTCAATATCTATCTACAGCATAGATCACAGAACACAATGGACTCTCAATATCTATAAATATTAATATATAAATGTAATTGTTATACTATATTAGAATGACACTAGCAACACTGCTAAATGAATAAAGTAGTTTTTATTGCTCATTGCAATGAGTGTTACGTAAAGCGAGCCTACAGATAATTTAACTAAGGTGTTGTTTTTTTTTTTATAGAAAATCCCGATTTTCGTCATTTTTGCCACTATCTGACATTTCATGTAGACGAAAATGTTTTTATCCCACGAACAATCATTTATCTATTCAACTAAAATAATAATTCGAGGTCTAAATCTAATTTTGCCGACTCAATATAACTGTCGATATATTATGAAAATTAAACCTTTTATTGCATAAAAAATATAAACATTTACAAAAAAACTAAAAAAGGAAAACAAAGAAAAATCAAGGAATAAATAAAACCATGAATGTCATTTTGCGAAGGATGATTATGTTTATCGACATTATTGATTCCGCATGGCCACACATTATTGCACGGACAATATACAGTGACAAGTTGAATGCTTGGTCCCATAACAACCTGACCATACCATGTATTCTAATATAAACGTCAATCACCGCCTTAACGTCTGTAGCTCTATCGATCAAAAGGCTACATACGCAGACGTCAGGTACATATATACGTGAAGGTCAGCCACGGCGGACACAGATAACACAATACTGTAAATCTGCTGTTTTTAGAGCACTCAAATTTTAGCGCATTAACGAATTTTAACAAAGCTAGTGGAAGACGACAACATGTACTGAATTAAGTCATGTGTATCTAGTGCTTGTCAGTAATACACTAATATGTCCTTATCACCAAATATTATTCTATTATTAATTACATTATTTTCAGCAGTGCAAGATATCTCTCTACACTTCTAGGAGTAGGTGCGGAAGTGGTGTGTATGTGTGTTGCACTGATATATGAACAACTGATGAGCTGTAAAGCTTAAGGAAATAAATAAACTTGAACTTGAAGACTATTAGCGCATTGATGAATTGGCGATCCCACATAATATGCAATGGAAAACAATATAAGGGGATTTCGATTGTTAGCGTTAAATCTAAAGTGAGAAGAGCGTTAAAATAAGGCTACAGGTAAACATACGTGTACAGTATATATGTACTTACACATCTAGCTATCGGTATTAACTCCTATATCAAATATCCAGTCATCAGTATGCGTGTTATGATTACTTTGGTTTATTTTATTGCAACTCAATGTTGTGGAAACTAAGGATATACTTTAAAGAACACTAATTTTAGCGTGCACAAATGTCACCGTATTTTAATAGAATTTTAACAGATTAGCGCATTTATGAATCGATGAACTCATAAAATTAATGTGATAGCAAAGTATATATATATATATATACAGAAACTTTGATTTCCGCAATCATAAATTAGCGCTAACATTTGAATCCCGCTAAAATATGTTAGTTTACTGAATGTTGATGTCTATCATAACAACTAGACTACGTGTATCTTGGTATGACTTAATGTTTGATAACTGTTGACAGGGTAGTTTGTTAACTGTTACGAATATATGTAATGTATACTGTTATAACTTTACACTGCGTATGTCGTTATGAATTCAATTCGCGTGTTGCGTTATGACTATTTAATGAATGTTGTTATCAATGTCCGTTATGCATTATAACTAATCCCCATTACATCGTTTCATAATTTTACTGTGTGTGTAGTGTTATAAGTACAATAAGCGTTATTAGAAATCCTTTTCGGAGAGATATCCTCAATGCTTCGTCTGAGATCCAGAGTGAGCCGGATACCTTGTCAGAATACCTCAGTAAGAATTTAGTGCTACCACATGGAATAATGAAGCTCTGTAGAAGGTGGAAAACACAAGGTGGTCTTGATACAGTTGGAGATCCTTTTCATAATGGCATAATAAGAGATTTCAATCATTCGGAAACTATTCCTTCTTTAAACTTTATTCAGTACTATTCCATAGTAAACAAAATTGATAAGAACTGGAAGCAAACATACAGAAACAAAATTGAAAATAATGAAGTTTTAATACCAACTAGAGAGGAAGATAATGTCTCGCTCATGTTTAGTTACAAGGATTTAAAGTTTATCTATAGAAAGTTTGTTGCAAATGTCATAAAAATGCCCAAAAATAGCCAAGAAATATGGAAATCAGTTTTTGAAATGGACGAGGATTTAAACTGGCAAGATATTTATATTAATGCATTGAACTGTACAATAGAAACAAAATTACAAACTTTCCAATACAAAATCAATCATAGGATTCTACCAACTAACAAAGAGCTAGTAAAAATGAAATTAATAACAAATCAATTATGTACATTCTGTAACAGAGAAAAATATAAATATTGCAACACATCTTTACTCAATGCTATTATGTACAGAGATTATTGGATGATTTTAATGTTTGGTATACTGAGCATGATAATAGACACCCATTTATTGATTTTTTAAAGTTATAGATATCCTTTTTAGAAATTCAAAGATTGGACTATTATTAAACCATTTTCTGATACTAATAAAACATCATATATACTGTAGTCGCATTAAAGACTCCATTCCAAATTTTGAAATGTGTAAGATTATTTTTGCATAAACAATGAAAGTACAGAAGTTTGCGTTGAAAAATAAATCTCTATTACCCTTCCAAAATAAATGGGGTCCATTCGAACATTTTTTAATAAGAACGATCTTAATTAATTTTATTTTAAATATTACTTAAATTGTTTTTTTTTTTTAGTAGTTATCTCCCCTTATTAGTTTGAAATGTTTGCTACCCTCGCATACTCATTAGTGGTGTATCTTTTAATTTTAAAAGTGATCGTTAAATTGTATGATAATTCAAAATCCTGTGTTGAAAAAGGTAATGAGATTTCAGATATGTTTGCAAGCAATATCGGCGTAAAACAAGGCGAACATCTATCACAGTTCTTAGTTGCAATCTATATCTGAATGATTTGGAAGACTTTTTTCAGGAAAATGAAGTAAATTGTTTACAAACAGTAGAGTCAATAAGTAATAGCATTGGCTTGTTTATTAGATTATCCATCATCTTATATGCTGATGATACTGGATTACAAAATGCACTTAACGCATTTGAAAAGTATAGTAAACTTTGGAAGCTTACTTTCAACATACAAAATACTAAAGTTGTTATTTTCTCGAAAAGAAAGTGCAAGAGTTACCCTACATTTTTATTATACAATGTGGAGCTTGAGAGAACGGAATCGTATTCTTACCTTGGAGTTATTTTCAACTACAACGGCACGTTTGTGAATACAAAGAAACACTTTTTGCTGTTTATAGGAAAATATGAAATATTATTTTGCCATTAGACCTTCAACTTAAGATTTTTGATTCCCTTGTACTGACAATTTTATTATACTCAGCTGACGTTTGGGGCTACGAAAACACAAAATGTATTGAGAAAATTCACCTACAATTTTGCAAACGAATTCTAAATCTTCGAAGCAGTACCGAATTTCATGGTATATGGTGAAATTGGCAGATATCCTTTTGGTATAAACTCATATCTAATAAAAACTTATCAAGTAGAAATCACAAATTGGTGTTTCAGCTACAGGAAAATGGAAGTATGGAATTTGAATGGCTAAAGTTTATTAGAAACATACTGTATCAAACTGGCCTAATTATTATAAATATTTGGGATTATCAAAACACGTGCACGACGAGAATAGAATATCTAAAATTAATTTTGAAACAACTGTTACAAGACCAATTCATTTAAAAGTGGTTTAATGATATTGAAATCTCCTCTGGAGGACAGCTGCACTCTGTTTTCAAGAGACAATTTCAATTTGAAAAATATCTTTTGGAATTAAATACCAGACAGAAAATATATAGCAAAGTTCCGTACTTCTAATATGCATTTACCAATCGAAACAGGCCGATGGGCTGGCTTGCCACGCCAGGATCGAAAGTGTGCATTATGTAATGTGGAAATTGGGGATGAGTTTCACTATTTATTAAAATGTGAATATGATTTGATATGCAATATTTGAAAATTTTACATACCAGATTATTATTGTAAAATTCCAAGCTTGACGAAAATGCAAGGTATTTTCTCAATTTGTAATACACCAGTTTTCACTCGTATTAGTAGATCTCTAGATAAATTAGGCAGAATTTTGAAAGCATAGTTATATGTACATAGTTAAGGTAGTTCTGTTATTTAACGTACTTTTTATTATACCAACTTCCTACTGTATCATATTATGTCCCGCCATGTTTAAATTGTACCAACTGTATGACCTCTTGTTTCGCACTAGTCCGACTGAGTGAACAAATAAAATCTTTGACATCTTTGGTGCCTAGCTGGCCAGTCAGAGGGTTCCCTCCTTCCTGCCTCATCTGTGTCATGCCTCAGTACATTTACTAAGTATTATATAGTAACTTTGCATATATTAAGAATGGTAAACCTTCAAAATATATGAATAAATAGATGAAATGAGTGAATGAATGGAAATAATAAATGTAGGAATGAATGTAAACACGGATTAAATGTAAAAGGAAAGATGTAATGAAAAGGAATGAATGAATGAATAAGTAAACAATTGAATGAATAATTAAAAGACTGAATGAAAGAATGAATGAATGAGAGCCCTCTTGCATGAGGACATTTTGTTGTAAGGATATTGAATCTGAAGCTCCAAATATGGCAGTATTCCAAAAAATGTTGTGGAGCAATAAAAAGAAAAGTACAATGAGCGTATTCCGGTATGACTATACATATTTCTATCAATATCGGTTGTGTATAGCATGCTCCATTATATTGTTATAACTTTATTTTGTGTATATCAAGTAAATTAAAACTGCTCTGGTAGTGACGCGGTCGAACGTCGCAAAAGGGAAGCCGCCATTGTTTACTTTACATTTGAAGACTTTTGGATGTGCATACATGGCATAAGAAGTGCCAGCACCCTTTTATTGTATAATCAGACATAATGGATTCCGAATATGTTCTATGTTTCTAGATGATGAGGGAACCAAACAATGGCTGTCATCGAACAGTTATCTCGCTGAAGTGTGAACAGCGCAAAATTTGAATCAGGTATCAAACCGCTGAGCCTTTTTTATTTGAGTATAAATATACGCAGTCAGAGTTTACCAAGCTGATGAAGGGAGAGATGTAAATATGAATAACTGTATTCAAATATATAAAACTAATCTTTCCTTTATCTATCTTGTATACAGCCATGGCAACCGAATACAGTATTCCAACACGTTCATTGGCACAAGGAAGAACATTTGCCAACAGATGGCGCTCGGAATTACCGACGTCAGCACCCAGTACCTGAGGAACATAAACAGCCTTTAAGTTGTCGCCCACATTTAACCATCGTAAGTACAAATCTTCTCTGTTAATGTCAACCCAGAGTAAACCCATGTGGTCGGGCAGGTGACCCAATACCTATTCACGTCCGATCGGGGATTCAAACTCCGACCGTCTTGGTGAAGCTAAATTTTAACGACCTTGAGTTTTGCTTAGAAACACCGCTCCTTTTCGTGTACTTGAAGGTTTTTCACCATCGTAACTTTCACACACTACTAAGATATTATGGTATGGAAATAAACTGGTTGTGATGTTATTTACTTTTTTAAAATACTGTACGGTGATGGAGAGAACTCTAAAATAAAAATAAAATGTTAAGGTTAAATATAGCAGAAAAGTTGAAAAAAACATCGTTCTTCACAAGTGTATCGAGCAAATGTTTTAAAATGTTCATACTAGACGGTAACCATATCAAATTAAATGTGACAAAATACGTGTTAACTATTTATTCCAAACAGCAAACATTCAAGCGACATGGATTTTTTTCACTGTGTGTAAGAAACATACGAGTTGTCACTGTGTGTAAGATATGTGTATGTAACTCATTTTTACCGTGGGTCAGAAATAAAGATGAATACAAATGAGTATTTAACCACGAGTAACAAATATTAATGAAATAAGAATACGGAAGACGCTTACCCTTGCGGAACAAATGGTCTTATTTGTATATACATATTTCATTTGTTCGAATCTGGTTCAAGTCTTATCGATTTTGAGTTCGAAATAAGTGTTTATGACACTTCAGAATACTTGATAAGTATTTTTTCTCTCTCAATATTTAACAGTTGGTACTACTCGTTTTCTTCATCATGACCACAATTGCTGCTGTCACCGTTCTGATAATAAGGGAGATAAGCCGAAAGGATAGGTAATGTATTTTTGACGTGTTGGTATTAAAAATATCAGTAAAGATATATAATTTTTTATATGTTTCGTAAAATCCAAACAAACTGGTGAAATAAAAAGATCTTCGTCATTATGGCATTTCTGTTATATACGTAGGCCTTTATTAGTGGATGTTTTTAGGCAGCCTTGATGGCCATACATTTTACATATATTCCTGCAAAACGCTTTGTTAGTTATTTTTTCATTTGCAGTAACCCGAATGTACAAGGAAACGTCTTAGTGAATCCGGAAGCGCTAATGTCTGCATATCCTGGTATGTTCCGAACCATGGACCAACAAACTGACGTCATAGGCATCAAACCCAAATTCAAGGACTTCAAACCAGTTAAAAGGTTTATCGACGTCCCTACAACATGTAGCGTTTCGTGCGATTCTCCAAACCAAGGTGTTCCGAAACCTATGTCGCCAGTGACCATGCACCCGAATGCAGTGCGAGCAAAAATGATGGCTTCAAATGTCACAGGCGTGTCGCGCATGCCTAGAATACGAAACAAAAGGTCATCAATGTCATATGCAGATAATTCCTTGTATCACGGATGTTGTGTGTCGTAAGTGGTACACTGTGATATATTGTGTTCTAATGTTACTGGTGCACTGTGTTGCCTTGAGTTTTGTCGTCAAGGTCTCAACCCTTTTTTTGTCGATCTTTCGTTCGTCCCCGATACTTTAGGGGTGGCGCTCACGTTCGCTCTCTGCACCCCCAGAATGTGGCATAGCAAAATCTTTATTCAGCCTAGAGATTGACCAGTTTTTGTTTTTACCTGCGACCAATCAAATAGCTAGCCGCGTGCCTTCAATTTCGCTATGACATATTCCAGGGGTGAAGAGAGTAAAAGTGAGCGTAAACCCATGGAGTGTCCAGGATGCCTTTCGTTTCTTGTTTCTTGTTATGTTTGTTTCTTATTTGTATTTCATTCACGTTAAATGTTTATTATACTGAATTGTCCTTTAAAAGAAAATGAGTAGGTCATTTACTATTTGAGGTTCAAGTAAACAGATGCTATAACTCGCTTTGTGATGTTTCCTTCAGTGAATTGAAGTGATCTGTTGATTTGTATTTTGTTGACCTTAGGTTATATAGTCACTTGCGTGCATAGATGACAACTAGTATTAATTATAACATCGTTTTCCCTAGTTCCAACTGTCCATGCAAATCTACCGTTTTGAAAATTTTAAAATCTCTGAGACACTTTTCATAATAATCAGTATTTGTAAACGTAATTACTATCAATTTACTCACTAACCTACTTACACTTTTTATATTGCGTTTGAAATGATTTAAAACGTATTGGAGCTCTGAACTATCCATTGTTAATTTCTTTTAACAAAATGAAAATAATGATCATAATATTATAAATGACAATGCATGCAACTTGTTCATAACTAATTATTTCCTCTTGTTTTCTCTTCCGCTTTCTATTTGCTATCTTGCTGTATAAACCATGCTGTGTAGTTAATAACGACGCCATAACAGATTGGTCTTGTTAGGAAGAGGTTCAATTCTGATCAACAGTTGCCTTTAACTACAATACCAATATAAACAATGTTCAAAACCTAATCTCTCAGCTAAACATTTTGTTGATTAGTCATACTTTCAGTGTGTTAATTGATTTAATTTTCAGTGCTCTAGAAATGACGAAAACGTTTTTCTTCTTTTTCCCCATGATTCATAAAATGAGAACAAATGACTTTATATTTACAGAAATTTCTATCATATTAGCCCGACGACACAGAGAAATATCGAGGGACAAGCCAGAACGTTGGTACAGCTTAAAAATACCAGACAGTTTTTCCAAATCGAGAATTGCAGGTAACGATATTAATACAACAATTTTAGCCCTTTTTAACATAAATGTAAAGATGTCTAAAGGTAAATTTAATGTATAATTTATACATCAATTCTGTTTTGATTTTGTGTATTGTTGATAAGGTTATAGAGAATAGTTGCTTGATTTACCGAAAGATGTGTTGTATAGCCCCGCATGTTACAGAGCGGGAGGTACAGACCGTGAGTGTGTACCAGTTACACCAGTCAGTAGTAGTCACTGACTCATAGTATGACGTCGACAACGGTGAGTTAAGAGTGAGTTCAGGGTGAGTTAAGGGCGAGTTAAGGGTGAGTTAAGGGTTAGTTAACGGTGAGTCAAGGGTGATTTAACGGTGAGTTAACGGTGAGTTAACGGTGAGTTAAGGGTGATTTAACGGTGAGTTAAGGGTGAGTTAAGGGTGAGTTAATGGCAAACAGAAGATAATTTCATTTCCACCTGTTTATAATTTAGCCAGGCTGTTGGCTGTGACGGGTGTAGGTGTATGACAAACCAAGTACTGACAACTGCCGTGGTATTGAAGACAGATCTGGACATGACTGCAGGAACAACAATGGATGATATTGAAATCCAAACCTTTTACTTTGATGGTTGTTGTAAATGTGTGAATGTTGGTTTGAAAAATTAAAACGAAATAAAATGCCGGTTGAGGTTAAAGTTTTGAATATGGGTTCTTGTTGAGACAGGTATTTGGAAATATGTAATAGGTATTATATGATCTTAGCAAGAACTGCTCAATAAGAAAAATACTACATTTATTTTATAAACAGATAAAGCTATAACATGTCCGGCGGACAGTACAATACATTTATAATACAAATTGGTTTTTATACTGATTTACATTGTGTTCACTTCTACGCATCTTTGTCACTAAATCTTCGTATACAAGAAATGAAAGGCGCGTTCGAGTTGAATCATAACACTAATGTACATTATTCATCTTTGTCACTAAAGTCTTCGTAGACAAGAAATGAAAGGCGCGTTCGAGTTGAATAATTTCACTAATGTACATTATTCATCTTTGTCACTAAAGTCTTAATAGTCATCGAAACGTGTCACATGAATAATCACTTGTGTTATATGATCTTTTATACAACCCAAACTGACCAAACCTGAAGAAAACGTTTAGAACACTTTCTGGCCATGTTGTATTTTCTCAGCATGAACTTTTTCAAAAACCTGGGTCGGGTTTTAAAAAAGCGTGATCTTTTCCATTTTTCCGGTTTCATTTTGTCAGTCCCGGGAAAAAATTAAGAACAATCAAAATGAAATTACTAAGTATTTAATAAATCTCCACAAGATCAGAAATGCACTAAAAAATTTGCGTTATTAATACAAGTATTTTAAGTATCGATATTGAAGTTTTCCAACAATACATTCGCGTAAAAGATAGGTTTCTCCCTCTCCTTTGAAGCTCAAGTATGGTGTTTATATGAATCCATAAAGAATGACCCCTGGTCAAAAGGCATGCAAAAGTTGATGTAGGACTAGAAGAATTTGATGAAGAACAAGTGGGAGGTGATGTAGGTCAAGCGGAAGTTGCTAACGAACTAGTGAAAAAAGAAATAATGGAAAAAGATTTCAGACAAATGGAATTTAATTTATGACTAGTGGTATTTGATGTAGGACAAGTGGGAGTTGATGTAGGATTAGTGGGAGTTAATTTAGGACTAGTGCAAGTTAATGTAGGACTAGTGGAAGTTAATTAAGGACTAGTGGAAGTTGATTAAGGACTAGTGCGGGTTAATGTAGGACTAGTGGGAGTTGGTGTAGCACTAGTGGAAGTTAATGTAGGACTTATGGGAGTTGATTTAGGACTAGTGTGAGTTAATGTAGGACTAGTGGGAGTTGATGTAGAACTAGTAGGAGTTAATGTAGGACTAGTGGGAGTTAGTGTAGAACTAGTAGGAGTTGATTTAGGACTAGCGGGAGTTGATTTAGGATAATGGGAGTTAATGTAGGACTAGTGAAAGTTGACGTAGGATTAGTGGGAGTTGTTGTAGGACTAGTGGAATTTAATAATAGACTAGTGGTAGTTAATTTAGGACTATTGGGAGTTAATGTAGGATTAGTGGCAGTTGATATAGTTCTAGTGCAAGTTAATTTAGGACTAGTTAGTGGGAGTTGATGTAGGACTTGTGGGTGTTGATGTAGGAATAGTGGGAGTTGATGTAGAACTAGTGGGAGTTAATGTTGGGCTAGTGGGAGTTGATGTAGGACTTGTGGGTGTTGATGTAGGAATAGTGGGAGTTGATGTAGGACTTGTGGGTGTTGAAGTAGGACTAGTGGGAGTTGATGTAGAACTAGTGGGAGTTTATGTAGAACTAGTAGGAGTTGATGTAGGACTAATGTGTGTTAATGTAGGACTAGTGGGAGTTAATGTAGGACTAGTGGGAGTTGATGTAGGACTAGTGGGATTTTATGTAGGACTAGTGGGAGTTAATGTAGGACTAGTTGGAGTTGATGTAGAACTAGTATGAGTTAATGTAGGACTAGTGGGAGTTAACGTAGGACTAGTGGGTGTTGATGTAGGACTAGTGGCAGTTAAAGTAGGACTAGTGGCAGTTGACGTAGGACTAGTGGGAGTTGGCGTAGGACTAGTGGCAGTTAATGTAGGACTTGTGGGAGGTGGTGTAGGACTAGTTAGTGGGAGTTGATGTAGGACTAGTGGCAGTTAATGTAGGACTATTGGGAGTTGACGTAGGACTAGTGGGAGTTGGCGTAGGACTAGTGGCAGTTAATGTAGGACTTGTGGGAGGTGGTGTAGGACTAGTTAGTGGGAGTTGAAGTAGGACTAGATTTGTGCGTTTAATAGTAAATCCGTGTATACGTCTTGGCCCCCTGTGATGCCTTTGTAATTGTGTTGTAGAAACTGGAGCCGTACATAACGCCTTTAGGTTTCTTTGGCTTTTTCCCGTGTGTAGTGCCACTCACAGGATACTTGGTAAAGAATGTGGAAAGGAGAGAGGAAGGCGAGGACGGATACGAGTTAACTGACGGTTTGATTGTTGGCCAAGTGGAAGTAGCTGTTGGACTTGAGGCTGTGACTTTCGATGTGGTCCGTTCTGTAGTTGTGGTTGTTGGGGTAGTTGTGGTTGTTGGATTGGTAGTGGTAGTTATCGGGGTTGTAGTGGTAGTTGTCGGGGTTGTAGTGGGAGTTGTCGGGGTTGTAGTGGTAGTTATCGGAGTGGTAGTGGTAGTTGTCGGGGTTGTGTGGTAGTTATCGGGGTTGTAGTGGGAGTTGTCGGGGTTGTAGTGGGAGTTGTCGGTGTTGTAGTGGTAGTTGTCGGGGTGGTAGTGGTTGTTGTCGGGGTTGTAGTGGTAGTTATCGGAGTGGTAGTGGTAGTTGTCGGGGTTGTAGTGGTAGTTGTCGGATTGGTAGTGGTAGTTGTTCGTGGTTCCAGGACACAGAAACCATCCTGGCACCACTGGAATAATTATTGCACATATACATGCAGACACATATGAAGTACAGAATCACTTTTCCTCAAAATAACATTGCAATTTTAATTAAGATATAATACATAATAAGGTTAATGTATATTTGGTTTCCTCACTTACCTTAATTTTTTAGCCTTTTTTCAAAAGACATATATATTAAAATTTTAATAATGAATAAAAAAATGTGACACGTATGACGAACTACAAAATAACAAAGATTACAAAAATTGGTACCAATCTATAAACAAAGCACCATCATCATACAAACAGTCATCCTACCACCATAAAATACTCAACTTAACTTCCAAAAGAAAAAAAGAGCAAGAAAACAGCAAAATATACAATGCTATTCAACAACAAACTAACAAATCATTTATTCATAGTAAAATAAAAACATCTTCCTTAAATAATAGATAACACACCAAACTGCCATTCAAAAACGAAAATACAAGCACCATATGATTACCATTTAATAAGAGTCCAAAACACATTGGCAGGCCATTCTACTAAGATACCAAAGGTGAATGAGGTACTGTTTCGGCTAGTGTAGAAGAAAGTTTTATATTGAATGCCAGTTTGCCATAGAAGCTAAGTTAAGTGTACATCTGTGTGAAATAAGATCAGTTTACTTACATAATCGTTACCAGGAGAACTGTTGCACGAGGTCCCCTCAAACACAAACATATTCACACACTCCCCGTTGGTGCTGTTCAAGCAGGTGATACCATCTGTGCAGAACGTATCAGGGTCTACAGGTACCTGTAACAGCAAAGCTTAGAAATGTTGACAGTCAGTAGATACACCTGTAACAGCAAAGCTTAGAAATGTTGACAGTCGATGGATACACCTGTAACAGCAAAGCTTAGAAATGTTGACAGTCAGTAGATACACCTGTAACAGCAAAGCTTAGGAATGTTGACAGTCGGTATATACACCTGTAACAGCAAAGCTTAGAAATGCTGACAGTCGGTAGATACACCTGTAAAAGCAAAGCTTAGGAATGTTGACAGTCAGTAGATACACCTTTGAAAGCAGAGATTAGGTATGTTGAGAGTTAGTAGATACACCTGTAAAAGCAAAGCTTAGGAATGTTGACAGTCGGTAGATACGCATTTGAAAACAGGGCTTAGGGATGTTGAGAGTAAGTAGGTACACGTTTGAAAGCAAAGCTTAGGGATGTTGACAGTCGCCAGATACACATTTAAAAGCAAAGCTTAGGGATGTTGACAGTCGGTAGATACACCTGTAAAAGCAAAGCTAGCGGATGTTGACAGTCGGTAGATACACCTGTAAAAGCAAAGTTTAGGAATGTTGTAAGTCAGCAGATACACCTTTGAAAAAAGAGATCAAGGATGTTGAGAGCCGGTGGATTCATCTTTGAAAGCAAAGCTTAGGGATGTTGACAGTCGGAAGGTACACATTTAAAAGCAAAGCTAAGGAATGTTGACAGTCGGAAGATACACCCTTGAAAGCACAACTAAGGGATGTTGACAGTCTGTAGGTACACATTTAAAAGCAAAGCTTAGGGATGTTGAGAGTAGGTCGATTCATCTTTAAAAGCAAAGCTTAGGGATGTTGGGAGTCGGCAGATACACATTTGAAAGCAAAGCTTAGGGATGTTGACATTCGGCAGATACACCTTTGAAAGCAAAGCTTAGGGATGTTGACAGTCGGCAGATACACCTTTGAAAGCAAAGCTGAGGGATGTTGACAGTCGGTAGGTACACATTTAAAAGCAAAGCTTAGGGATGTTGACAGTCGGCAGATACACATTTGAAAGCAAAGCTGGGGGATGTTGACAGTCGGTAGATACAAATTTGAAAGCAAAGCGTAGGGATGTTGACAGTCGGTAGATACACCTTTGAAAACGGAGCTTAGGGAAGTTGAGAGTTAGTAGATATACCTTTGAATGCATAGATTAGGGATGTTGACAGTCGGTAGATACACCTTTGAAAATGGAGCTTAGAGATGTTGAGAGTTAGTAGATATACCTTTGAAAACAGAGATATGGGATGTTGACAGTCGGTAGATATACCTTTGAAAACAGAGATTAGGGATGTTGAGAGTCGGTAGATACACCTTTGAAAGCAAAGCTAAGGGATAAAAAGAGTCGTAAAGTACCTGCCAAAGCAAAGCTCAATATGATATACAAAGGCTATGAATACCTGTGAATGCGAATCTTAAGGATGTAGCTACCAAAGTTTCTACATTTTCATTGTCGGTACCTGTTAAAACAAAGTTTTACAATGACTAGAATCGACAGGGTGGTCAGGTGGCGCAGTGGATTGCGCACTTGCCTATCACAAAGACGGCCGGTATTAGATTCCCCGATAGGACGTGACAAGGTATGGGGGTCACCGGCCCGACCACGTGGGTTTTTCTGGGTACTTCAGTTTCCCCAACCTTAAGACCCCCCAACTCCTCCCGCGCTAACATCCGGGCCAACAAGAGTGATAAGTATAAGTTATAAAATTTTGTTCCATAAATGTTGTTAAATAAAACAAGTTTTATATTTTAACCGACAGGTACCTGTGAAAACAAAGCTTAGGGTTGTTGAGAGTAGGTAGGTACACATTTGAAAGCAAAGTTTAGGGACGTAATGAGGTAGAAGATGTACCTTTGAAACAAAACTTCAAGGACATATTGAGTTCGTAAGTACCCGTAAAGACAGACACATGTGAAAACAAACACACCTTACCGTATGAGACTTCGAAGACAAGAAAACAAGGAAAGAAGTGTATCGTAAAGAGCTATTCCGTAATTAAATTACTATACAGGAGAACACTGGACACATGGAATGGAGTGATACCTACTCTGCAGATTTCTTTTCACATATAAATCACCATACAATGCTTTTATATTAAATCATATTATACTAGACATGGTCTTTTTTTGAAAAAACAATGGATGTTAATTTTACTTTCATAATTATTCCAAAGTGAATATTTCCTCCTCAATGTTCATTATATTCCAATACTCTCTTGATTTGACATCCCAGATTAATTAATTAGCTGAAGGCTTTATCAATGAACATGTACTTTAGAGAAATTGGATTTTCGTTGATCATAGGCGTCCTTATGTAATTTGTTTCAGTATTCATATTTGCTTTTAAGTGCATCAGACTACAATATATTTTACATTTACAATATAGGTTACAAGGTTGCTATTCCGTCTTTTTATATTGCAGAGTTATCTGCTCCGGTGAACATCCGGGCCCACGCGAGTGATAAGTATAAGTTATAAAATTTTGTTTCATAAATGTTGTTAAATAAAAAACGTTTATATTTTAACCGACAGCTACCTGTGAAAACAAAGCTTAGGGTTGTTGAGAGTAGGTAGGTTCACATTTGAAAGCAAAGTTTAGGGACGTAATGAGGTAGAAGATGTACCTTTGAAACAAAACTTCAAGGACATATTGAGTTGGTAAGTACCCGTAAAGACAGACACATGTGAAAACAAACACACCTTAATGTATGAGACTTCGAAGACAAGAAAACAAGGAAAATATCAGACAAAACTAGAACACTGACAGTTCAGTAAGGGCCCCGTCTTGTGGCAATATATCCCCCATCATCTAGAAGCAATCTGCCCATATAGCTGAGCTTGACATTTGGCATTTGGACTTAAAAAAGAATCGCAAGGAAGCAAAATATACATTTTACATGTACTATGATGTGAGTCTTGATTCCTTCCACCTCCATATTTGCTGGACTAACAGAAATGTAAATACCGGTGCAATACTCATTTGTTAGCTTTGATTAGTTTTATTAAACATTAAATACCTCCCCCATCAAGAACCAGGGTCAAAGTCAGAGATCCACTTTGTCTTTGACCTTTGGACCAAAATGACCTTGACCTTTAACCCAGTGAGTTATTTCAACTTGTTTCCGGATCCCATTCCTCTGTACTTTGTATGTTATGTGATGTAATGCAACTTAATTTGGAATGAAATAAAGTTTATATTAACCCAGTGAGCCTGATCTTTGGTTAGTTGACCTATTCTTTTATTCCGACCAACATTGCTTCATAATATCATAACAAAATGTTCTGAACAACTTAGCTTCATAATAGCACAACAAAAATGTTCATCAGTAAAAAGATGCAATATTTGACCTTGACATTGACCCAGTGACCTTGATCTTAAGTTAGTTGACTTCTTGTTAAATTCCGACCAACATCTTCATAATGTTTTACCAAAATGTTAATCAGTGAAAAGATACAACATGTGACCTTGACAGCTGACCCAATGACCTTGAACTTTTGGTTAAATGACTCCTTGTTTATTCTGAGCAACATTGCTTCAAAGTGTCATAACGAAATGTTCACCAGTGAATATATACCAAATTTAACCTTGACCTTTGACCAAATGACCTTGACCTTTTGTCAGTTGACTCCTTGTTTAATTCCGACCAACTTTACTTCATAATATCATAAATTGCTCATTAATGAAAAGCTACAAAATTTGACCTTGACCTTTGACCCAGTGACATTGATCTTAAGTTAGTTGACTCCTTGTTAAATTCCGACCAACATCTTCATAATGTTTTACCAAAATGTTAATCAGTGAAAAGATACAACATGTGACCTTGACAGCTGACCCAATGACCTTGAACTTATGGTCAAAAGACTCCTTGTTTATTCTGAGCAACATTGCTTCAAAGTGTCATAACGAAATTTTCACCAGTGAATATATACCAAATTTAGCCTTGACCGTTGACCCAATGATCTTGGCCTTTTGTCAGTTGACTCCTTGTTTAATTCCGACCAACTTTACTTCATAATATCATAAATTGCTCATTAGTGAAAAGCTACAAAATTTGACCTTGACCTTTGACCCAGTGACGTCGACCTCTGACACGATGACCTTGGTTAGTTGACTTCTCGTTTTATTCTGATCAACCTTGTTTCATCATGTCATGCAATGTTAATCAGTGAAAAGATGCAAAATTTGACCTTGACTTTTAAACTTATGACATTAAAATTGCCTTCAATTTGGATATGACATATCCATGGGTGCAGAAAGCGAACCCCTGAAGTATCGAGGATGGATGAAGATGTAATAAATAGAAATGTATCGTAAAGAGCTATTCCGTAATTAAATTACTATACAGGAGAACACTGGACACATGGAATGGAGTGGTACCTACTCTGCAGATTTCTTTTCACATATAAATCACCATACAATGCTATTATATTAAATCATATTATACTAGACATGGTCTTTTTTTTGAAAAAACAATGGATGTTAATTTTATTTTCATAATTATTCCAAAGTGGATATTTCCTCCTCAATGTTCATTATATTCCAATACTCTCTTGATTTGAGATCCCAGATTAATTAATTAGCTGAAGGCTTTATCAATGAACATGTACTTTAGAGAAATTGGATTTTCGTTGATCATAGGCGTCCTTATGTATTTTGTTTCAGTATTCATATTTGCTTTTAAGTGCATCAGACTACAATATATTTTACATTTACAATATAGGTTACAAGGTTGCTATTCCGTCTTTTCGTATTGCAGAGTTATCTGCTCTTGTGAGCAGGTTTTGATTGTCACGTCATTAGTTTGTGTGAGAAAATTACGTCGTTTCCCAAAAATTGATGACGCTACTCTCACAAACAAATGACGTACCATCAATACCTGCTCACAAGAGCAGATAACAGTGCAATACGAAAAGACGGAATATCAAAGATTGAGAGTGCTTACCAGGACAAATGACGTACTTACGTTACACACAGGGGAATCGAATCCGTAGGCTATTTGACACTGTCGATCAATTGAAATACTTGTTCCTGCACCGCCTAAAAGTCGATCGTCATCATAGTAAGCGGGCTGAGCCAAGTTATTTAGACATGCGCCGTCCGATCTGTTGAGGGTTATAGAAAGTACATATACTACAACCTTCTTCATCTCCTCTGTACAGCTGTATCATGCTGTGTTACTAATTGTTGGCATGCTGAGTACATAACTAAATTTCAATGGTACAATTACCTGTGTGAACAATACCGTTACTCTGAATATCCAAATTTATTTACTACGATTTCTAATATCCAGATTTAAATAAACCTTACTCCATTATCAAGAGGATTATCACTATTCTTTGGAATTCAGGTTTCCGAATAATTAATAGAAATTGATGATTTATCTAATTTAAAGAACATAATATATTTTCTTTATATACAAAACTATCATTATCAGATATTACGTTACTCAAAGACATGTAGGAGTATTGATTTCGATCTATCATCGTATAGGTTTATGCTGAACATTATTATAGTTTTTTAACACTCATTGCATGATTACATGTTTGTTCTTATTGCGAATGGGGATGTACTTTGGTTTTAAAAAAGGAGATTCCCCGTTCATGTTCTGCAAGTACAATGTACTTAGAATTTTTGTCAAAAACCAGAAAAAATCCATAAACGATTTGAGACATGTTTCTCAATGGTATATTTTACTTAAAAAGACTGCAACAGTCCATAAATTGAAGTCTTCTATTTAATCAATGGCTTCCTGAATTTAGGTCCTTCAATTAACACATAATTTCTTTCTTACTTATTTATTTACTTCCGGAAACTAAAGTGTTCCATTGAAATTTGTAATTTTGTCTATTCTCCTCTTAAATTTAAGCCTTGCTTTCCTTAACCTATAGTGCTTGCCAGTTTTTCACAACAAGCTTGAATTTATGCGAAGGTGGTTCCATCTTAGAGTCATCCCAAATTTGTCCCAGCAGAAGTAAATATTGAAAATGTCTTAAAATATCCCTAAAGTTGTCCCAGCACGATATAATTTATCATTTAAGGTAGTCCAAAATAAGTCCCAGCATAAGTAAAAAATACTAATAGCCCTCGGGCTGTTATCGGGATCTTGGGTCGATGACGGATGGTTAGATTTGAGGCCTTTGCGCAATTATTGTCGTCTGCAAGAGTCATTCAGAACTCAAGGGTGATTCATTTTACTCATTTTGTTCTAGAGAAACTTTCATTGACGGAAAAATTACCAGGGGAATTTAATCGCGCGAGCGAAATATGGCGTTTTTTTACAGTCACCTGATCAATAATATCCAATCAGATTCACCGTTATATATAACAATCATAACTGTTATAGACGAAAGTTAAGCAACCTACGCTAGCCTTGTGGTAAACTGTTGCGCTGAGCAGCTGGTCCAATTAAACGAGTTGCCTGACCCAGTGCCGAACTCTTGTCTAACTGGGCTGGATTGAATATCCATCACCTTGCCTGTTCCGCCCTCACCACACGAGCTATCATCAGTAATTCCAAGCCTACCTCATGGAAATAACATAGCAACAGGTGATCAAATAAAAATTGGCATTTTTTTTATAAAATAATAGGTGATTGAATATGAACACGAGATCACAAATCAACGTTTTATATACATTATAAGTGATCGAATACAAATATGATCCCACATATCAACATTGTATATAGTATTATAAGTGATCCAATATAAATATGATCCACGTATCAACATTTTATATAGTATAATAAGTGATCCAATATAAATATGAGCCCACATATCAACATTGTATATAGAATTATAAGTGATCCAATATAAATATGATCCCACGTATCAACATTTTATATAGTATTATAAGTGATCCAATATAAATATGAGCCCACATATCAACATTGTATATAGTATTATAAGTGATCCAATATAAATATGATCCCACGTATCAACATTGTATATAGAATTATAAGTGATCCAATATAAATATGAGCCCACATATCAACATTGTATATAGTATTATAAGTATATATGCTCATGTATCGACGTGCAATAGCATACCAGCATTATATATCACAATATGTATCTATTACCAACAAGGAATTTAATATCAATATATTTGTTTTAAAAATGATCTCACTTCAACATTGGATTTCATATCAAAATTTTGCAAAGCAGATCCACTGAAACTTACATAGTACCGAGTGTCCTCGCTATGGAGTAGGCTGGGAAGGCAGTCTTTCCATACTCTATAATAGCAAACGGGTCACTTGTCTTACAGATTGAGTCGGTATTAGCAGCATCTATGAAATAAACAAATATCATTTGTATCGACAGCAGTTAGAAAAAGGTTAAAATGTGAAATTGGTTTTCTAAAATTGTATCAAAACCTTTCAATGTAATTGCTGTTATCTTAATTTCATCTTGGGCATACAAGTGTAAGTAAAATGCAAAATCTGTATGTAAAAAATTATATAGCAGAACGTAAAACACAAAGGAAGACGATTACCAGATGGGCAAAATGATGAAAATTTGATGTTTAGATTATCTTAAAATCAAATTTACACGTACATAGTATACTTGTATCTCCAGCATCCGTGGTGACATCATACCTAAAACATTAAGGATTTTATTAAAGCACTGTACTTTCATAAAATATAGATACATTAACATATGTCCCGACGTAAGTAGGTATAAGACTGCCACTGTAAACACTACCATTACAATACCTATATAGTTTGGTTTGTTTGTATCATTTAAGGATGTGTAAGGTTTTGGTGGTGAAGGAAAGCCGGAGTACCTGGAAAAAAGCAACCGACCTGCAGTAAATACCTGGCGACTGCCCCACGCAAGCTTCGAGCCTGCGACCTAATGGTAGAGGGCTAGTGATCCAGACACTCGTATTGTCCATAGATCCACCACTACTTACCTTGTGACAACAATCAGACATACGTATACATGATAAGCGTAATTTAAAGACAATTTTCTTTTTTACTGTTTAATTTACGGCAAAAACCGAAATGTAAACTTTGTTTTTACTTATATTACAAAGAAAGGATAAATACACAGAACAGTATTTTCCTGGATGAATCGAATTCGTCCCACATCATTTTTAGATATAAGAAGTCTCCAATGATAATTATATTTCAATCAGACTGAAGACAATTATATATCATTTTAAAGGAAGAGGAAACCTAAATGTCAATAAACAGGCATTCGAACTGTAAGTCGATAAAGTTAAAAAATAATTGAAACGTTTAAATGCAGAATCCAGAACAAGAACGAGGATATTGAGACAAGATGTTTCGGAAGCAAGAATGTCTTTTGCTTCACCGACAACTCCTGCCATGTAAATCTATGTGAAATCTAAGTAATTGCACATTCTCAAGGCGAAAAAATCACGACATACTCTTGATTGAGGAAATAGTGATGTTACTATCAAGAGAGGGAAAGTTCACAATTGTAAAATCGAAATCCTCACTTTGATCATACAGCTGAGTGTGAAATAGAAGGAAACAGCAGGGTTGTTGTTACAAGTCCTGATAAGCCCTCAACTAAAGTCAGCCTCACATGAAAACAAAAACAGGTCGACCAGAAGACCAAACCTCGATATCAAGGGGTTGCGCTCACGTACGCTCTCTGCACCCCTGGAATATGTCATAGCAAAATTGAAGGCTGAGAGTGCGCAACCTTGTTGATGTGACAAGAAGACTAGTTCGATCCTTTGATGTACATCAAAAGAATCTCGCGGTCACGTAACGGTAAAACTTGACAGGCTTTGAAGTCAGACGTCGTCTCTTTGTTAGCTTCAAAGGACAGGTATCAACCTAGCGATTGGTCAGTTTTTTTTTACCTGATACCAATCAAACAGCTGTCTTTGTGCCTTCAATTTTGCTATTACATATTCCAGGGGTGCAGAGAGCGTGAGCGAGCATAACCGAGGATGCCAGAAGACGGGCAAAGTTTCCCCCCAAATAACACTCGCTGAGAAACGAAGCCACTGAATTGAACAAAGCTATTGTCATCCATAAACTCAATCACTCTCACGATTATTTTAGTACTAGTATGTCACATCTGAGCATTTGCCTTGTTTTTCACAAACTTGCCCCAAAAAGATTTCAATGGTACGAAAAGAACTATCTAATAATCCGTTCCTTCAGTTTGTATGATGCATGCTATTGTAATGTGTGAAACAAAATCAAAATTACTGGTAGAAGAAATATTTTTGTGGGGAGAATCCTCGAGAATAATAAAAGATCTTCTTTGTTCTTCAAAACCCACACTCCATGAGTTCCGTTTATGGAGTATGTAGCTTCACTATACGACTGTATCCATGATTGCATTGTACAAAGGAATTCAATTAGAAGTTAATTAGAAGTTTCGGCAATAGTAGAGACACTAGCAGAGCCAGCGACAAAACGCTGCTTATACATATTTGTGTTAAGATTCAAAATCCATAACAAACGAGGCAGGTCCGTACCTTTACCATTAATCGGTCTTTAGACACTTTAGGGAAAGCTTGATACCGAAACATGGTATCAAACTTGTTTAAGTCGTACTTTTCCTTCGAGATATTGGAAAATGTATGGGTAGGGTTCCTTGATTATCAAGAACGTCTAGTTCGTTTAGTGCAAGCAGAACATGTGATAATTGTGACTGCAGTCAAACTAAGTGTCTGCAGATACAACCACATACTTATCATTCAGATCGTTGGGCAGGTTTTGGGCAACGGGGACACGAAATAAAGATTTGTGTTTCGTTTCCGTTTTGGATTGCAAGGTGACAAATTTTGCCCTATCTGAAAAAAATAACCAGTTCTCTCGTTTTGCACATTGTCTGTCGTAGTCTTCCATGGAATCAATCCGTATAGTGTTATTACTTAACAATTGAAAGTAGCAATCTCTTGATACTTGGAAACTTAATGAAAACTTCCGTAGCTTTACATTGTAGAACATATTTTGACTGACAATGTACACGTGTCTAACTCGACCGTGTAAAACTAGAACAAAAACGTTCTCCAAAATAGACAGATTATAAAGGTCAGGTCGAAATGCTTCTGATAAGACCGTTTTTGCATTTCTGCCTTTACTTGGGTACATACTTTTTCCTCATCCAATCATTTGAGCAAACATTGTTTTGATAATTAATGAATGATAATGAATGTTTTTTCTTTAATAAACACGAATAAATTGACTATTGCAAAACAAGTTTGAGAACATCGAAGTTGAAACTGAAGTAAATTCTGTAATACATGTAGAAGGTTTGAGTATGGTAGTGGTTTAATTAACCGTGTATTTCGTACTCCGTTGTATGATCTGTAATACATGTAGAAGGTTTGAGTATGGAAGAGGTTTAATTCACCGTATATCTCGTACTCCGTTGTATGAGTATGGTAGTGGTTTAATTCACCGTTTATATCGTACTCCGTTGTATGATCTGTAAGGCATATAGAAGGTTTGAGTATGGTAGTGGTTTAATTCACCGTATATCTCGTACTCCGTTGTATGAGCTGTAATACATATAGAAGGTTTTAATATGGTAGTGGTTTAATTCACCGTATATCTCGTACTCCGTTGTATGAGTATGGTAGTGGTTTAATTCACCGTATATCTCGTACTCCGTTGTATGATCTGTAATACATATAGAAGGTTTGAGTATGGTAGTGGTTTAATTCACCGTATATCTCGTACTCCGTTGTATGAGCTGTAATACATATAGAAGGTTTGAGTATGGTAGTGGTTTAATTCACCGTATATCTCGTACTCCGTTGTATGAGTATGGTAGTGGTTTAATTCACCGTATATCTCGTACTCCGTTGTATGATCTGTAATACATATAGAAGGTTTGAGTATGGTAGTGGTTTAATTCACCGTATATCTCGTACTCCGTTGTATGAGCTGTAATACATATAGAAGGTTTGAGTATGGTAGTGGTTTAATTCACCGTATATCTCGTACTCCGTTGTATGAGTATGGTAGTGGTTTAATTCACCGTATATCTCGTACTCCGTTGTATGATCTGTAATACATATAGAAGGTTTGAGTATGGTAGTGGTTTAATTCACCGTATATCTCGTACTCCGTTGTATGAGCTGTAATACATATAGAAGGTTTGAGTATGGTAGTGGTTTAATTCACCGTATATCTCGTACTCCGTTGTATGAGCTGTAATACATATAGAAGGTTTGAGTATGGTAGTGGTTTAATTCACCGTATATCTCGTACTCCGTTGTATGAGCTGTAATACATATAGAAGGTTTGAGTATGGTAGTGGTTTAATTCACCGTATATCTCGTACTCCGTTGTATGAGCTGTAATACATATAGAAGGTTTGAGTATGGTAGTGGTTTAATTCACCGTATATCTCGTACTCCGTTGTATGAGCTGTAATACATATAGAAGGTTTGAGTATGGTAGTGGTTTAATTCACCGTATATCTCGTACTCCGTTGTATGAGCTGTAATACATATAGAAGGTTTGAGTATGGTAGTGGTTTAATTCACCGTATATCTCGTACTCCGTTGTATGAGCTGTAATACATATAGAAGGTTTGAGTATGGTAGTGGTTTAATTCACCGTATATCTCGTACTCCGTTGTATGAGCTGTAATACATATAGAAGGTTTGAGTATGGTAGTGGTTTAATTCACCGTATATCTCGTACTCCGTTGTATGAGCTGTAATACATATAGAAGGTTTGAGTATGGTAGTGGTTTAATTCACCGTATATCTCGTACTCCGTTGTATGAGCTGTAATACATATAGAAGGTTTGAGTATGGTAGTGGTTTAATTCACCGTATATCTCGTACTCCGTTGTATGAGCTGTAATACATATAGAAGGTTTGAGTATGGTAGTGGTTTAATTCACCGTATATCTCGTACTCCGTTGTATGAGCTGTAATACATATAGAAGGTTTGAGTATGGTAGTGGTTTAATTCACCGTATATCTCGTACTCCGTTGTATGAGCTGTAATACATATAGAAGGTTTGAGTATGGTAGTGGTTTAATTCACCGTATATCTCGTACTCCGTTGTATGAGCTGTAATACATATAGAAGGTTTGAGTATGGTAGTGGTTTAATTCACCGTATATCTCGTACTCCGTTGTATGAGCTGTAATACATATAGAAGGTTTGAGTATGGTAGTGGTTTAATTCACCGTATATCTCGTACTCCGTTGTATGAGCTGTAATACATATAGAAGGTTTGAGTATGGTAGTGGTTTAATTCACCGTATATCTCGTACTCCGTTGTATGAGCTGTAATACATATAGAAGGTTTGAGTATGGTAGTGGTTTAATTCACCGTATATCTCGTACTCCGTTGTATGAGTATGGTAGTGGTTTAATTCACCGTATATCTCGTACTCCGTTGTATGATCTGTAATACATATAGAAGGTTTGAGTATGGTAGTGGTTTAATTCACCGTATATCTCGTACTCCGTTGTATGAGTATGGTAGTGGTTTAATTCACCGTATATCTCGTACTCCGTTGTATGATCTGTAATACATATAGAAGGTTTGAGTATGGTAGTGGTTTAATTCACCGTATATCTCGTACTCCGTTGTATGAGCTGTAATACATATAGAAGGTTTGAGTATGGTAGTGGTTTAATTCACCGTATATCTCGTACTCCGTTGTATGAGCTGTAATACATATAGAAGGTTTGAGTATGGTAGTGGTTTAATTCACCGTATATCTCGTACTCCGTTGTATGAGTATGGTAGTGGTTTAATTCACCGTATATCTCGTACTCCGTTGTATGATCTGTAATACATATAGAAGGTTTGAGTATGGTAGTGGTTTAATTCACCGTATATCTCGTACTCCGTTGTATGAGCTGTAATACATATAGAAGGTTTGAGTATGGTAGTGGTTTAATTCACCGTATATCTCGTACTCCGTTGTATGAGTATGGTAGTGGTTTAATTCACCGTATATCTCGTACTCCGTTGTATGATCTGTAATACATATAGAAGGTTTGAGTATGGTAGTGGTTTAATTCACCGTATATCTCGTACTCCGTTGTATGAGCTGTAATACATATAGAAGGTTTGAGTATGGTAGTGGTTTAATTCACCGTATATCTCGTACTCCGTTGTATGAGTATGGTAGTGGTTTAATTCACCGTATATCTCGTACTCCGTTGTATGATCTGTAATACATATAGAAGGTTTGAGTATGGTAGTGGTTTAATTCACCGTATATCTCGTACTCCGTTGTATGAGCTGTAATACATATAGAAGGTTTGAGTATGGTAGTGGTTTAATTCACCGTATATCTCGTACTCCGTTGTATGAGTATGGTAGTGGTTTAATTCACCGTATATCTCGTACTCCGTTGTATGATCTGTAATACATATAGAAGGTTTGAGTATGGTAGTGGTTTAATTCACCGTATATCTCGTACTCCGTTGTATGAGCTGTAATACATATAGAAGGTTTGAGTATGGTAGTGGTTTAATTCACCGTATATCTCGTACTCCGTTGTATGAGTATGGTAGTGGTTTAATTCACCGTATATCTCGTACTCCGTTGTATGATCTGTAATACATATAGAAGGTTTGAGTATGGTAGTGGTTTAATTCACCGTATATCTCGTACTCCGTTGTATGAGCTGTAATACATGTAGAAGGTTTGAGTATGGTAGTGGTTTAATTCACCGTATATCTCGTACTCCGTTGTATGAGCTGTAATACATATAGAAGGTTTGAGTATGGTAGTGGTTTAATTCACCGTATATCTCGTACTCCGTTGTATGAGTATGGTAGTGGTTTAATTCACCGTATATCTCGTACTCCGTTGTATGATCTGTAATACATATAGAAGGTTTGAGTATGGTAGTGGTTTAATTCACCGTATATCTCGTACTCCGTTGTATGAGTATGGTAGTGGTTTAATTCACCGTATATCTCGTACTCCGTTGTATGATCTGTAATACAGCCATTGAAGTGGTTTTATATTAGAAATTAGTTTAGTTCGCTAATTGTTTTATACTTTCGGGTTGTCCGTCTTTGTGTAACAGGGATACATGTATATATCTTTATGTTGTGTAAGACTTTGAATGGATTTTAAAATCACGAAAGGTCTTGGTGTAAGGAACCTTAAATGGTTGTGTGGTAGTAAAGTTGTGTGATGAAAGAATGTGGTGCGAGGACCCTTAATGTTTGTGTATTACCCGTATGTAAGAATGGGTGGAATGTGAGTACTTTTAGTCACGTGACATCAAAGGACGTTTGTATTGGTCATAGCTAACAACTGCATGATTTTTAACCTGCCTTATATCACTCAGCATCAAGGCATTGAAGGATAAAGGACCACTTTTGGATATTGGGAGGTTTTCCAATGTGATAATCAAAGAATGAGAGAACTGGGTGAGTTTTTAACCATATATGTTCTATTATTATGGTTTAAATGTATATTCTGTAATGTTTTTATCAGAATATTGGTATTGTGTAGTGTTTACATTTTTTATTTTACTATTTAATCATAATATTCTGATTAAATATACAGAAATGGATGGAGTGTAAGATTTCAGTTGATCTACATGTATACAATTTCTTTATTCCAGATTATAAAGTATATAGTGATTAGTATTGTTTTTATAAGGTATTTATTTCTCTCATTTTAAGTAGTAGTGTTAGAACTGCCAGTCATACATCGCCTGTTAGACAAAGGGAAAGTCTGCAAACCCCGCAGGATCTGTGGGTTAAGTAGATCTTTTGTAATTTAGACATATTTTGTAAAATAGTATTATATGATTCCATATCAATTGTGTATTGATATGTAGAAATAAACTCAGTATTATTGATATGTACATAGTAAAAATAATATCTTATTTTTATATGGAGTTCATGATTAAGTATATATGTGAGAGTTATGTCCCTTGACGTGAATAGACTATGTGAGATATTTGAGTGAATGTGTAATGTGTTGTATTTTGTACTTGCAGTGTTTTTTAATATACAGAATAAACGTCAAAGAAAGAATTCAACAGTGTTTAGTGGATATTTTAATATCACATCGATATAGCACTGTGACATTTAGCTCTTTGGAGTTTTGGAGCAAGGATGGATGTGATTCGTCAGCCGTAATATTTATGAAACTTTTCATTTGGTAAGGTTTAGAGTAAAGTAGTTGTATTGGATGAGTTTCAATCTTAATTATTGGTTATAAAAAGAGGTTTTCTCTGAGGAAAATGTTTTCTTTCTCCAACAAGCATTCGAACTACTTACTGAAGATGATATGTGACCAAGTGACCAAGATGTCGAACTACTTACTGAAGATGATATGTGACCAAGTGACCAAGATGAAGAGGTTTTGCCCTAGTTGTCCTAGTTGTTTAATTTTGGGTTAAACTGTGTTTTTCAGTAGTTAAATTGGTCTTTTGAGTAACTTCGGTGCTGTACCTAGCAATATGGTATAATTATAGGGACGTGGGTTTTTCCCTTTTGGGCAGATTTGATAGGAAAATGAATGCCTTGGGGCCTGCTGGTTGGATATTTAGGTGGCAGAAGTTTCAAAAAAATTATGTGTGGGTTGAGCAATATATATAGATGTAAAATGTATCAAACAAAATTAATATTTTTCAAGTCTGTTTTTGTCGGGGGGAGTTTTTGAAGTGTGTAATTTGTTGTACATTTTGGTCAATTTTCGGAATTTTTAAATGTTTTTTTACAGGTGTGTGAGATGACATTCTTCAAAATGAGGGCAGGTGAACCAGTGTGGATAACCCCATTTAACCAGGACAGTGGTAAACGTTAACACTATCGTCTATGGGCAATCATTTGGCGCTACGGTCCCTATAGGGGGAGGTATAGAGACACAGATAACCAAGGCTAAGCTTGGCATTGTCCAGGTAGATTCGATCTGGTAATGTCACGGTAAAGAACTGCCAACACAGAAGGTCACGCCTATTGTGATACGGTAATTGGATTAGAATGTTGACTAAATGAGTATAAATGGAGTGAAATGGAATAATGTAACAGTTATTTTAGTCAGATAGATGGCCTTTTTCTTTCTATATAATTTGCAGCATTTCGTACAACAGTTAGTGATACAAGATAAAGAAATATTTAAACAAAAAATAGCCGCCAACAACGATTCTGATCAATCTAAAATAAATCTATGACGAAAGCCACATGCGCAAAAGTAGTTTCAACTGAAAAAACGCTTCTTGCGATATTGTTTTTTTCTCACTTTTTCGATTATTTGAGACTATTACTTTTAAGACGTCGCCGCCTTTTTGAACACTTCGTGTAAGGGAGTCGACTCTACCTTATATAATTTTTGTTCATGAAGCTAACTTCTCCCAAAATCGTACGATTCACAGACAAATTTCATAAACAAACGTAAATCGGATAGTGGTGAGTTATACTCAGAATATAGTGCAAGTTGTACTTACTGTGTCAGTGCTAGATAGGCATCCTGGCCAGAACTAAACGGCCCCGTGTACGCTTCGGCGTACTGTAGGTTGGATTCCGGTATTGTACTATCATCATCGGATTGAAACATCCGGCAGTAACCAGACTACAAGTAAAAGGTAGTACGGACCTTAATTAAATACTATTCTGTAACAGACCGTGAACAGTTATGCACATCAAGCGGTAATATTGCTGATAATATATTAGCTATTCTATATATAGTTTTTACAATAATTCATCTGGGCCCATTTTTTCAACTCGTGATAAGATGAACAATTCGGCAACGCAAATCGTTTACTATGTAGCATACATAGGATATTGAATGATTTCCCGTTGATTTTTGGTTTGGTTTGTTTGTGTTTCACGTCCTATTAACAGCTATGGTCATTTAAGGACGTGCCAGGTTTTGGAGGTGGAGGAAAGCTGGAGTTCCCAGAGAAAAACCACCGACCTACGGCCAGTACCTGGCGACTGCCCCACGTAGGCCTCGAACCCGCGACCCTGTGGTGCAGGGCTATTGGTAGCAGAATGTCAGATGAATACCATACACACATTCAGAAGCATAGTAGAAGACCGATTAGCAATTCGTAAATTGCAAAGACGGAAATATCACTACACCAACAAAGTGAAGGATTTAATCATCTCTGGCGCAATATTCTAATTACATCACGCTTGACATTACCGGGAGCAATTTGGAATGCAATTCTACCGTGTTCTGCTATTAGCTGGTACATGCTATTCTACCGTGTTCTGCTATTAACTGGTACATGCTATTTTACCGTGTTCTGCTATAAGCTGGTACATGCTATTCTACCGTGTTCTGCTATTAACTGGTACATGCTATTTTACCGTGTTCTGCTATTAGCTGGTACATGCTATTCTACCGTGTTCTGCTATAAGCTGGTACATGCTATTCTACCGTGTTCTGCTACTAGCTGGTACATGCTATGCTATAAGCTGGAACATGAACGATTTGATTACAAAAGTTTATGAACTATGTAATACATGTAATGTTGATAATCAGTGTATACATCAAAAGTGTCAATAAAACCAACTTATTCTACCGTCGCTGTAGCTAAACACTTATTCTACCGTCCCTGTAGCTGAACACTTATTCTATCGTCGCTGAAACTGAACACTTATTCTATCGTCGCTGTAAGTGAACCCTTATTCTACCCTCGCTGTAGCTAAACACTTATTCTATCGTCCCTGTAGCTGAACACTAATTCTATCGTCCCTGTAGCTGAACACTTATTCTATCGTCGCTGTAGCTGAATACTTATTATATCGTCGCTGTAACTGAACACTTATTCTATCGTGGCTGTAGCTGAACCCTTATTCTATCGTCGCTGTAGCTGAACACTTATTCTTTCGTCGCTGTAGCTGAACAATTATTCTACCGTCGCTGTAACTTAACACTTATTCTATCGTCGCTGTAGCTGAACACCTGTTCTATCGTCGCTGTAACTAATCACCTATTCTATCGTCGCTGTAACTTAACACTAATTCTATCGTCGCTGTACCTGAACACCTGTTCTATCGTCGCTGTAACTGAACACCTATTCTATCGTCACTGTAGCTGAACACTTATACTATCGTCGCTGTAACTGAACACCTATTCTATCGTCACTTTAACTGAACACCTATTCTATTGTCGCTGTAATTGAACACTTATTCTACCGTCGCTGTAACTGGACACCAATTCTATCGTCACTGTAACTGAACACCTATTCTATTGTCGCTGTAATTGAACACTTATTCTACCGTCGCTGTAGCGGAACACTTATTCTATCGTCGCTGTAGCTGAACACCTGTTCTATCGTCGCTGTAACTGAACACCTATTCTATCGTCGCTGTAACTGGACACCAATTCTATCGTCCCTGTAACTGAACACTTATGCTATCGTCGCTGTAGCTGAAGACCTATTCTATCGTCACTTTAACTGAACACCTACTCTATTTTCGCTGTAATTGAACACATATTCTACCGTCGCTGTAACTGAACCCCTATTCTATTGTCGCTGTAACTGAACACCTTTTCTATCGTCGCTGTAACTGAACACTTATTCTATAGTCGCTGTAACTGAACCCCTATTCTATTGTCGCTGTTACAGAACACCTATTCTATCGTGACTGTAACTGAACACCTGTTTTATCGTCGCTGTAACTAAACACCTATTCTATCGTTGCTGTAGCTGAACAACTATTCTATCGTCAATGTAACTGAACACCTATTCTTTTATCGCTGTAATTGAACACATATTCTACCGTCGCTGTAACTGAACTCTAATTCTATCGTCGCTGAATCTGAACACCTGTTCTATCGCCGCTGTAACTGAACACCCATTCTATTGTCGCTGTTACTCACTGTAACTGAACACCTTTTCTATCGTCGCTGTAACTAAACACCTATTCTATCGTGACTGTAACTGAACACCTACTCTATTTTCGCTGTAATTGAACACATATTCTACCGTCGCTGTAACTTAACACTTATTCTATCGTAACTGAACAACTATTGAACACCTATTCTATTGTCGCTGTAATTGAACACCTATTCTATCTTCACTGTAACTGAACACTAATTATATCGTCGCTGTAACTGATCACCTATTCTATCGTCGCTCTAACTGAACACTAATTCTATTGTCGCTGTAACTGAACACTAATTATATCGTCGCTGTAACTGATCACCTATTCTATCGTCACTTTAACTGAACACCTATTCTTTTATCGCTGTAATTGAACACTAATTGTACCGTCGCTGTAACTGAACACTAATTATATCGTCGCTGTAACTGAACTCTAATTCTATCGTCGCTGTAACTGCCTGTTTTATCGTCGCTGTAACTAAACACTAATTCTATCGTCGCTGTACCTGGACACCTGTTCTATCGTCGCTGTAATTGAACACATATTCTACCGTCGCTGTAACTGAACACCTGTTCTATCGTCGCTGTCACTGAACACCTATTCTATCGCCACTGTAACTGAACACTTATTCTATAGTCGCTGTAACTGAACACCTATTCTATTGTCGCTGTTACAGAACACCTATTCTATCGTCGCTGTAACTGAACACCTATTCTATCGTCGCTGTAACTGAACACCCATTTTATTGCCACTGTAACTGAACACTAATTCTAGCGTCGCTGTAAATGAACATCTATCGTCACTGTAACTGAACTCCTATTCTATCGTCACTGTCACTGAACACCTGTTTTATCGTCACTGTAACTGAACCCCTATTCTATCGTCACTGTCACTGAACACCTGTTTTATCGTCACTGTAACTGAACCCCTGTTTTATCGTCGCTGTAACTGAACACCTATTTTATTGCCACTGTAACTGAACACTAATTCTATCGTCGCTGTAACTGAACACCTATTCTATCGTCGCTGTAACTGAACACCTATTCTATCGTCACTGTAACTGAACACCTATTCTATCGTCGCTGTAACTGAACACCTATTCTATCGTCACTGTAACTGAACACCTATTCTATCGTCGCTGTAACTGAACACCTATTCTATCGTCACTGTAACTGAACACCTATTCTATCGTCGCTGTAACTGAACACCTATTCTATCGTCACTGTAACTGAACACCTATTCTATCGTCACTGTAACTGAACACCTATTCTATTGTCGCTGTTACAGAACACTTATTCTATCGTCGCTGTAACTGAACACCTATTCTATCGTCACTGTAACTGAACACCTATTCTATTGTCGCTGTTACTGAAAACTTATTCTACCGTCGCTGTAGCGGAACACTTATTTTACCGTCGCTGTAGCTGAACACTTATTCTATCGTCGCTGTAAGTGAACACTTATTCTATCGTCGCTGTAACTGAAAACTTATTCTATCGTCGCTGTAACTGAACACTTATTCTATCGTCGCTGTAACTGAACACTTATTTTACCGTCGCTGTAGCTGAACACCTATTCTATCGTCGCTGTACCTGAACACCTGTTCTATCGTCGCTGTAACTGAACACTTATTCTATCGTCGCTGTAACTGAACACCTATTCTATCGTCACTGTAACTGAACACTTATTCTATCGTCGCTGTAGCTGAACACCTATTCTATCGTCGCTGTACCTGAACACCTGTCTATTGTCGCTGTAACTGAACACCTATTCTATCGTCGCTGTAACTGAACACCTATTCTATCGTCGCTGTAAGTGAACACTTATTCTGTCGTCGCTGTAACTGAACACTTATTCTATCGTCGCTGTAACTGAATACTTATTCTACTGTCGCTGTAGCTGAACAGAAAATAATCTTCGGTTTTGAATGCAGTGATAAAAAATAACGTTCTGATTGGACAATATTAAACTGATACAGGACCTCATATCATCATTTTGGTGTCATATAATCATTTCGACTATTTAGGACTAGACGGTAGTACTGAATGAAAAAGAATAAAATTTCCTGTCTAAAACTTATACATTTTTATTGAGCATTGGGTTGATAATATTTTTCAAGTTTTATTTTATAACCTTATTAAGTTTCCTGTTATAACAAAACTATTGTCATTTTGTATAAAATCGTTTGTCTTCAATTTTGCTATCAAAGCTTAAGGTATAGATCGATTAATTTGGTCAAGCTTTTGGAATAGTGTCTCTAATCATTATTCGATTCATCCCAGATGTCCTTAATCTTTTAGTAAAATCCGATTTTGACCAATTTAAAAAAGAAGTTGATTTCTTTTGAAGACATTTCTGTTATTACCAAATAAAATTTGTTCTTCAATATCCCCTTTCCAGGATGTTTTGATAAAGACTTGAAAATATGTTGCCAATCATGTAGCAATGAAAAAATAATTTAGGTAAATTACTCAGGGGCCGTATTCATGAAACCGTTCTCATGCTCAAGCACGGATTTTGCGCCCAATTTCTTGTTCCAGTTATAAATTATTTAAAAAAACTTATTTTGATAAAGTTTTGGACAAAAATTGAAGGAACTTGAAGCCGAATACTGTTTTTAATATTTAAATTTGACTTTTTGATCATTGACATGATTTAGGTGGTTTAAAGAAAGCTGGCTTATGCACAGAATCCATGCTTAAGCATGAGAACAGTTGCATGAATACGGGCCCAGATCAAGAGATGTTGTGTTGTTGAATTTGCATATATAAAGATTAACACCAAACGGTTTTGTCATAATATTATGCTTACAGTAACAACAGTTTCCGGCAGTGGCTACGTAACGTAGTTAGCTCCCCTGATATTTTATAAGGAAACACAAAACGATTATAAACAAAGGCATTTATATTGACTTTTAGTACCATTATTATTATTATTATTATTATTATTTACCCTGGCAGTATTCCAAAACATAATGTTGTGGGACAATAAAAAAAAGTACATTACAAAACAAAAGTGTTCGTAACCAATACCAACCCAAGGCATTCCAAGCCTGTTTCTCTTAGTGAATTATTTTGTATATATTCATATTTTATCTACAAATCATATCTGTATACGTCATGGTAAGGCCACTTTTTGATTCGTCTCTATAACAGGTTTCTTTTGATGCCTTATTAACATTACTTTTCTATAGGAAACTTATTATTGGAAGGAAAAATACTCATAATTAAATCTCTGACTATTAAACAATTAAAGAATTACATATAAGACAGCTCAGACAAGGATACACACTAAACATAAACAGAAAGTATTGGTTTATTCATTGTATGCGTTGAGAATCATCATTGACGTTATCTATGTGTGAACAGTTTTACAATGGCAACTTAATGGGTATTAGTATTTAGTTTATATATGTATAAAACTAATTTTCATCAAAAATGTTTAACATATCTCGTAAACCAAGGGGAGGTAACGGAATGTGTGATGTATCTAATTACCCGTTAAGGGAGGTAACCGAATGTGTGACGTATCTAAATACCCGTTTAGGAAGGTAACCGAATGTGTGATGTATCTAATTACCCGTTAAGGAAGGTAACCGAATGTGTGATGTATCTAATTACCCGTTAAGGGAGGTAACCGAATGTGTGGTGTATCTAATTACCCGTTAAGGGAGGTAACCGAATGTGTATTGTAATACATACCGCGACTGCTGTGCATTCTATGAATCCTGCAAAATACGCCCTGACATCGAAGCCAGCCCAGGCCAGATTTTGAAATATCGAGTCAACCTACAATTTAAATAAGAATAAATAATAAAACGAAAACATAAACAATTTATATATCATCATACTATATACATGTACCTATAACATACAACACGTTTCTTGCTTGCTCTTTGCCTCCGGTCTGGTATGTAAAGTCATTAGCCATCAACAAAATAAAAATCTGCCATTTATCTACTTAAAAAATATTTCTCGATGAATATTGGATATACATTTAAACTGGTTTGTCTAGTCTGCATTTAACGACTTTTTGACACCCGTCGTAATGTAGATTCGGTTTAACAGATCACTTATAGAATCATCCCGGTAGTGAAGTCGGTTCAAAGATGTGCATGTTCATCCAGGGCTCGTTTTAGAATCACGTAAATAAGGTACTGTTGCATTGTGGAATTCATTAAAAATGGCCACGGACCAAAGCACCAATCTCTACCAAGAGTTGTCGATGCTTTTCAATCACACTGCAAGAACCATTACTCTGCTTGGAGATTGCCAAAGCACATGTTTGTTTGTTTGTCGGTAAAAACATCACAGTCCATACCTTGATCACGTGTCATAGTAAATCTCAAACAATAGAGGGTATTGTTTTGAATGTCTTATCCAAGGCTCTCCCAGGGGTTAAACCAACAAATAATCACCCCACGGGTTGGTAATCAATCTGTTTTACCCTAAGGTAGGGTTTGCTGTTTTTCTTTCATCCTATTATTTCATTCACAACTCCACCAACAGTAGTCTAGCATGTTTGTTAGCAATTGACATTCGGTATATCAATATAGCCTAGTCAATTACATTTTATGATGTCACTATCGCCAATTATTTTTTATGACGTCATAAATTAGCGCGTGCTATTCCGCAAAAGGATAACTCTCTCAAGGAGGAGATACGTTGATCTGTCTCGGCTAAAATGGGAGTCACATCTGTGACAGGTTGGAGACATTTATTTTCAAAGGTCATATTTACGTTGTATCCTGCATAATTGCATGACTAAAGCCCAAGTCACACCGGGCCTGCGACCAGGATACGACCTACATATGTAGCTGCGACTGAAAAATGTTGGTATCGAGGGCAAATCGTAGAAAGATCGTACGACTAGTCGCAGAGTTCGTGGGTGTTCGCACGATCGAAATCAGTCGCAGCAAGGTCGACGGTCATGTTCAAAACTTCCTACCCGCGATTCCAAACCGTAAGAGGTCGCAGACAGGTCCTACATGGTCGCACGACCAGTCGCGCATGATCGCGGATCAAGTAGTCGCACGATTGGTCGTGCTACTGATCCATGCGATTGGTCGTGCTACTGATCCACGCGATTGGTCGTGCTACTGATCGACGCGATAGGTCGTGCTACTGATCCATGCGATTGGTCGTGCTACTGATCCATGCGATTGGTCGTGACACCTGTCGTACGATCCCACGATCGGTAGTGCCACCAGTCCTGACTTGTTGTACGATTGGTGGTACCACCAGTCCTGACTTTTTGTACGATTTGTGGTACCACCAGTCCTGACTTGTTGTACGCTTGGTGGTCCCACCAGTCCTGACTTGTTTGTTTTACGATTGGTGGTACCCCCAGTCCTGACTTGTACGATTGGTGGTACCACCAGTCCAGAATTGTTGTACGATAGGTGGTACCATCACTCCTGACTTGTTGTTCGATAGGTGGTACCATCAATCCTGATTTGTTGTACGATTGGTGGTACCACAAGTCCTGAATTGTTGTACGATAGGTGGGACCATCAGTCCTGACTTGTTGTTCGATTGGTGGTACCCCCAGTCCTGACTTGTACGATTGGTGGTACCACCAGTCCATACTTGTTTGTTGTACGATTGGTGGTACCACCCGTCCTAACTTGTTTTACGATTGGTGGTACCACCAGTTCTGACTTGTTGGACGATTGGTGGTACCACCAGTCCTGACTTGTCGTACTATAGGTGGTACCACCAGTCCTGACTTGTTTGTTGTACGATGAGTGGCACCACCAGTCCTGACTTGTCGTACATAGGTGGTACCACCAGTCCTGACTTGGCGTGCGATAGGTGGTAACACCAGTCCTGACTTGTCGTACATAGGTGGTACCACCAGTCTTGACTTGTTGTACGATTGGTGGTACCACCAGTCCTTACTTGTTGTACGATTGGTGGTACCACCCGTCCTAACTTGTTTTACGATTGGTGGTACCACCAGTTCTGACTTGTTGGACGATTGGTGGTACCACCAGTCCTGACCTGGTTGTTGTACGATAGGTGGTACCACCAGTCCTGACTTGTCGTACTATAGGTGGTACCACCAGTCCTGACTTGGCGTGCGATAGGTGGTAACACCAGTCCTGACTTGTCGTACATAGGTGGTACCACCAGTCCTGACTTGTCGTACGATTGGGGGTGCCACCAGTGCTGACTTGTTGTACGATAGGTGGTTTAACCAGTCCTGACTTGTTTGTTGTACGATTGGTGGTACCACCAGTCCTAACTTGTCGTACGATTGGTGGCTCCCCCAGTCCTGCCTTGTTGTACGATTGGTGGTACCACCAGTCCTAACTTGTTTTCCGATTGGTGGTACCACCAGTCCTGTCTTGTTGGACGATTGGTGGTACCACCAGTCCTGACCTGTTTGTTGTACGATCAGTGGCACCACCAGTCTGCTACTGATCCATGCGATTGGTCGTGACACCTGTCGTACGATCCCACGATCGGTAGTGCCACCAGTCCTGACTTGTTGTACGATTGGTGGAACCACCAGTCCTGAATTGTTGTACGATATGTGGTACCATCAGTCCTGACTTGTTGTTCGATAGGTGGTACCTTCAGTCCTGATTTGTTGTCCGCTTGGTTGTACCCCCAGTCCTGACTTGTTGTACGATTGGTGGAACCACCAGTCCTGAATTGTTGTACGATTTGTGGTACCACCAGTCCTGACTTGTTTGTTTTACGATTGGTGGTACCCCCAGTCCTGATTTGTCGTACGATTGGTGGTTCCACCAGTGCTGACTTTTTGTGCGATTGGTGGTCACCAGTCCTGACTTGTTGTACGATTGGGGGTACCACCAGTCCTGACTTGTTGTACGCTTGGTGGTCCCACCAGTCCTGACTTGTTGAACGATAGGTGGTACCATCAGTCCTGACTTATTGTTCGATAGGTGGTACCATCAGTCCTGATTTGTTGGTCGATGGGTGGTACCATCAGTCCTGATTTGTTGGTCGATGGGTGGTACCATCAGTCCTGATTTGTTGTTCGATAGGTGGTACCAACAGTCCTGATTTGTTGTACGATTGGTGGTACCACAAGTCCTGAATTGTTGTACGATAGGTGGTACAATCAGTCCTGACTTGTTGTACGATTGGGGGTACCACCAGTCCTGAATTGTTGTACGATGGGTGGTACCATCAGTCCTGACTTGTTGTACGATCGGTGGTACCACCAGTCCTGAATTGTTGTACGGTAGGTGGTACCATCAGTCCTGACTTGTTTTTCGATAGGTGGTACCATCAGTCCTGATTTGTTTTACGATTGGTGGTACCACCAGTCCTGATTTGTTGTACGATTGGTGGTACCACCAGTCCATACTTGTTATACGATTTGTGGTACCACCAGTCCTGACTTGTTTGTTGTTCGATTGGTGGTACCACCATTCCTGACTTGTTGTTCGATTGGTGGTACCACCAGTCCTGAATTGTTGTACGGTAGGGGGTACCATCAGTCCTGACTTGTTGTACGATCGGTGGTACCACCAGTCCTGAATTGTTGTACGGTAGGTGGTACCATCAGTCCTGACTTGTTTTTCGATAGGTGGTACCATCAGTCCTGACTTATTGTTCGATAGGTGGTACCATCAGTCCTGACTTATTGTTCGATAGGTGGTACCATCAGTCCTGATTTTTTGTGCGATTGGTGGTACCACCAGTCCTGACTTGTCGTACTATTGGTGGTACCACCAGTCCTGACTTGTCGTACTATTGGTGGTACCCCCAGTCCTGACTTGTACGATTGGTGGTACCACCAGTCCATACTTGTTTGTTGTACGATTGGTGGTACCACCAGTCCATACTTGTTTGTTGTACGATTGGTGGTACCACCAGGCCTGAATTGTTGTACGATAGGTGGTACAATCAGTCCTGACTTGTTGTACGATTGGTGGTAACACCAGTCCTGAATTGTTGTACGATAGGTGGGACCATCAGTCCTGACTTGTTGTTCGATAGGTGGTACCTTCAGTCCTGATTTGTTGTCCGCTTGGTTGTACCCCCAGTCCTGACTTGTTGTACGATTGGTGGTGCCACCAGTGCTGTCTTGTTGTACGATTGGTGGTACCACCAGTCCAGAATTGTTGTACGATAGGTGGTACCATCACTCCTGACTTGTTGTTCGATAGGTGGTACCTTCAGTCCTGATTTGTTGTCCGCTTGGTTGTACCCCCAGTCCTGACTTGTTGTACGATTGGTGGAACCACCAGTCCTGAATTGTTGTACGATAGGGGGTACCATCAGTCCTGACTTGTTGTACGATCGGTGGTACCACCAGTCCTGAATTGTTGTCCGATAGGTGGTACCATCAGTCCTGACTTGTTGTTCGATAGGTGGTACCATCAGTCCTGATTTGTTGTACGATCGGTGGTACCACCAGTCCTGAATTGTTGTCCGATAGGTGGTACCATCAGTCCTGACTTGTTGTACGATTGGTGGTACCATCAGTCCTGACTTGTTGTTCGATTGGTGGTACCACCAGTCCTGACTTGTTGTACGATAGGTGGTGCCATCAGTCTTTTTTTTATGCGAATGCTGCCTGATACAGTACAATATATCAGACCGGTTATGCATATTTCCCGCCATGAAATATGACGTCACAATGGCTTTCGCTGAATGTTTTCTGAATATTGCGATATTGTAGATAAAATATAAAGTTATGATTAATACATTATTCCAATACAGGAGGCTTTATAAGGGTCTTGGACCTTCCTGTATTACACAATGTACAATGTACTATTAATATGTATATAGCACAGTTTTTGAGGAAATTATCAAATGTTCAAATTATAAAGTAAACTTTCAATTTCGTTGTGTCATCATTGTATTTACAAAACAAAACATGCAATGATATCTTTCATTGTCCCAAACAAAAATAATTGTCACCGAAATTACACCAGAAAACACAATTTGTACTAGTCAACCGCTGGCTCAAGTCGTCTGATCGAGTGATCCATCACACAACCGGTTGCGAATTGCTGCGATTGGTTGCGATCGCTCGCACGAGTGGTCCCAGGTGGTCACAATGGATAATACGATCAGTCGCTGATCGCTACGACTAATCGCACGATTACTTACGTTTGATCTTGTCCAATCGTTGGTGATCGCACGACAACTCGTACCACCAGTCGTACGATGACCTACCCCCAGTCGTGCGATGACCTACCACCAGTCGTGCGATGACCTACCGCCAGTCGTGCGATGACCTACCACTAGTCGTGCGATGACCTACCACCAGTCGTACGACGCCCTACCACCAGTCGTACGACGACCTACCACCAGTCGTACGATGACCTACCACCAGTCGTGCGATGACCTACCACCAGTCGTACGACGACCTACCACCAGTCGTACGATGACCTCCCACCAGTCGTGCCATGACCTACCACCAGTCGTGCGATGACCTACCCCCAGTCGTGCGATGACCTACCCCCAGTCGAGCGATGACCTACCACCAGTCGTGCGATGACCTCCCACCAGTCGTGCGATGACCTACCCCCAGTCGGGCGATGACCTACCCCCAGTCGTGCGATGACCTCCCCCCAGTCGTGCGATGACCTACCCCCAGTCGTGCGATGACCTACCACCAAGGGCAATCTCAGTATTCTATCTATCACCAATTGAGATCGCAGTATACATTGCCGATCGGTCGTACATCCCCCAGATTGCCACCAGTCGTACGATACGGTGTGACTGAGGCTTCATGCTCATGACTTCACAATTATATCAAGTCTATATTATGTTATCTTACATTAAGCAGTGACTTTACACTCGCCAAGAAATACTGACAGAATATTTGATTTATAGCGCAAAAGAACTTGACGGACATATACCGATCATATCATGTCTTTATTATACATGTATTACAGAACTAAACGTTTTTCTTTACTCGAAGGGTCAATTTTCACAATAGTTTTTGAAGGGGTCCCTTCTTAAATTAAAATACTTTGCAAATATTATTTGATAAATATATAATTGACCATTATTGAAGTATTATATTTCCAATCTTTAATTCAATAATTCGAAAACAACTTGACCGTTGAAGGCCACGCCCCTACATTGGTGTTGAGTTTATTTCATAAATATTTTATATTTGGTTGAACGAAGTAAATAGGAATATAACATGTCTATGTATTAACTACCAATATTGTAATATCATATTTTCAATTGCGAATTCTCGAAAAAAACATACCCGGATAGTTCAATAAAAAACATACACGCGAAAAGTAGGAGATTAGCAGTAAGTAAAATGTGAAGAAGGAGCGTCAAAGATCCATGTTTTTTACAGGGTTTTAATTTCGCAAATTTCGCGAAATTCTCAAAATTAAAACCCTCGTGACTATTTTGAGATCGCCACCATTACACCGATGCTTCACCCGTAACTTTTCACCTCGATGTGCTTTATACACGTCAAATATATACACCACGTTACTGCTCGTTGCTCGTGGTGAAAAACCCTCGGAAGTCTTGGCGAGGTGTTACGAAATAGACAAAAATTGTGATTCGCGAAATTAAACCCCCGCGAATAAGTTCTGGACACAAAATCGCGAATTTTAACCCTGCGAAATTCAACAACCATACGGTAAGAGTTTAAGTTCGTACAAACCCTTTGTGATCAGCTGAGATGAGGATATTGATTTTCAGTACAGATGGTATGATAAGACTCCTCTGATCTGTATAATTGTAGATTATTTTTTAATAATGTTTAAAAAATCCCAGCTATGTTCAAAACAACACACGGACGTGAAGGCCATTCTTTTACCTTACATATTTTGTCTGTATACAATTTTCAAATCCTCGAGTAATATCATTCGATGCTGTTTTAAACATTGGTATTCAACCAGTCCCACAACTGGATATTCCATTCCATATAAATGACAACATCGTACTTGCTGTACAATCATTTATAAAATCAACGAAGAGGTTTAAAACAAACCAGTGGACAACTATTGCAACCTTAACATTTCCCATCCTGTCCCTTCTTTCACCTTTTCCCTCACTTCTTCCCTTTCTCCTGCTTTACTTCCCTCGTATCAATAAGTAGTTTGTCTATGTATATATGCTGAACTTTTTGTCATCACGTGTTATAACTTAAGTGTTATTGTGTGTCAGTAAGTTGTCAGAACTTGTGCCCAATCCCTTTGATTGTTTTCCTTTCATACAATATGTTTGAATGAAAAAAAAGACTTACCTCGTTTGATAACCCAGCTATAAAATCGGTTTTTTCGTTGATGCTAGTGAACAGAGGCAGTTAAATCAGTGTTAACATATCAGATCGTGTGAAAGAATAATAATAATATACAACATTTGATATAACGCCCTATCTAGCTTACATAAGCCACTCCAAAGCGCTTTACAGGACATAGATATACAATTTTTACAAATTATCAGGCGCTAATTACTAGTCCTACGCCACTTTGCTAATATCTCCCTATGTGTGTTTGCATGCGTGTGTGCCGGAGATGTATTGTACAAATAAACAATCAAACAAACCCCTTTGTTTTTGTAACTATCAACATAATCCAAAAAGAGAAATACAAAATTTAAATTTCAAATCTCCTTTACAAAGAACTTTAGCGAGCTTGGAATTGACAAAACTGTAAATGTTAAAAGAATAACTTGTAACACAATTAATAAAAAGGTATTTCAAAACAATACTTCAATCTTTGCTTTAACAACAAATTAACAACGTTATCGTAGTGTTACTTGTCATATCTCTTGGTGTATTATTGGCTACAAATCGTAAAATAAGAAGAAAAAAACCGAAGTGGCAATACAACCATAATTTGAACTCAAAATCGGTAAAACTAGGACAAAATATGAACAAAGGAAAGTTTTACATGGAGATCCTTAAAAAGTACAAGAAGAATAAGACCAGGTGTTTCGGAAGTGTAAGCGTCGTCTGCTTCATCGATGACACTCGCTATGTAAATCTAGTTCAAATCCAAGTAATGTCACGTCCTAATATCGATAACTCCGGTAGTAATGACATAATGTATAACGGAAATACGACAATAAGCGACGTGAAAGTATGGCTACACAATTTATAACAGAAATACGAAAATAAGCGACGTGAAAGTATGACTTCACAATTTATAACAAAAATACGAAAATAAGCGACGTGAAAGTATGGCTACAAAATTTATAACAGAAATACGAAAATAAGCGACGTGAAGTATGGCTACAAATTTATAACAGAAATACAAAAATAACCCACGTGAAAGTATGGCTACACAATTTATAAAAGAAATACGAAAATAAGCGACGTGAAAGTATGGCTTCACAATTTATAACAGAAATACGAAAATAAGCGACTCGAAAGTATGGCTACAAAATTTATAACAGAAATACGAAAATAAGCGACGTGAAGTATGGCTACAAAATTTATAACAGAAATACGAAAATAAGCGAGGTGAAAGTATGGCTTCACAATTTATAACAGAAATACGAAAAAAAGCGACGTGAAAGTATGGCTACAAAATTTATAACAGAAATACGAAAAAAAGCGACGGGAAAGTATGGCTAGAAAATTTATAACAGAAATACGAAAATAAGCGAGGGGAAAGTATGGCTTCACAATTTATAACACAAATACGAAAATAAGCGACTCGAAAGTATGGCCACAAAATTTATAACAGAAATACGAAAATGAGCGACGTGAAGTATGGCTACAAAATTTATAACAGAAATACGAAAAAAGACGATGCAAAAGTATGGCTACAAAATTTATAAAAGAAATACGAAAATAAGCGACGTGAAAGTATGGCTTCACAATTTATAACAAAAGAAATACGAAAATAGACGATGTGAAAATATGGCTACAAAATTTATAACAGAAATATGAAAATAAGCGACGTGAGAGTATGGCTACAAAATTTAGAAAAGAAATACGAAAATAGACGATGTGAAAGTATGGCTAAAATATTTATAACAGAAATACGAAAATAAGCGACGAGAAAGTATGGCTACACAATTTATAACAGAAATACGAATATAGACGATGTGAAAGTATGGCTACAAAATTTATAACAGAAATACGAAAATAAGCGATGTGAAAGTATGGCTACATACTTTATAAAAGAAATACGAAAATAAGCGACTCGAAAGTATGGCTACACAATTTATAACAGAAATACGAAAATAAGCGACGTGAAAGTATGGCTACAAAATTTATAACAGAAATACGAAAATAAGCGATGTGAAAGTATGGCTACATACTTTATAAAAGAAATACGAAAATAAGCGACTCGAAAGTCTGGCTACACAATTTATAACAGAAATACGAAAATAGACGATGTGAAAGTATGGCGACACAATTTATAAGAGAAATACAAAAATAAGCGACGTGAGAGTATGGCTACACAATTTATAAAAGAAATACGAAAATAGACGATGTGAAAGTATGGCTACAAAATTTATAACAGAAATACGAAAATAAGCGACGTGAAAGTATGGCTTCACAATTTAAAACAAAAGTAATACGAAAATAGACGATGTGAAAGTATGGTTACAAAATTGATAACAGAAATACGAAAATAAGCGACGTGAAAGTATGGCTACACAATTTATAACAGAAATACGAAAATAAGCGACGTGAGAGTATAGCTACAAAATTTAGAAAAGAAATACGAAAAAAAGACGATGTGAAAGTATGGCTAAAATATTTATAACAGAAATACGAAAATAAGCGACGAGAAAGTATAGCTACAAAATTTGTAAGAGAAATACGAAAATGTGAAAGTATGGCTACAAAATTGATAACAGAAATACGAAAATAAGCGACGTGAAAGTATGGCTACACAATTTATAACAGAAATACGAAAATAGACGATGTGAAAGTATGGCTACACAATTTATAACAGAAATACGAAAATAAGCGACGTGAGAGTATAGCTACAAAATTTGTAAAAGAAATACGAAATTAGACGATGTGAAAGTATGGCTACAAAATTTATAACAGAAATACGAAAATAAGCGACGTGAAAGTATGGCTACACAATTTATAAAAGAAATACGAAAATAAGTGACGTGAGAGTATAGCTACAAAATTTATAAAAGAAATACGAAAATAGACGATGTGAAAGTATGGCTACAATATTTATAACAGAAATACGAAAATAGGCGACGTGAGAGTATGGCTACACAATTTATAACAGAAATACGAAAATAAGCGACGTGAGAGTATAGCTACAAAATTTATAAAAGAAATACGAAAATAAGCGACGTGAGAGTATAGCTACACAATTTATAAAAGAAATACGAAAATAGACGATGTGAAAGTATGGCTACAAAATTTATAACAGAAATACGAAAAAAAGCGACGTGAAAGTATGGCTACAAAATTTATAACAGAAATACGAAAATAAGCGACGTGAGAGTATAGCTACAAAATTTATAACAGAAACACGAAAATAAGCGACGTGAGAGTATAGCTACACAATTTATAAAAGAAATACGAAAATAGACGATGTGAAAGTATGGCTACAAAATTTATAACAGAAATACGAAAAAAAGCGACGTGAAAGTATGGCTACAAAATTTATAACAGAAATACGAAAATAAGCGACGTGAGAGTATAGCTACAAAATTTATAACAGAAATACGAAAATAAGCGACGTGAAAGTATGGCTATACAATTTATAAAAGAAATACGAAAATAGACGATGTGAAAGTATGGCTACAAAATTTATAACAGAAATACGAAAAATAAGCGACGTGAAAGTATGGCTACAAAATTTCTAACAATATCACTTTTAAGGAGGTATAACTGTATCGTTCGTCTTGTAAAATTGAATAAATACAATACAAGTCTAGACCCCTGTTCTTTCTTCTGATATTTTTTAAATCTTATCTAACGAGTTAATGACCCAAATATTTGTATAAAGTTTCGTCCAAAGCAGAAACAAAAAGTATTACATGAACGACTTTGCTTATTGGTCAATAACATCGTAAAGTGGAGGCGTTAACATGTGTCGTAATGAAGTGAAAGCAATATATGGGAGTATCTGGGCGAAAGATAAATATTACAATCAATGGCATAACAGACTACTTTAAGTTACCCCCCCCCCCCACCCCTTATCAAAGTCCAAAATCCGTCGATTCTGCAGAGTTCCCACATAAATTGCGTCATATGATCATACAGTGGAATGAAACAAGCAACAATTATTTCCACGTAGTTTATAATGAATGGATATGGTCACCTGGTAAATTCTGACCGCATGATTGGTCCCATGGTGATGAAGGACTCAATGAGGTAGTCTCCTATATCTGGAGTTGCCCTCTTCCTTCTAGATCTGTCTCTGGGCTTATCTGTAATCAGAATATATCATTGATAGCAGGTATATCACGTGTATGCATAGCTATTACTTATTTGTAATATTGAAATATTAGTGTAAGCATAGCTATTACTTATATGTAATAATGAAATCTTAGTGTAAGCATAGCTATTACTTATACGTAATAATGAAATCTTAGTGTAAGCATAGCTATTACTTATATGTAATAATGAAATCTTAGTGTAGGCATAGCTATTACTTATATGTAATAATGAAATCTTAGTGTAAGCATAGCTATTACTTATACGTAATAATGAAATCTTAGTGTAAGCATAGCTACAACTTATATATAGTAATGAGATCTTAGTGTAAGCATAGCTATAACTTATATGTAATAATGAAATCTTAGTGTAAGCATAGCTATTACTTATACGTAATAATGAAATCTTAGTGTAAGCATAGCTACAACTTATATATAGTAATGAAATCTTAGTGTAAGCATAGCTATAACTTATATGTAATAATGAAATATTTGTGTAAGCATAGCTATTACTTATATATAATAATGAAATATTAGTGTAAGCATAGCTATTACTTATATATAATAATGAAATATTAGTGTAAGCATAGCTATTACTTATATATAATAATGAAATATTAGTGTAAGCATAGCTATTACTTATATATAATAATGAAATATTAGTGTAAGCATAGCTATTACTTATATATAATAATGAAATATTAGTGTAAGCATAGCTATTACTTATATATAATAATGAAATATTAGTGTAAGCATAGCTATTACTTATATATAATAATGAAATATTAGTGTAAGCATAGCTATTACTTATATATAATAATGAAATCGTAGCGTAAGCATAGCTATTACTTATATGTTATAATTAAATATTATAGTAAGCATAGCTATTACTTATATGGAAAAATGAAATCTTAGTGTAAGCATAGATACTACGTATATGTAATCACCTCCACGACTTAAGGGCATTGGAAACACTGAATCGTCGGCAATATTGGCTAGGTGGAAAACTTCGTAGCTGGTATGGTCACTACCGCGCAGGTGTTGAATTCTATACATATCACCTCCAAACGGAAATATTCCACTCTGTAAATAAACAAGAATTCGTATTTTGAAACAAGTCAGTGAATAGCTTGGTTAAAGTTAAGAGCATTAAGTAGATTGATCACTTCCGGTTCCATTGTATTTTTTAAACTGGTCACGTATCCATAGCGACTATACAGATGAGTCAATACGAATGTTAAAGAATCTTATCAAAGATTATAGAAAGTTTGACATAATAATTGCGCTTTCATTATGCGGTATTACTTGAAATTATATTGTGATTTTAAGGAAATTTACAAGTTAACGTTGAAATTCCAACTATATTTCAAGAACACAATTAAAAGAACAATAAAAGAACAATAAAGGAACATGCAACATTTTCCTGTATTTTTTTGCAAATGATGGGTTTTCAAAAAATTGATAAAAAGAAAAGTTTCCTCAAAGCAAATATACATGTAGCATTATTTTGCATATATTCACAATTACTCGCATCCTATTTCCGAAAAAAATCACAGATAAATATCTCTCAAATAGTTACACATCTAACGCAATTTAATCTACGAACTTCGCTTTACACTGAATCCTTTATGTAAAATTTTAACTCAGCATATTATATATATATACACATATGTATTATGACGTCACAGCATATACTTCAAATAAACAGTCTGAAGAATCTCCTAGAAGAGATGAAAGTACTAAAGACTCGTTGTTAAAAAAAATTCTTTTTATAATATACATATGTATATATATATATATAATTCCCATTAATGAGATACTCAATGTGTGAACTTAGGGCCTAATATGAGCGTACGCCAGATTAAGTTTGGACTGTGATCTAAAATGAGGATAGCACAAACAAAATCTAACCTAGGCCTGAACTGCGACCATTGGCCAGATTTATGTCGGATGACATTTTGTTACAAAAATTCTGGACTGCTACCATAAGTCAGGAACAGACGGATAATGGCTGCTACTTTAGGTCTGGTCATGTGATCAAATTGATGTTTGTAAAGCAACTGGCCTGACAATTTAAAATAAACGTGATTACGTCTGTTTCCCGTGGAAATAGTTAGAAAATTGCTCCATAACAAATGAAATTCATTTAACACAACTTCATGTCAAATTACGTCATACGTTTACTCAGGCATTCTGCAATTATTTATGTAATTTCAAACAAATTATTGTGAAGGCTATGGAATCTAATTACTGACAATGTGTGCTTAGATTTCAGAGATTGGTACATTAACGCTTCAGTTTAATACAAAAATGGAAAATTACCAAAAATATTGAAGGCAAAAAGTACAGAAATGCATTCCTCACACAACTACTATAGGCTTCCTCACTCCTTACTCGTTGTGTTAACCTGCTTGGAATTGGTAAACATTTGGTTACCTACTAGCGGATGACACCATTACCGTTATTTAATTGGTCAATCCCTGAATTATGACGTCATGTTACCATGCTTTGCGACGTCATCTTAACTTGTGACGTATTGATTCATGGCAGCATTTATCCCGTTCATAAATAAAAATAATACACATTTCTGAGTGAAACATTAGGTTTCCTTTATATGATCTGAACGTCTAAGGAGAATAAAAGTTTCCAAACTTGCGATAGTATGTTGTCGTGTTGATCTTAACACCATTGGTTAATTTCACATTATAAAAGACACTCGGTAAACTGCATGTCTTAACACAATTTCAAATTAACTTTATTAGGTAAGAATGGTAATCAGCCATCACTTATCGAGGGAACCTCTGTATGTTTGAGATCCAGATTTATTTATCTATATCAGCTGTTTTACTTACATAGATACAGTTCTGTGAGTCGTTGTCAAACGAGAAATCCAGATTTACTTATCTGTATCAGCTGTTTTACTTATATAGATACAGTTCTGTGAGTCGTTGTCCCACGAGAAATCCAGATTTATTTATATGTATCAGCTGTTTTACTTACATAGATACAGGTCTGTGAGTCGTTGTCACACGAGAAATCCAGATATATTTATCTGTATCAGCTGTTTTACGTACATAGATCCAGTTCTGTGAGTCGTTGTCACACGAGCAATCCAGATTTATTTATCTGTATCAGCTGTTTTACTTACATAGATACAGTTAAGCGAGTCGTCGTCACACGAGAGAGTGATGGCGGCTCCGCCGTTGGACTGGTAGGCGCCGTAATGCTGATAATAATAAAAATTAACACCAGAAATGAAACGAAACGAAATAGACAAAACGAAACAGACAACAGGGTCCTCAAAACACAAAATCGGATCTCACGATTCGATGTGAAATCACCAAAAACAACCGATGCTGTTTTTTGTTGAAGAAAATTATGAATGTTTTTTTTTTACATGCTTTAGTTATTTATAATATGATAACGACGTCCAACTATAAAATTAACCACAAACAATACATTTGCACGCTATCAAAATCTATTTACACACGATAGAATAGATTTACCGAGTATACCTGGTCCGTTCAGAACACAAAAATGTAAAACGATCGGATAAAAAACTACGGTTCCCGCAGCCTAACAGTACTTGTACTTGTACATGTATGTGACACTAGTTTCATTGTTAAGTTGATTCGTACCCGCTCCATATCGACCTTGCTGGTGACGTCACCATCAGTCGAGTAATATAGTGTGCTTGGGAGAGAGCGGCGATTCAAATTGATTGTGATGTCCTGTCCTTTAAGCGTCAGATGAAGTGGTAGTTCGGCCGGAAACTGACCGGTTGATCTCTTGGTTCTCAGCTGGTGTGGTATTTCGGTCAATGTCACCCTCTCTGTGTGAATGGAGAAATGATATTGATCAGTTATGAACATATAGCCTCAGGAAGTGATATTGACCTCGACGAAGGGAAATATTCCATATAACCATATCTTCAAAGAAATAAAGTTTCTAATTTGACCTATTAGATGCTAAATAATATTTTAATAATAAAGAAAGATTGACATTTTACAAAGTAAGGTACTTCATTTGACGGAGAGCATTGAAGAGAGACGTCACAAAGTGAATATGAACCTGCTGTTTCTAAAAATAGTAACACTGTGACTAAATAATCAAACCAACGAGGATGAAGGAATAACGAGTCCCCTGATACTCCTATCCTACCCAACAAAGCTAAATGTAAGTCATATATACATGTATACACTCTTGATGAAATATTTTATCTATCAACATTTATTCCGTCTTTTCGTATTGCAGAGTTATCTGCTCTTGTGAGCAGGTATTGGTTGTTACGTCATTTGTTTGTGAGAGTAACGTCATAAACTTTTTGAGAAAACGACGTAATTTTCACACATAAACTTATGACGTAACAATCAATACCTGAATACCTGCTCACAAGTGCAGATAACTCTGCAATACGAAAAGACGGAATATACATGATCAAACTATACAATACAAATATAAACAAAATTGAAACTGAACAGATTTATTTTTCAAATTCTTATTTTTAAAGTAAATTTTGTCTTTCTTCTTGCTTCGCATCCCCATATCTGCAATTGTTTTAATCCTCGTTCGCAAGATACCAGGTACCTAGTAGAGAAAGTGGTACTTCAGTGCCAGGAGAACGTAGACGTTACACTTTTACTGTGCAAAAAGCAGCGCAAATGTCAGACAATTCAACATTTGTCACCGTGCTATCAGAGATTTTAAAGATACTCGTACCACTGACAAAAACTAATTTTCATATAGGAAACTGATTTTCGGGCATAGCTATTGCTTTGATAAAAAAAAATAGGAAAAGAAAACCATATGTCGCTGGACTTTTATGAAAACTAATAAACATGAAATGAACAAAAAAAACCCAACAACAGTGTATTGAGTGTAAGTGGGGCTAGACCGGCATTCGAACCCAGGTCTTCAGATTGTTAAACTATCGCTCGAGCGATTGAACTACCTGGCAAGTGGAAGTGACTTGGCCCCGAATGTTTGAATCCAAAAGAAAATTAAGGGGAGGTAACTGTATATACAAAACACCACAATGCAGTGGGACAGCGATCCTTTACAGAGACTATTTTATGTTGGACTTTGCCTTTGAATGTACTATGTCACTTAAAGGCAGCGTGTTTATATGACTATTTACTGTATATCTCACTGTTGTCTGTATTTTATATTTCTTATATGTCTTTATCTGTGAATATTTTACATTATTATTGTTTTCACTGGTATCGATTTCGTAACTGAACCCTCATGTCTGTTAAATCGATTTTTATAAATAAATTAAATGAAACTATATATTTTACAACAATTGCGAAACAAGTGTTATATAACTCATATTAATCACTTTTGTTAGTCCTGAGGTTAGCGCGCGGGGCTCTTAATATGGGAGGAAACCGGAGTACCCAGAGAAACACACGTGGTCGGGCAGGTGTCCCAATACTTTTCCACGTCCGATCGGGGAATCGAACCCCGGTCGTTTTGGTGAAAGGCGAAAGCGCGATCCACTGCACCACCCGACCACCCTCAATAAATGAACTCTTCTTCGTTGGAGATATACAATGCGCTTGGACACTCTACCGTAACAAAACTTAATTAGTTTTAACTGAAATCAAATTCCATTTGTAGACTTGTTGAGGAAACATTTAAATGTCTCTCATGTGATCGTATCATGACAAGGTGATGGCCGCCGCAGGCAACTGTTGTTACTTTACCTACTTAGTGTTCCGTACAGCACATAACGTGCTATTAGAAGATCCAATCAAATAGTACTGACATGAAATTGACTTTCCTAAACCTGATTATGGAAGAGATCGCTGACTAAATGACCGACATAAGGTCGCATCTACAGAATTTCCTTTGGATGGTTTCATAACCAGAATATTAAAGAATTATGTAATCTTGGAAAGTATCTGATAGCGGCAAATAAGCACTGATCAGATATATTTACACTGATAAGTCGCAAGTCTTAAAGTTAATAAAGAACTTGATAACCCGTTTGTGATCCGAGTATTTACCTAGTAATATTGACCAACGCTATTCCCTTTCTCCTTAATAACTATATCTGATTTTCATTTCAACATTAAAATACAGGATTCAGTTATTGAAATTTACCTTAATACAAAATTAAAGGATTTATGCTACCATACAAATTATGCATATTTTATTTCCAAGTGGTTTCCTAAAAGATTTCAATAGAGAGTGTTTAATCATTTAGACTTGCGTCTGTGATCACTAATATTTGTTTCAACAGTTGAATATACTATAGTCTAAATAAGTATTTATGTTACTCGTTGGACTAGTTCGCAATTAGATGTACGTCTGAGAAGTGTGAAAAAAGCGACAAGAAACACTGAAGAGTCAACACAACAGTTATTTGAACTCAATATCGATTCTAGGGCAATGTCTGGTTCTATCGAGAAAGGGAAAGCTCACGATCGTATAATCGAAATAATCCCGCTAATCGTACAACTAAGCTAAGCATTCACGTTTAGTTATATTCTTAGTCAAGATCGAGAAAGGCCGCCGAAGTAAAATAATATTCAATATCATTGATTTCAAGTTCAGGAGGGTTTATTCCATCGGCATGAAAAAAATATATTTCTTGTTATTTAAAGACAACATCACATTGTCAATCGGGAACTTAATCGTTCTCAAAAAGGGTACGCCAAAGAAATGGAAGGGAATGAATTCAAATATGTAAGGAAAGATGTATATCAGAGAAGTAAAAACAATACGTATGTCAGAGAAATGCAGAATGAGATGCGTGTCAGAGAATTATGGAAAAGAGATGAAAGTTTTAAATAATGTGGAAAGGAAGAGAGACAAATTAAATAGAAATGCAGAAAGAAGACACGAGTCAGAGATATAAGGAAAAGAGATGTACGTCTAAGGGAATTGTCGAGAGAAAGAGACATTCAGAAAAATGTAGGAATATCGTATATGTTTGAGCAATGTAAAAATATAGTTACAGTCTATGTCTAAGAAATAAATAAAAAGGGTGGAAAGAAAATCAGTCACAGAAGTCACAGAAATGTGAAAAAGAGATGTTCTTCAGAGGTATGTCGAAAAGAGATGATGGAGAAATGTGGAAATGAGATGTATGTCAGAAAAATGTAAAAATGAGTAGGGCTGTAACGATACACCTATGCCACGATACGATACGTATCACGATATCTACCCACGATACGATACATTTTGATACGATACAGGATGACGAAATGTTATGCTTCCTCTTCAAATGCGTCGCCATGTTTGATGTGTTCCCCGACTTTAACTTAAAGCTACGAAACATATGCGGCAAGTGGAGAGTGCTGCTACATTGATTGTACATTGTAAAGGGACACCACTGCTGAATTAATTATTGAAATATAAATTAATTTACTTGATTTTTCAAATGTGCATAACTTGAAAAATATATGTTATATGTGAATAAAAGTTATATGAAAATTGTTCGTTATTGCCTCTAGTTTACATTAACGTTTTCAATTCGAAAGTTGCTTCAGTGTTTACCTGTACAGGTGTTAATAAATAATCGGATTTAAGCACCAGAAAGATAATTTTAAAATTATTTTTGTCAGCAAATGTGATTGGCAAATGATAACAAAGATTCTAAATTTCATTTATGACATAAGACGCTGTACATTTACATGGAGATTCTCAGGTAAAAAGGTCAGGTATTTCATCAAGAATTGCATGTGATTTGCTACAGGTTTCAAGTCGTCATTCAATACATTTACTGTCACAGTCGGCATATAGATATATATTAGCTACGGTCTAGTTTATGATTAAATCATCGATATATAGTTTGAAGAAATCAATCGGCTTAAAACGGTTCAAATCGGCCTCACCTGCAGACGACATGTGCGCCTCGGTCCGCCGATATTTTCCTGTTTGCGTAGGGCACAAAGCCGTTCATTGGAAAGTTACATATTATGTTACACCGAAGTATTTCCACATCAACCATGTCAAACCCTTTAAAACCTTTATTATCATCGTAGGTGACGCTGGAGAATAAATGTTTACGTTACACAAGTGTGGTTAAATTCCGGAAGTTAGGTAATACTAAAAACCGAACCGAACCGAAACACGGAAAAATATACCGTAAACCGAACCGAAGCAATTTAGCGTGGTTTTCGGTGCACCGCGGTGTATCGTTACAGCCCTAAAAATGAGATGTACGTCAGAGAGTTAAGAAATGAGATGTATGGCAGAGAAATGTAAAAATGAGATGTACGTCAGAGAGTTAAGAAATGAGATGTACGTCAAAGATGTAGAAATGAGATGTATATCAGAAAAATATAGAAAACAAATGTAAGTATGAGAAATATAGACATGAGATATACATCAGATAATTTAGAAATGAGATGTACGTCAGAGAAAATGTAGAAATGAAATGTATGTCAGAAAAATGTAGAAATGAGTTGTACGTCAAAGATGTAGAAATGATCTTTATTTATATGTACGTCAGAAAATGTAGAAACGAGATGTCCGCCAGAGAGTTAAGAAATGAGACATTCGTCAAAAAAATGTAGAAAAACATGAAGAAATAAAGAAAGGATCGAAAGAAAATCAGTCACAGAAGTCACAGAAATATGAAAAAGAGATGTTCTTCAGAGGTGTGTCGACATGAGATGTACATCAGAGGAGTGTCGACATGAGATGTACGTCAGAGGTGTGTCGACATGAGATGTTCGTCAGAGGTGTGTCGACATGAGATGTTCGTCAGAGGTGTGTCGACATGAGATGTCCGTCAGAGGTGTGTCGAAATGAGATGTACGTCAGAGGAGTGTCGAACTGAGATGTACGTCAGAGGTGTGTCGACATGAGATGTTCGTCAGAGGTGTGTCGACATGAGATGTTCGTCAGAGGTGTGTCGACATGAGATGTAAGTCAGAGGAGTGTCGACATGAGATGAAGTCAGAGGTGTGTCGACATGAGATGTACCTCAGAGGAGTGTCGAAATGAGATGTACGTCAGAGGAGTGTCGAACTGAGATGTACGTCAGAGGTGTGTCGACGTGAGATGTACGTCAGAGGTGTGTCGACATGAGATGTCCGTCAGAGGTGTGTCGAAATGAGATGTACGTCAGAGGTTTGTCGACATGAGAGGGGCATCAGAGGAGTGTCGAAATGAGATGTACGTCAGAGGTTTGTCGACATGAGATGTACATCAGAGGAGGGTCGACATGAGATGTACGTCAGAGGTGTGTCGACATGAGATGTACCTCAGAGGAGTGTCGAAATGAGATGTACGTCAGAGGTGTGTCGACATGAGATGTACGCAGGAGAAATGTGAAAAAATGAACAGAATGTTTTACTGCCATTTTTGTTTTGTCTGAATACCTACTTTTATGTTTAAATACCTACTTTTATGTTTAAATACCCACTTTTATGTTTAAATACCCACTTTTATGTTTAAATACCTACTTTTATGTTTAAATACCTACTTTTATGTATGTTTAAATACCTACTTGTATGTCACAAATCGTTGAAATCAACGTCATGTTTTGGCCTAACTTGTCATAAATGAGTAAGTAAATGTCGTATTAAAAAGCTGCTGTTTAAATCGGAAACAAAGTAGCATATGCCAAATGTTTGCACGCACAAACATGCTTTAAAAAACTCAAGTACTGTTGACGTACATATTTTAGCTAAATTATCGATGCGCCAATTAATGTTCACGAAATTTATTCTCTTATACATACATATATAACTTAATATTTTTAATAACTGATTAATTGAAATCTTTTAGTATATCGGTCACGGTGACAACATGAAAATACCTCATATTACATTGCTTTCATAAAAAGTAGGTTGACTTGAAGATTAACTTTATTTCCTGTCTAGACTATGACGTATTTTCATGCTATGCCGGTTTAGTACTTTTAAGAATAAAAATCATATTTATACATGATAAATAATTGTATATAGGTACAGTTTCATGTACAAGAAATGTCACATTCTCTGATACAAAGAGTCAAGTGCCTGTTTATGACATTTAAGTAGCAAAGATAATATATGAACTTCTACATGTGATCCCGAAGGCTTTGTTTGGTATTTACAATTATTGCGATACAATTGTATTTTTTCAAGATTTGATTTAAGAAACTTTTTTTCAAGGAGTTAAAAAAAAATACTTACCGACATGTTTACTGCTACTGCTGTCGTAAAGTGCAAAACCAACTCGAAAAATGGAAACAAAAAGGATGATAACCCTGTAATGGTCCATTGTGGTCCTCAAGTATGCCGCTATTGGCCGAAAGATAGAAACTGACAGAAACTTGTGAGCAACTTTAAAATACCTGTACCTTTTAAATGACCTCAGGTGTCTTTATTGCTCATGTGCATTAACAATTAAATGAGTAGGAGTTTAATCCCATATACCGGCAGAATTTCTCTATTACTTACTGCACAGTCAATGTAGGGACGGGCAAATCACTCACATGGTACTGATCGAGATGACGTCAAGAGTGTGAGTGTCTATACAAGACTATAATGGATTTAACGTAATATAATGAAGATAAAAGCATAATTGGAAGGAGCGTTTACCCCACACTTAATACTGGGAAACACCTGCTTTTAACGTGTGTTATGTTTATTTCACACACAGGATTCAGAAGCGTATTTGCACATTTTTGTTTTTAATGACAAAACTTTCATTACTTTTCGAATTTTGCTATTGTTGATTTGATGTCTTCACCTTCCTGTCCTTTTCTAGCTGATGTTGTTCTAGCGTCTTTACTTTCATGACCTTTTTCTTGCTGTCGTTGTTTTTGCGTCACAACTTTCCTGTCCTCTTTTGCTGATGTTGTTGTTCTAGCGTCTTTACTTTCCTGTCCTTTTTTTGCTGATGTTGTTTTTGCGTCTTTACTTTCTTGTCCTTTTTTGCCGATGTTGATCTTGCGTCTTAACATTCCCATTTTGTTTTGCTGATGTTGTTCTTTGGTCTTGACTTCTTGTCTTTTTCCTGCTGTCTTTGATTTGTTATCTTTATTTACATCATCTTTTGTTGTTATCGTTGATGTTTTGGCGTCTTTTTCCTTCCTCCAAATTTTAATGCCGTTATCGTTGCTGTTGTTTATGTTGCTGCAGCTGCAGCTGCAGCTGCTGCTGCTGCTGCTGCTGCTGCTGCTGCTGATGATTTTTTTGCAACATGAGATTTTTTGTATTGTTTTTTAGCGTTTTCGCGATTTAACCGTCCTGTTGTTGTTGTTGTTGCTATTGTTGTTGCTGATGTTTTCACGCCTTAGGTTAAGTCCTTTTCGTGTTGTCATTGTTATTTATGTAATTGTATCCCAACCTCCCTGTCTCTTGGTTGTTGTTACCACGCTTTAACCTCCCTGTCTCTTGGTTGTTGTTACCACTCCTTAACCTCCCTGTCTATTGGTTTTTGTTACCACGCCTTAACCTCCCTGTCTCTTGGTTGTTGTTACCACTCCTTAACCTCCCTGTCTATTGGTTTTTGTTACCACGCCTTAACCTCCCTGTCTATTGGTTGTTGTTACCATGCCTTAACCTCCCTGTCTTTTGGTTGTTGTTACCACGCCTTAACCTCCCTGTCTATTGGTTGTTGTTACCATGCCTTAACCTCCCTGTATATTGGTTGTTGTTACCACGCCTTAACCTCCCTGCTTCTTGGTTGTTGTTACCACGCCTTAACCTCCCTGTCTATTGGTTGTTGTTACCACGCTTTAACCTCCCTGTCTATTGGTTGTTGTTACCACGCCTTAACCTCCATGTCTATTGGTTGTTGTTACCATGCCTTAACCTCCCTGTATATTGGTTGTTGTTTCCACGCCTTAACCTCCCTGTCTATTGGTTGTTGTTAACACGCCTTAACCTCCCTGTCTATTGGTTGTTGTTACCACGCCTTAACCACCCTGTATCTTGGTTGTTGTTACCACGCTTTAACCTCCCTGTCTATTGGATGTTGTTACCACGCCTTAACCTCCATGTCTATTGGTTGTTGTTACCACGCCTTAACCTCCCTGTCTTTTGGTTGTTGTTACCACGCCTTAACCTCCCTGCCTCTTGGTTGTTGTTACCACGCCTTAACCTCCCTGTCTTTTGGTTGTTGTTACCACGCCTTAACCTCCCTGTCTTTTGGTTGTTGTTACCATGCCTTAACCACCCTGTATATTGGTTGTTGTTACCACGCTTTAACCTCCCTGTCTATTGGATGTTGTTACCACGCCTTAACCTCCATGTCTATTGGTTGTTGTTACCACGCCTTAACCTCCCTGTCTTTTGGTTGTTGTTACCACGCCTTAACCTCCCTGTCTATTGGGTGTTGTTACCACGCCTTAACCTCCCTGTCTCTTAGTTGTTGTTACCACGCTTTAACCTCCCTGTCTCTTGGTTGTTGTTACCACGCCTTAACCTCCCTGTCTCTTAGATGTTGTTACCACGCTTTAACCTCCCTGTCTCTTAGATGTTGTTACCACGCCTTAACCTTTCAGTCCTTTTCGTGTTGTCATTGTTGTTTATGTACTTGTATCCCAACCTCCATTTCCCTAGCTTTTTGTTGTTACGCCTTAACCTGCTTGTCCTTCATTGTTGGTGTTTCTACGGCTTAACCCTGTTGTCATTTAGTTGTTATTGATGTTTTTATGTCTTAGTTCTGTTGTCATTTAGTTGTTGTTGATAGTGTTTCGTCTTAACCCTGTTGTCATTTAGTTGTTATTGATGTTTTTACGTTTTAGCTCTGTTGTCATTTAGTTGTTGTTGATGTTTTTATGTCTTAGCTCTGTTGTTATTAAGTTGTTGTTGATGTTTTTACGTCTTAGCTTTGTTGTCATTTAGTTGTTATTGATGGTTTTACGTCCTAGCTCTGTTGTCATTTAATTGCTGTTGATGTTTTTACGTCTTAGTTCTGTTGTCATTTAGTTGTTGTTGATGTTTTTATGTCTTAGCTCTGTTGTTATTAAGTTGTTGTTGATGTTTTTACGTCTTAGCTCTGTTGTCATTTAGTTGTTGATGATGTTTTTACGTCTCAGCTCTGTTGTCATTTAATTGCTGTTGATGTTTTTACGTCATAGTTCTGTTGTCATTTAGTTGTTGCTGATGTTTTTATGTCTTAGCTCTGTTGTTATTTAGTTGTTGTTGATGTTTTTATGTCTTAGCTCTGTTGTTATTAAGTTGTTGCTGATGTTTTTATGTCTTAGCTCTGTTGTTATTAAGTTGATGTTGATGTTTTTACGTCTTAGCTCAGTTGTCATTTAATTGCTGTTGATGTTTTTACGTCATAGTTCTGTTGTCATTTAGTTGTTGTTGATGTTTTTATGTCTTAGCTCTGTTGTTATTAACTTGTTGCTGATGTTTTTACGTCTCAGCTCTGTTGTCATTTAATTGCTGTTGATGTTTTTACGTCATAGTTCTGTTGTCATTTAGTTGTTGCTGATGTTTTTATGTCTTAGCTCTGTTGTTATTAAGTTGTTGTTGATGTCTTTACGTCTTAGCTCTGTTGTCATTTAGTTGCTGTTGATGTTTTTACGTCTTAGTTCTGTTGTCATTTTGTTGTTATTGATGGTTTTACGTCCTAGCTCTGTTGTCATTTAATTGCTGTTGATGTTTTTACGTCATAGTTCTGTTGTCATTTAGTTGTTGTTGATGTTTTTATGTCTTAGCTCTGTTGTTATTAAGTTGTTGCTGATGTTTTTATGTCTTAGCTCTGTTGTTATTAAGTTGATGTTGATGTTTTTACGTCTTAGCTCTCTTGTCATTTAGTTGTTGATGATGTTTTTACGTCTCAGCTCTGTTGTCATTTAATTGCTGTTGATGTTTTTACGTTTTAGTTCTGTTGTCATTTAGTTGTTGTTGTTGTTGATTTTTTTACGTCTTAGCTCTGTTGTCATTTAGTTTTTATTGATGGTTTTACGTCCTAGCTCTGTTGTCATTTAATTGCTGTTGATGTTTTTACGTCATAGTTCTGTTGTCATTTAGTTGTTGTTGATGTTTTTATGTCTTAGCTCTGTTGTTATTAAGTTGTTGTTGATATTTTTACGTCTTAGCTTTGTTGTCATTTAGTTGTTATTGATGTTTTTATGTCTTAGTTCTGTTGTCATTTAGTTGTTGTTGATGTTTTTATGTCTTAGCTCTGTTGTTATTAAGTTGTTATTGATGTTTTTACGTCTTAGCTCTGTTGTCATTTAGTTGTTGATGATGTTTTTACGTCTTAGCTCTGTTGTCATTTAGTTGCTGTTGATGTTTTTACGTCTTAACCCTCTTGTCATTTAGTTTTTGGTGATGTTTTCGCGTCACAACATTCCCTGTTCTTGTTTTCGATGTTGCAGCTGGTTTCTGTGGCATTAACTTGTTTGTCTATCAAAATTATTGAACTTTCCCGCCGTTTTTATTATAAATGATGTTTTCGCGCAATGACATTTAAAGCCGAAATGCATGACAGGGAAAAAAACCTAAATGTATGGTTAATACTCCCCTGTGTACGTGTACAAATCTTTCTCGCTGAATAGTTTACATACCATGATCATTGTAATCCGTATATACCAATGAATGTCATCAGTGTTGTACGCAATCGTTATTACAGAAAAATTGACACTAAATGCTAAGTTTGTTGGATTATGAATATAGATTTTGTAAATTTTGTCCGGTATCTTTACAGCACGGGGTCAAACCTTTCTCTCTGTAACATGTCAGTGGGTTTAAAATTCGCCAAACGCCATATGATTATAATATACCTCATATTAACTCGCGTCACCTATATGTCTTGCCTCTCCAATTTGCGAAAATATGTCATCCTCTAAATCTAAGCGGTATACAGTATATCGGATGATCTGTATTGAAAATATGAGTAGAAGTAACAGCCATTCCTTCATGATTCTATCTCAAAAATTATGCTGCTTAAATGATAAATTGTTTAATTTCAACAAAGACCGTTGTCAATGTGAAGTTTTGTAAAATATCTTCGGTTATGTATTCATGTTTACATTGGAATCGTGCCGCGCAAATAGCCCATATATCTTTATCATAAGTTAGATAGCCCATAGCTATATCTTTATCATAAGTACTTGCGGTTTACACCGCGCAGATAGCCAACGGAAATTATGTGTAAATACAATGTACACTTCAGATATGTAGGTGTGGAAGTCCTTAACGATATCGCACTGATCAAATACAATAGTCGAATTCAAGTAAATTCGTCTTTTATTTCATGTGTTGCATTGGAAAAGATAAATATGAACTAAGAAATGCTGGAAACAGAAATTTAACTCTAAAACCCGTAAATGACCAGAAACACTTATTATATAGTACATATAATGATTAATTATGTCAAAATTAACATTATTTTTATTACTGGTCATACTTGCTGCACAATCATTTATATCTACATTTGCATGGCATTGTCACTATATAGCCTCTTTGAGAGCTGTGTCGTTGATGGGACTTTAATTACCATGCCGCACGAGACATAATTACCATGCCGCACGAGACACAATTCTTAGCGTATTAATTACAACAATGACCGGAACTACAATATCCAATGTAAATAAACATGACGGCTGCTGAAATATCGCTGGGCATTGTGAAATTTGATAATGTCATTGTACTTTATGTGCAAAATAAAAAATAAAATAAAAAACACTTTTATTACAACGAAAAAAAGACCAAGGTCTGCAATATCGTACAAAATGCACATCGGTTGAACACACCAATGCCGGCAATGGAAGCAATTTTAACGCTTATGCAATTTATCAGAAATATCGTCTGTTACACTGCACTGATCAACAGGGGTTCGTTATAAATGTCTGAAATACACATATTCTATAGACCTACTGACACATATGTTACAGACCTACTGATGAATCACAGCACACATAAACATTCGTCATTTCAGACATTTGTAACGAACCTGTGTTCCGTCGCTAGATCACTCACTTCAAACGCTATCAGTTTCACGCGTCTCGGATCCACGGTTCCTCAGTTTCAGACGACATGTCAAATAACGATGCTGTTATAGAATCTACCGACTGTTGTCGGGTTCCCATACAATCAACAAATACATTCACGCCTGGATTCTTCACAAAACGAGCAAAGAGAAAAGTTCGAATTAACTTCCAAAAATAACTCCCTCGTGGAGGTCAAGGTCCCATTCACGGTGTTCACTGTATTTATCCATGCGCGAAATTTGTTCCGGGGGAAAATCGAAACAATTTCAAATCTAACTTTCAGCTCAGATTTCTATTGAAAAACTGGAATCACCCTATAGTCATATCATACGTAATTTTATTGATGCTAAATTGTGGAATAAATTTGAAGTGTTTGTTAAAATATCAAAGTACCACTTTGTTTGCCAATCAGCACGCGACAATACGCTGTTCAAACTATTGAACGAAATTGTGTGGACTGTCGATAAGGCGGGCATTTTAAATTTTAATTATAAATTATAAGTTAAAAAAGAACATGAGAGGTAGAGAAAACGTAAATATAAGTATTGAACTGTTTTTGTATGATATTTATGATCTATTTGAATGACCCAGCTTTGCAAGCAAACAACATAATGCGCGCTATCATACAAAAACAGTTCAATGCTTAAATAAAATTAACGAAGAGGTTTGAAACCAACTAGTGGACAATACCCATGCAGGTTGGGATCGGCAAAAGAATACACCTGCTGTTACCGTAGGAGGCGAGTAATGTCAGAACCCCTGCAGAATTGGAGATTTTCTTTGGTGTCCTATATTTGGGGACACAAAAGCGGCAAAAATAAATCTGCTGCACCCATTGCAATATTTGGGATCTTAATCTTTCTTTCTTCTTCTAACTTCCTTTTATTTACTAGCGCATTGCTTGTCAACATTTCACTTTTGGCCTAAATGTTGAGCGTTCGCCAAGGTGAGGAAGGCAATGGGTTCTGTCCCCAGGCCGGACATACCAAAGTCCTTAAAAATGGTAGTTGTTATTCCCTGCTTAACATTCAGCATTTAGGGTAATGGCAACAACTGGTTCACCCGTTGTCAGTATAATGTGACCGGGCGGAATGCTGTACTGGGAGCCTTCGGCATGGCATTTCAGTAAGATAGCACTATAAAGTCGGCAGCAGATCCGCGCTATCACAAGAAGGAAAGGACTGCAACATATCCTGTCTCCTGCATTAACACACGCAAGCAGGCATACACTACACACTACACACAAGGAAGCACATGTCTGTCTGTCTGTCTGTCTGTCTGTCTGTCTGTCTTTCCTTTTCCCTAGCTGTTTTCATGTCAATTAGTAGATTGTATATATGCTGAACTTTTTGTCATCACGTGATATATCTTTAGTTACTTTGTGCTGTATTGTCGGAAGAGGGCCTAGTAAGTTGTTATATCGTTCGTGTTACTGTGAGTTGTATTGTCGAGAGAGGGCCTAGTAAGTTGTTATATCTTAAGTGTTACTGTGAGTTGTATTGTCGAGAGAGGGCCTAGTAAGTTGTTATATCCTTCGTGTTACCGTGAGTTGTATTGTCGAGAGAGGGCCTAGTAAGTTGTCAGAACTTGTGCCCAATCCCTTTGATTGTTTTCCTTCAGTAACATATGTTTGAATCACTGGCCATGTGATTACCTGCGTTACAATCATCCTTTTAAGTATTTTATTGTAAGACAATGAGGTATTTGTCATCAACGTCGACTATCGCTGATCCCGACACACGCTGTAAACTGTAGTCATAGAAAAGTATGTTTTCTGTTACCGTTGAAACTAGGATTCTAGACAAAATTGATTGATACATGCACAATACAAAGAGCACTAATTAACGGAATTTACGAATCCCCAAATTAAATTCAGCTTTGACTACACATAGATACCTGGCGTAGTAAGAGTGATTAGTATAAGTGGAAATGACTTGTTTCATAATTGTTATAAAATAATTAAAGTTTTTATTATTATATATACCTTGCAGGAGTTTTATGAAAACATAATGGAGATGAAACAATGAAATAATAATCAACAAACGCGTTCTGAGTGTAAAGTATTCTGGTAGTACTGTATAGGGTCTCGCACGTCCTCGGAGTCGAACACTCTGTTAAAGGAGAGAGAAATGTAGCTGAACTACACTCCAACAACCCATGTGGAGAATAAAATGGTCTGGGGTGGATGTTGCGGTATCTGTGTTGTAGCATTCAAGTGAGGTGGCACTATACAAGAAGCCGTTGGAAGCACGGTCCCACTACAAATAGAACACACTACATATCCAGCACACACGCAGGCATACAAATATAGGGAGAAAAAAGCCAGGTGGCATAGGACTAGTAGTAAGTGCCTGATAAGGCAGGTCCTGCGAATTCTTCAAAATTGTATTGATTAAAATATATGCTAATTGTATTAATTGTATATATCTATATATGTACTGTAAAGCGCTTTAGTGTGGCGTATTCTAGCTAGATAGGGCGCTATATCAAATATTGTATATTTTTATGGCATTCGGTCGATCGCCGTCCATTTTTTTCTTCTGTTACAATAATATGAAATTATGTAAACAAAGTTTTAAAGAATATAAGAAAAAAAGTACAGAAAAGTCGTACAAATTTTATTCTGCAAAAATATTATCACGAGTAGTAGGCGTTCGCCCCAAAAATATTTAAAAATTATTTCAAATTAGGATTCCATTTTCAGCCATAATTTAGTGTCATTATCCAGTTCAGTAATAGATTGAGCACAGCTTAACAACATATAAATGTAGAGAAACGTGACGAACGGAGTAATTGTCTGTCATGTCTGAATGAAGCGGTAAGTGTTCTATCTATCTGGTGAAGGGCATTTGCAGTTGATAGAAAGAGTATTGTTCCAATTATTTTATCATCAAGTTAACGCTAGTTTTACCTCACGTTATACCCCTCTACAGTAAATGTCAGGTATAACGACGTGTCATTATCATTCCAAAACAATAAGGTAATTGTGCTACCAGTGTAACTAAAATCCCACGTTCAGATTGAATTATCACCATCTCAGCCCCGTCAGCATCAGCTCCTCCACCCCCTCACCTTCCCCGACACTCCATCCCACCCTCAATATTCTGTCTCATTCTAACCCTCCCCTACGTTTCCGATCACTCTCGTGGCCCATTTTTTAACCCTTCTAACAGTCATAAATTTCACTCTCACTGCTTTATATTCTGATTGAAGTGAATCTTTTGATAGATGTTGATAAGCATCATAGTAACTTTTTAAAAGGAACTGTGTTGTCCTCCATTGTGATTTGAAAAAAAATGTATTTCAGTCCTTACTTATTTACTGGTTGGTTTCACTTTGAAACGATGACAAAAAATAGAATTGTTTGTGTTTAACGTCCTATTACCAGCCATGGTCATTAAAGGACGTCCCAGGTTTAGGTGGTCCAGAGGAAAGCTGGAGCAACTGGAGAAAAGCCACCGACATGTGGTCAGTACCTTGCAACTGCTCACGTAGGCATCGAACCCGGGACCCAGTGGTGTAGGTCTGTTTATCGTAGACTCGGCTATCGCGACTCCCTAAAAGAAATAGAGATGCGTTGTATCTTTCAATGAATAAGGAAAGCTTTCATAATTTGTGAAAGAGATATCTCTAAATGTAACAGGGCTTTATTTCATGTAATAGAGAGATAATAAATTATATAAGAAAAAGCAAAAAAAAAAAAAAAAAACCCAGATATCTGTAATTGAATTAAAATAGTCTTATATGTATTAGACATATTTTAATGAATCAGGTATATCTCTAACTGAATTGTATCTTTAAAATGTGAAAGAAATACATAATTCGGATTATATTATAAATCTCAACACATGTATTTAAAAAACACATTTTAATTACAACTATGAGATATGTCTTTCAGGTATTAAATATTAAGTTAAATTGGAATATCTTATTTTCCCATCTTGAATCCCATCCGCTCTCGCTCCTCCACACCCTTACTCTCCAATCAACTCTCTCAGGCACGACACCCACCGCCCTATCTCGACTAGTACTCACACCCGCTCTAACCTCTCTCCGCTCTTACAATCGGATCAACTCTCCCTTTTACTCCACAACCCCACTCTTCCTATCTTCTTAATGCTTTTTTTCAAGTTAATAATTTAAAAAAAAAAAAAAAAAAAAAATATTTCAAGTTATTTGAAGATATGTGAACTTGTTTGAGTAGGTAATGATTTTGAGTTCCATACACTTCCGCCATCTTATCTCCTCGCGTTAACCACTTTCATCCTCTCTACTTCCACACACTAATTTCCGTCCCCCACCCTATCCTCGAAATCCCCAACCCTCATCTCAACTCTCACACAAACACCCGTCCTTTCCACCACGCCTCTACCCTTTACACTCCTATCCCCACCTGTTCACATGACTCCCCCCACCACACTACTTTATTCTTAAGGTTCCATTTCCTTAATGTTTTCATATATACAGTAACCTCCCCTCAACTTCCGTTTGGATATAACTGGTCCCAGACACTTCTCAATCTGAAGTCCTGGGTGTAAATCCCGGTATAGCCCCGCTGATTTTTATTTTTATTCAGAACACTGTTGTTTATTATATTGTTTATTTCGTCTCTTTTATTTCTCATAAATTTCCTGGAAGCTCTATCAAAGCTATATTTAAGCCGACAAAACCCAGTTTCCAACACTTATTTACAGTTTTTGGCAGTTGCACGGGAAATTCTTACGATCAATTTCAAAGATGTGCATAACAATATTGGAAAAACAGTTGTATTTTTTCATTAATTTACTGTCCATATATGTGTGTAAATATATACACGTATGTAACAGTACAAAATCTGTATTCAAGTAGAGAATAAAAACGTTGTTATTATTTATAAGTGTGTAACGGATGGTGTTACCACTTAAAACGTTCATACAGAGAAAGTTCAGGTGTCAATGGAATTTAAACCCTCGTTAAAATTTCTCCGGATATGTGATCATCGTTTGTAAAAAGAAAAATGTTTATTTATTTAAGCATTAAACAGCATTCTATTCCGTGTTATAAGACCATAACACGTAACAGAATGCAGAATGCCGTGTTATAAGACCATAACACGGAACAGAATGCTGTTTTATGCTTATATTTACATTTTTCATTTGTTCAATTTTCATTTCTAAGTTCACAACGCACTTTTAAATTCGATTTTCGCGGTTTTTGTTCAAGAGGTAGAACAGCTCATGGAATTGCTCACGGAATGTTGTTCCGTGGTTTCTCCGTAAAAATATAGTTGGATGAAATAAACACAAAAATATCGATACTTTTCCATAATTTAATCAATCAATTAATTCAGTTCCCATTTTATAATAGTCTTACATCAAACGGTGAATATAAATTTATCATAATTGTGTTTATCTGCTTTCTAATGCGGATGGGAATAGCGATCCGGTAGTTAGTCGGACAGGTGGAGATATTATTACGCCTGTGTTATGGTCTCATAACACGGAACTGACTTTGGTAGTGTTATATAGTGGCAATGCAGAGCAAATGTAAATATAGGTCCTTACTTACACACTCAATATTGATCTACTCTTACCTTTTCCGAAATCGTACTTTTGTAAGTCTTTGAATTTGTTTTTAAGTTAATTGTAAGTATTAACAGAAGCTTTCAAGATTCGCCACGATATTGATAGCTTTTAAAATAAAAACTTTAATAATAGTTTGCTAACATATGACAAGTTTTGATCCGTTTTAATGCTGTGTTACACAAGAAATAGATAACTAAAAAACCCTATTTTGATGACTTTTCACTTATTTTTTAGATTTTATAGGGTGAAAAATTGCCTCGACACAGGCTGCTATAATTTTCATTTTAAGGTCAAAGTCATTGGCGTGCCAGGTTGTTTATAAAACGGATGTGGCTAGGAGTTCCCGGTGAAAGGAGGCCAGGGAGGCAGTGTGGCAAGATGGAGATTTTAAATATCAGCTCCATTTTTCTTGTTTTCCTAGTTTTTCTGGCAAATACTGCCGACGGTACTTGGCTAGCGAAATCTAGGGGATTACGGTCCAGTTCTACAGATAAATCTGGTAAGAGTGAAACCGTTTCCACAAAGATGCAACAAGATTGGTCGAATCTCTTCGATCGCAGCATATCTAACCTTGAAACTCATCTTATCACCGAATCCAACAACATGCTTGAAGGTTTATTCAAAGAAACCGAAACCGAAGGTTCTGTTAATAAGCAGACGCGGAATGACCTGGATGATCTGATGAACCAGATAAATGATATACGAAGAAATATGGATACGATGTCAAATAAACATGCACAGCTTGAGAAGAGAATGGGTTCTGCTCTTCGTGCACGAACGGAGAAACAGCATAATACTATGAATATAGGGAATATGCTTCGTGACCTGAACGAAATGTCAAGTAAACTAGCCGGTATTACTGGATCTGTCAGCAGCCTCACTGAGAGAGCAGGCGACATCAGCCTCAGGAATCCGGAAGTCACAAGTAGGTACTCTTATATACAATGTTAAAGCAATTATATTAGCTATATTGTTTTTGACAATGTCATTGAATGGAAACTTGTTACTTCAGGACGGCTGATTGCATTGAATGGCGGGTTGGTCACAATTAGTTGCCGGTGTGAGTGCTCAGTATAAAAAACAAAACAGAAAACTTGCAACAAATATATCTTAAATGCCTTGCTTTATCTAAAATATCAAGATAAGACCGACGTTGTGCGACAATAAGAAAGATCTCACGTGCGAACCAGATTTTCTTTTGTAATATTAATGTTTTTCATTTGTTTCTTAATTTGAAAAAAAAGAAGACTTAAGGCTAAAATCGTAGCTTATAACGTTTTGATAAAGGTCAGCATGGTTAATTTTAATTAAGGGTTTGAGATGAAGTGATTAATTGTATTATCTAAGAAAAGACAATGTATTATAGAAATAACAATTTAAGTGTCATAGACATGCGTGGTTTAGTATAGTTTTATTTTACCAATTCCCTGATTGAACAATAACTATTAGAGGACTCGATAATGTTGATTTACCCCGGATACTCCGGTTCTCTCTAATTTTAATTTGCGCGCTTTATTAAGACCAACAAAAGTGGTTTATTTTTCGCCGTTATAAACTGAATCATAATTGTTTCTGAACAGATAAAGTGTTTTTTTGATCGTCGAACTCGTTGCTGGACAGTTATCTGACCAACATTTGTAACGTCTGCTGTGGTAAGTTTGTATGGATGGTAAAGGTTCTAATCAAGATTTCAAGATGTTTATTTAAACTCAGACACACTATGCGTGGAACAAGAAGTCAAACGCATACAGTTTTGTAATATGAATAAAGCCATCACATAAGTTACTGTATGTTTATATGTTTATTTATTACATACTTACTAATAAATACGGTTTTTTTTTGTATATGCGATACGACACAATTGCTCTAACCATTATCAGCCCTCGCCGTATCACACCCCAAAACCCGTATCAGCCCGCAAAACCCATATCACACCCCTTTTGGAAAAAAACAACGTTTTTCAATATTTCAAAAATAAAAATAAATCATAAGATAGTAGTTTTTATTAGTAAGTATGTAATAAACAGAATAAAACACGGCTTTCCCCATATCATACCCAGTATCAACCCTCGACCAATATCAGCCCTCGAGCCTTCGGTCCATGGGCTGATATTGCAGTCTCGGGTTGATACTGGGTGTGATATGGAATAAGGCATGTATTATTCTCTATTTAGTACATCACATAATAATTTCTAGGATAGCTATTGGATAACTACCCTTGTTCTATTTGATATAGTTAGCATCCGCCCTTGACAACGGGAACTATACCTGGAGACGGGCACTATACCTTTTTTTTGAACCGCTGAAACTGCGGGAAAAGTAGCGTGACGCTAAGAGTTGCGCCCCTTCTCGTAGGGGGCGTTGTACATATTCTACTTTCACTTCATTATTGTCGTCTGTCAAAATGGCTTCGTATTTCGGGACCAGGAATGCTGATTGCTTCGCAGAGGCTCAGCATTGCATAAAGACAAACCAGGCGACACTATTTGATGTCGCAGTCCTTAAAGACTTCTTGCTGGAAAGGGTCAATCCAGTGAATTGAATACTCAACTAAAAAGGAGAGATCTACTCAAAAATGTATCTCATTTACATTTGTTGTTAATTATTAAATATGTTATCAATGAAGTTCCTCATGATTGTCTTTTTATTGTCAAATGACAATCATGTGATGTACTAAATCTATTATGGCCCTTTCCCTCGGGAACAGTTCTCTTATAGTGTTGTCTGGAGAGGTATAGTGCCCTCGCCTAACGGCTCGGGCACTATAACTCCCCAGACAACACTATAAGAAAACAGTTCCCTAGGGAAAGGGCCATAATATAATAGTAACGTGTGTAATATCACTCCGGAAATGACGTTACAATCGAATAGGAACAATCGATGTGACGTACCTCATTGTGAAGCGGACGCAATTTTCATCATTTCAGAGGCGGCCAAGTGCAAAATATTCGTTTTTGATCACACTTATACAGTTTACTTCGTATTCTATGATAAAAATAATATGTCATTCGTTTCCCAGCATTTATGATTTATGATATACTCGTTTTGGATTTTTCATTTAAAAAATGCGTATATGTAGGTGTAGACAAACGCTATCCAAAAGGGTCGGCTGTCACATAAAGCTTAAAAAGGGTGAAAATGCAATGCTGTTTACACATAAACAAACAATCTAATTAAAAATTCATCTTTCACTATTAACATCCGTTTTCGCCCATGGGTTAACACGCCCTTGATAGTACCAGTGAACAAATATGGTCGGGTGATATTACAAGTTAACAATTATCGTTGCCCTGATAGTACCAGTGAACAATTATCGACGTCGTGATATTACCAGTGAACAAATATCGTCGGCGTGATACAATGTAGTACCAGTGAATAAATATCGTCGTGAGAGTATACCAGTGAACAATTATCGTCGGCATGATAATACCTGTGAACAAATATCGTCGGCGTGATACAATGTAGTACCAGTGAACAAATATCGTCGTCGTGAGAGTATACCAGTGAACAAATAGCGTCGGCCTGCTACAATGTATTACCAGTGAACAATTATCGTCGGCATGATAATACCCGTGAACAAATATCGTCGGCGTGATACAATGTAGTACCAGTGAATAAATATCGTCGTCGTGAGAGTATACCAGTGAACAATTATCGTCGGCATGATAATACCTGTGAACAAATATCGTCGGCGTGATACAATGTAGTACCAGTGAATAAATATCGTCGTCGTGAGAGTATACCAATGAACAAATATCGTCGGCGTGCTACAATGTAATACCAGTGAACAAATTTCGTCCGCGTGATAGTACCAGTGAACAAATATCGTCGTCGGGAGAGTATACCAGTGAACAAATATCGTCGGGGTGATATTACCAGTGAACAAATATCGTCGTCGTGATAGTACCAGTGAACAAATATCGTCGGGTGATAATACCTGTGAACACATATCGTCGTCGTGATACAATGTAGTACCAGTGAACAAATACCGTCGGCGTGCTACAATGAAGTACTAGTGAACAAATATCGTCGGCGTGATATAATGAAGTACCGGTGAACAAATATCGTCGTCGTGATACAATGTAGTACCAGTGAACAACTATCGTCGTCGTGATAGTATCAGTGAACAAATATCGTCGTCGTGATAAAAAGGAAGTACCGGTGAACAAATATCGTCGTCGTGATTCAATGTAGTACCAGTGAACAAATATTGTCGCGGTGATAGTACCAGTGAAGAAATATCGTCGTCGTGATACAATGTAGTACCAGTGAACAATTATCGTCGTCGTGATTCAATGTAGTACCAATGAACAATTATCGTCGACGTGATACAATGTAGTACCAGTGAACAAAAATCGTCGACGTGATTGTACTAGTGAACAAATATTGTCGCGGTGATAGTACCAGTGAACAAATATCGTCGGCGTGATACAATGTAGTACCGGTGAACAATTATCCTCGTCGTGATACAATGTAGTACCAGTGAACAATTATCGTCGACGTGATACAATGTAGTACCGGTGAACAATTATCGTCGGCGTGATACAATGTAGTACCAGTGAACAATTATCGTCGGCGTGATACAATGTAGTACCGATGAACAAATATCGTCGTCGTGATTGTACTAGTGAACAAATATTGTCGCGGTGATAGTACCAGTGAACAATTATCGTCGGTGTGATACAATGTAGTACCGGTGAACAGTTATCGTCGTCGTGATACAATGTAGTACCAGTGAACAATTATCGTCGGCGTGATACAATGTAGTACCGGTGAACAATTATCGTCGGCGTGATAGTACCATTGAACATATATCGTCGGCGTGTTAGTACCAATGAACAAATATCGTCGGCGTGATTGTACCAGTGAACAAATATCGTCGTCGTGATAGTACCAGTGAACATATATCGTCGTCGTGATAGTACAAGTGAACATATATCGTCGTCCTGATATTACCAGTGAACATATATCGTCATCGTGATAGTTCCATTGAACATATATCGTCGTCGTGATAGTACCAGTGAACATATATCGTCGTCGTGATAGTACCAGTGAACATATATCGTCGTCCTGATATTACCAGTGAACAAATATCGTCATCGTGATAGTTCCATTGAACATATATCGTCGTCGTGATAGTACCAGTGAACAAATATCGTCGGCGTGATATTACCAGTGAACATATATCGTCGGCGTGATAGTACCAGTGAACAATCATCGTCGGCGTGATATTACCAGTGAACATATATCGTCCGCGTGATAGTACCAGTGACATATATCGGCGGCGTGTTAGTACCAATGAACAAATATCGTCAGCGTGATTGTACCAGTGAACAAATATCGTCGGCGTGATATTACCAGTGAACATATATCGTCGCCGTGATAGTACCAGTGAACATATATCGTCGTCGGGATAGTACCAGTGAACATATATCGTCGGCGTGTTAGTACCAGAGAACATATATCGTCGGCGTGATAGTACCAGTGAACATATATCGTCCGCGTGATAGTACCAGTGACATATATCGTCGGCGTGTTAGTACCAATGAACAAATATCGTCGGCGTGATTGTACCAGTGAACAAATATCGTCGGCGTGATAGTACCAGTGAACAATCATCGTCGGCGTGATATTACCAGTGAACATATATCGTCGTCGTGATAGTACCAGTGAACATATATCGTTGGCGTGATATTACCAGTGAACAAATATCGACGGCGTGATATTACCAGTGAACAAATTTCGTCAGTGTAATCTAAGGTTTGAAATGCATCTTTTTAACATTTATGAGGGTATGCAACACAGTTACGTTCAAACATATTCCTTGATGCACGCTAGGGCATCTTAGGGAATATGTTTAAACGGAACTGTTTTGCATACCCTCATAAATGTTGAAAAAATGCATTTCAAACCTTATATTTACGTTCTTTTATAACACCGTCATATAAACAACATTAATTGAACAGCCTTTTTCACGGGAAGGATGATGCGTTGTCAACGGTGACAAAATACACAGTTGAGCAATAAACAATTACATGTAGTTCCACTTTGCCTATTTTTAATGGTTTAATTTCAATTACCAGCATGTTTAACAAGCATTAATTATCTTAAAAATTTACAGTAGATCTTAATTTAAAACAAAAATACCCCGTCAAATATTTTATTTCCGTGTTCGCGGAAATAGCCGACCGTTAAAAACCGTTGTGCATCGGCTACGCTTTCAACGAGATAGAAAGTGCATCCGTGAAATGTGGAGTTTCCTAAGTTTCCTAAGAAAGATCACGATTGAAAAAGATGCTGTTGGCTGAATTATTGTGTCTATCGACTGTGTCAACAGGACTAGCTCATTGTTTGTGTTACTGTCGATGAGGGGACTGGTCGACGAGCCGGGACGATTTCACCTGATTCGCCACTTGCAACGGACGCTAGTGTAGAGGACAGTTAATTATTCTGTACTGTTGAAAAGGACCTGTTATAGGATCTAATAGCAGGCACGCTTCGGTGGCCCGACATAAACATGATGTGCCTTGATTCAAGATTTCAAGATTTCAAGATTTTTATTTCACTCAGACACACATAATATGTGTAACAAGAGGTCATGTATATATAACATAGTTTGAGTGCATGACAGGCAAACATTCTATATCATAGTATAGTACATAAAAATATATATACGTGTACCATTGACCAATTATCGTCGGCGTGATAATACCAGTGAACAACTATCGGCGTCGTGATATTACCAGTGAACAACTATCGGCGTCGTGATATTACCAGTGACCAATTATCGTCGGCGTGATAGTTTCGCCTTCAATACTAAGGGTGCGGAATTTATCGTAACAAAAAGCGAAATTTAAACTGTTGCAAACTTTCCCAGTACGTAGTAGTTGCATATAATGCAAACTATCTATCTTTACGCAGATGAGTGTTTTTTCAGTTTCGTATGTAAGCTGCATGCACATGTATTTGAAGTATTTTAGCAGAGCCTTTGAAATAATTTTTGACATTTCTACGTCATTCTGTGTAGATTGAAAGCCGAATTGGTTTTCGGTGTTTTAACAATTTAGTTATTCGATTTAAGACACAAAGAAAACAATGCAGTTTCCCGGTGCGGAATGAATTGCATAAAAGATACACTACTGTTAGATTTGTTACCATTTATAATCTCCTCTGTCTATCATCTATTACATTTTAAAAATATTTCCTTTTTTTTGTTTTCATGTGTTTTATTTTAATTTGTAAGCTAAATTTTACAATATAGACTTAACCGAACCCCCTTTTACCCTATAAACCACGACGTCTTCCTATCACAACCTTACTGTACCTTCGTTACGTTGAGATATGAAAGATTAGCCGGATGAGCTGAAACCGTCACAATCATGTTGTTAAAATGTGTTGTTTCCCATAGGACCAGCAGACTGCCAAGCAGTGAAGAACTGTAATAGCGATTACGGGAACGGAGAGTACTACCTCTACCCGACGGCTCTGCAAGGTCAAAGGGTCAAGGTTTACTGCAACGGGATGCACGGTCCTGACCCCAAAGAGTACATTACCCTACTCAACACCAACACAGCCACGTACAACTTCTCTCTCCGATATGACAACGATTACTGTTTGTTCCGAGACAGGGTCGGCGATGCAGTGTCTACTTTCCACAAAATCCGCATTAAGATCGAAGTAAGATATACATGAGTACAGAGTAAATATGATATGTACAGGATACAAGTCATGTGTACATGGTAAAGGTCATGTGTGCATGGTGAAGGTCATATGTACAGGGTGAATTTAATGTGTACAGAGTGAATGTCATGTGAACAGGACGAATGTCATGTGTACAGAGTGAAGGTCATGTGTATAGGGTTAATGTCATATGTACAGGGTAAAATGCATGTGTACTGGGTAAAGGTCATATGTACAGGGTGCAATTCATGTTTACAGGGTAAAGGTCATGTGTACAGGGTAAAGGTCATATGTAAAAAGTGAAGTTCATGTGTACAGGGTGAGGGGCATGTGTACAGGGAAAAGGCCATGCGAACTTGACGAAGGTCATGTGTACAGAGTGAAGGTCATGTGTACAGGGTGAAGGTTATATCATCAGATTGAAGTTCGGGTGTACAAATTGAAAATCAAAAGTATAGGGTGAATGGCATGTGTACAGGGTAAAGGTCATATATACAGAGTGATGATCATGTGTACAGGGTGAAGGTCATGTGTACAGGTTGAAGGCCATAGGTAAAGAGGGAAGATCATGTTCACAGGGTGAAGGTCATATGTACAGAATTAAGGTCATGTGTTTTGGGTGAAGGTAATATTATATGTACTGTAAACTTGTGGTACCATCATAGCGTAATTTGTCAGTGGTTGTAGTTGTCCGCCCCCCCACGTAAATGCTTGTATATATTATAAATAAACCTACGGAATGTTCTAGTGTTTGCCTATAGTGAGACAGAGGTTCGAAGTTTTTTCTTTTATTCTCTATTGAAGGTCTACTGAAAATTAGCGGTCAAACATCTTATCAGACTAAATTAGAATTGCTCATTAAGGGCTAAACACACAGGCGATATATCGATTATTTGTAGCACAATGAAAGAAAATGTAAGGACATAGTGCATTGCTGGTGAAATAGAATATTGTTTTCAGGACATGTCCGTGCAGAGATATGATCTCAGCTTTGCAGACACTATTGAGGAAGCACCCGATACCCAGAAGGCGCCGAAATTTGGATCCGGAGGAGGATGTTCTTGGGACTACATGTGGAGGAGGTTCGAACAGTGTACTGCGCCCGGAGGATTCGTCATTGATACAAGTGGAACTGGACTCGTGGTAGACCCCCACGTAAGTTGTTTGACCAGAAACTGGTATGACGTCATACTGAAGTTGTGACAGAAAATAATGGTATTGGTTGATAATCAAAACGTTGCCAAACATAGAAACAAAATTGTAAAGGCCAGAAGTACATCTTTTTAACAGATATTGCCGGACATTATGGCAATTGTTTATCATGATTTGTTTTTAAAAACAGGCACATTAGACTTTAACCATTTACAGGTTGGTTTCTCTTTGATACGTTGACACAAACTATCATTATTATAGAGATATTTCTAACAGAAAAAGGTTTGGTTTGTGTGTTACGTCCTATTACCAGCTATGGTCATTTAAGGACGTGCCAGGTTTAGGTGGTCCAGAGGAAAGCCGGAGTATCCGGAGAAAAGCCACCGACATGTGGTCAGTAGCTGGCAACTGCCCACGTAGGCATCGAACCCGCGACCCAGTGGTGTAGGTCTGTTTATCGTAGACGGTCAGACGCATCATACACTCGGCTATCGCGACTCCCTAAAAGAAATAGAGATGCGTTGTATCTTTCAATGAATACGGAAAGCTTTTATAATTTGTGAAAATAAATTGTGTTAAATGTAATGATCTTTTAAATAATGTAGCTCAAATCTAAAATAAATATCAATTATATAATAAGTATATTACTGAAGTATATTAAATTAAATAACACAAGCAGCAGTGAAATTAAATAGTTGTAGCATAAAACGTGTAGGTAGATTCCAAAGGGGGACAACTCACACTATATGGTGTGTGCAGATAGCACATGAGCAGACATTTTTGTTCCAGGTGCGGAGCAGCCCACGAAACGACTTATAGTTTTCAGCTTATCGAAGTTCATTTGGTAGGCTGTTCCACACCTGGGAAACAGCAAATCAATTTTACAAGATTTTGTAAAATTGATGGAGAAATTTCATTTAAAATTTTAAAAACCTCAGAGGCCATATCTTTCAAAAGTTTTACATGTAAAAATTCAAGTTCGTGTTTTCTAAGAATATCAATGACTGGGGAAACATAATCATTTTCAATAAAACGAAGTGCTCGTTCCTGAACTTTTTCCATTTTTCGAGTATTTGTCAATGTACAAAAGTGCCAGGCAAGTGGACAATAGTTAAAATTTGATAGAATAAAAGACCTAAAAATGGTAATTTTTCCTTTCCGTCAATTACATTTACAGCTAGACTATTGCGTTATCATGCATGGTTTTGTAATTCAATCGGGAAAAGGCATAAATAAGTTGTGCCTAATCCGTTTGTTGTAATATACAATAAAATCTGCTTAAACTAAAACATTTTATGGAGTCATCTTGTCCGACCACAGCTATAATTTGTCAAGATCTTCCAGTATTTCATGCGATCCATGCAGCGTGTTCCTTTTAGCGAAACGGTCAAGTTGTGGCGATACTATCCAGGTAATCCGCTAAATGATATGTAACATCGGAGCGAACCAGTTCGTAGGAAGCGATTCATTTGACGGTACTGTACCAAGTGCGATCCAAGATGGCGGCCCTTTTTGGTTTCAGGTGTTCACCAATTTGTATATTTGCTTGGTAAAACAAGTTACCTTTATTTAATCTATCTAAAGTATTTTTACCGTCTCCATTAACGTCATAATACGTAAAACTTGTAAATTAAGGCTTTTTTTCATAATTTATACCGGAGCCGTTGAGGTTAATTCTGAAATAATGGTTTTGCCCGTGCTGGAGCGTACTCTGGTAAAGGGTGTTCCTTTTATCAGTAAAGTTATGAGTTACAGCAAAACCGGAACGTTCTGCTAAATGTAATGCACTACTGGTCTGAAAGACTTACATCGAATGATAAATATTTTTACGGTTGATCTACATGTCATTATCGTTGATACGATACAGATGTACATGGGTAAAACAAAAGGACCAAGTACACTTCCTTGTGATACTCTATTTTGACCGTTTTAACCGCTTGGCCATAAACCAATACTTACTGTTGTCGTCTTCTTAGGAAATCTTGTTTTCATGACAGTAGAGAAACGTTTATCTCTATGAGTTTTAGTGTTATTTCTTAACGTTTCTGACATCGTGTTTATATTTTGAAAACAGACCTGTACAACTGGGAACAGCTCACACGAAAACAACCCGTACAGCTAAAACCAACTCACAAGGAAAACAGCATTGTAATAGATACAAACGCAAAAAGAACACTTTAAAAAACACTTGTAACCACACGTACTAAACCATTACCTCGTGTCGACTGTCTTTTATTTTTCTATATCATATATATATCATGAGTCTATATGAAGTAATCACGAAGTAGTATACCGGAAACAGGTTATAAAGGTCATAGTCTAGAGCTTTCTGAATAATTAAATTCACCCGGTTTATTCATTTTGTCAAAGATACGAAAGGTGATTCCGGAGAGAAATAAAAAACAGAAATATCCGAATGAAAAATGTCCGTCATGAAATTTCCCGATGTATTTTGTTTTCATAGTTACAATGGACAGCTTACGGATACGGAAACAGGGTTGACACTGTCCATCGGTCTAAAGATAATTCTCACGTGACAGCCGCGTGCGATGGCTGGTGTGCATGGTGCTACCCGAGAGGGCAGATGTTTCTTCAGTTAGCACCAGAAGTTGGTAAGTATTGAGAACAAGGTCAAACTATAATTACAAATAATATTTAACAATTGTTTGTCTAGGGCGTTCTTACTACAGGGAAGAAGAAATGTTACTATTGTGAAAAAGCAACTCAATATTTTTTTCAAGTCTCGCTTTTGATATAAAGTGGTTTCAGGATCATCATCACTGAATTATTATCAATGTCAGAATATGGAGACCGATCTAGGTTATTGTTTTGTAGTGGATGGCAACCATTGTCGCATTAATAATTGTATGTAGCTGCGATGGAATTTAAGGTACACTGTATTAATGTGAAGTATATTAAACAATTATCAAACTATTACTTTTAAAGCTACAGATACAATATCAAACAATATGTATATACCATTTGCTGTAAAAAACTATTTATAAACCGATATCATTTTACTAACACAATGCATAAAAAGAAAATTGAGAAGATACAATGTATAAATGATAAATTTGATGATATATTGTTTAAAATGACCCATATGATGAATAGAGACAATGTATAAAACGACCAACATGACGAAACACTGTTTATAATGACAAGTATGATGAATAGATACAATGTATAAAACGACCATCATGACTAAACACTGTTTATAATGACAAGTATGATGTGAAGATACAATGTATAAAACGACCATCATGACTTAACACTGTTTATAATGACAAGTATGATGAATAGATACAATGTATAAAACGACCATCATGACGAAACACTGTTTATAATGACAAGTATGATGAATAGATACAATGTATAAAACAACCAACGTGACGAAACACTGTTTATAATGACAAGTATGATGTGAGGATACAATGTATAAAACGACCATCATGACGAAACACTGTTTATAATGACAAGTATGATGTATAGATACAATGTATAAAACGACCATCATGACGAAACACTGTTTATAATGACAAGTATGATGTAAAGATACAATGTATAAAACGACCATCATGACGAAACACTGTTTATAATGACAAGTATGATGTAAAGATACAATGTATAAAACGACCATCATGACGAAACACTGTTTATAATGACAAGTATGATGTAAAGATACAATGTATAAAACGACCATCATGACGAAACACTGTTTATAATGACAAGTATGATGTAAAGATACAATGTATAAAACGACCATCATGACGAAACACTGTTTATAATGACAAGTATGATGTAAAGATACAATGTATAAAACGACCATCATGACGAAACACTGTTTATAATGACAAGTATGATGTAAAGATACAATGTATAAAACGACCATCATGACGAAACACTGTTTATAATGACAAGTATGATGTAAAGATACAATGTATAAAACGACCATCATGACGAAACACTGTTTATAATGACAAGTATGATGTAAAGATACAATGTATAAAACGACCATCATGACGAAACACTGTTTATAATGACAAGTATGATGTAAAGATACAATGTATAAAACGACCATCATGACGAAACACTGTTTATAATGACAAGTATGATGTAAAGATACAATGTATAAAACGACCATCATGACGAAACACTGTTTATAATGACAAGTATGATGTAAAGATACAATGTATAAAACGACCATCATGACGAAACACTGTTTATAATGACAAGTATGATGTAAAGATACAATGTATAAAACGACCATCATGACGAAACACTGTTTATAATGACAAGTATGATGTAAAGATACAATGTATAAAACGACCATCATGACGAAACACTGTTTATAATGACAAGTATGATGTAAAGATACAATGTATAAAACGACCATCATGACGAAACACTGTTTATAATGACAAGTATGATGTAAAGATACAATGTATAAAACGACCATCATGACGAAACACTGTTTATAATGACAAGTATGATGTAAAGATACAATGTATAAAACGACCATCATGACGAAACACTGTTTATAATGACAAGTATGATGTAAAGATACAATGTATAAAACGACCATCATGACGAAACACTGTTTATAATGACAAGTATGATGTAAAGATACAATGTATAAAACGACCATCATGACGAAACACTGTTTATAATGACAAGTATGATGTAAAGATACAATGTATAAAACGACCATCATGACGAAACACTGTTTATAATGACAAGTATGATGTAAAGATACAATGTATAAAACGACCATCATGACGAAACACTGTTTATAATGACAAGTATGATGTAAAGATACAATGTATAAAACGACCATCATGACGAAACACTGTTTATAATGACAAGTATGATGTAAAGATACAATGTATAAAACGACCATCATGACGAAACACTGTTTATAATGACAAGTATGATGTAAAGATACAATGTATAAAACGACCATCATGACGAAACACTGTTTATAATGACAAGTATGATGTAAAGATACAATGTATAAAACGACCATCATGACGAAACACTGTTTATAATGACAAGTATGATGTAAAGATACAATGTATAAAACGACCATCATGACGAAACACTGTTTATAATGACAAGTATGATGTGAAGATACAATGTATAAAACGACCATCATGACGAAACACTGTTTATAATGACAAGTATGATGTGAAGATACAATGTATAAAACGACCATCATGACGAAACACTGTTTATAATGACAAGTATGATGTAAAGATACAATGTATAAAACGACCATCATGACGAAACACTGTTTATAATGACAAGTATGATGTGAAGATACAATGTATAAAACGACCATCATGACGAAACACTGTTTATAATGACAAGTATGATGTAAAGATACAATGTATAAAACGACCATCATGACGAAACACTGTTTATAATGACAAGTATGATGTAAAGATACAATGTATAAAACGACCATCATGACGAAACACTGTTTATAATGACAAGTATGATGTAAAGATACAATGTATAAAACGACCATCATGACGAAACACTGTTTATAATGACAAGTATGATGTAAAGATACAATGTATAAAACGACCATCATGACGAAACACTGTTTATAATGACAAGTATGATGTAAAGATACAATGTATAAAACGACCATCATGACGAAACACTGTTTATAATGACAAGTATGATGTAAAGATACAATGTATAAAACGACCATCATGACGAAACACTGTTTATAATGACAAGTATGATGTAAAGATACAATGTATAAAACGACCATCATGACGAAACACTGTTTATAATGACAAGTATGATGTAAAGATACAATGTATAAAACGACCATCATGACGAAACACTGTTTATAATGACAAGTATGATGTAAAGATACAATGTATAAAACGACCATCATGACGAAACACTGTTTATAATGACAAGTATGATGTAAAGATACAATGTATAAAACGACCATCATGACGAAACACTGTTTATAATGACAAGTATGATGTAAAGATACAATGTATAAAACGACCATCATGACGAAACACTGTTTATAATGACAAGTATGATGTAAAGATACAATGTATAAAACGACCATCATGACGAAACACTGTTTATAATGACAAGTATGATGTAAAGATACAATGTATAAAACGACCATCATGACGAAACACTGTTTATAATGACAAGTATGATGTAAAGATACAATGTATAAAACGACCATCATGACGAAACACTGTTTATAATGACAAGTATGATGTGAAGATACAATGTATAAAACGACCATCATGACGAAACACTGTTTATAATGACAAGTATGATGTAAAGATACAATGTATAAAACGACCATCATGACGAAACACTGTTTATAATGACAAGTATGATGTAAAGATACAATGTATAAAACGACCATCATGACGAAACACTGTTTATAATGACAAGTATGATGTAAAGATACAATGTATAAAACGACCATCATGACGAAACACTGTTTATAATGACAAGTATGATGTAAAGATACAATGTATAAAACGACCATCATGACGAAACACTGTTTATAATGACAAGTATGATGTAAAGATACAATGTATAAAACGACCATCATGACGAAACACTGTTTATAATGACAAGTATGATGTAAAGATACAATGTATAAAACGACCATCATGACGAAACACTGTTTATAATGACAAGTATGATGTAAAGATACAATGTATAAAACGACCATCATGACGAAACACTGTTTATAATGACAAGTATGATGTAAAGATACAATGTATAAAACGACCATCATGACGAAACACTGTTTATAATGACAAGTATGATGTAAAGATACAATGTATAAAACGACCATCATGACGAAACACTGTTTATAATGACAAGTATGATGTAAAGATACAATGTATAAAACGACCATCATGACGAAACACTGTTTATAATGACAAGTATGATGTAAAGATACAATGTATAAAACGACCATCATGACGAAACACTGTTTATAATGACAAGTATGATGTAAAGATACAATGTATAAAACGACCATCATGACGAAACACTGTTTATAATGACAAGTATGATGTAAAGATACAATGTATAAAACGACCATCATGACGAAACACTGTTTATAATGACAAGTATGATGTAAAGATACAATGTATAAAACGACCATCATGACGAAACACTGTTTATAATGACAAGTATGATGTAAAGATACAATGTATAAAACGACCATCATGACGAAACACTGTTTATAATGACAAGTATGATGTAAAGATACAATGTATAAAACGACCATCATGACGAAACACTGTTTATAATGACAAGTATGATGTAAAGATACAATGTATAAAACGACCATCATGACGAAACACTGTTTATAATGACAAGTATGATGTAAAGATACAATGTATAAAACGACCATCATGACGAAACACTGTTTATAATGACAAGTATGATGTAAAGATACAATGTATAAAACGACCATCATGACGAAACACTGTTTATAATGACAAGTATGATGTAAAGATACAATGTATAAAACGACCATCATGACGAAACACTGTTTATAATGACAAGTATGATGTAAAGATACAATGTATAAAACGACCATCATGACGAAACACTGTTTATAATGACAAGTATGATGTAAAGATACAATGTATAAAACGACCATCATGACGAAACACTGTTTATAATGACAAGTATGATGTAAAGATACAATGTATAAAACGACCATCATGACGAAACACTGTTTATAATGACAAGTATGATGTAAAGATACAATGTATAAAACGACCATCATGACGAAACACTGTTTATAATGACAAGTATGATGTAAAGATACAATGTATAAAACGACCATCATGACGAAACACTGTTTATAATGACAAGTATGATGTAAAGATACAATGTATAAAACGACCATCATGACGAAACACTGTTTATAATGACAAGTATGATGTAAAGATACAATGTATAAAACGACCATCATGACGAAACACTGTTTATAATGACAAGTATGATGTAAAGATACAATGTATAAAACGACCATCATGACGAAACACTGTTTATAATGACAAGTATGATGTAAAGATACAATGTATAAAACGACCATCATGACGAAACACTGTTTATAATGACAAGTATGATGTAAAGATACAATGTATAAAACGACCATCATGACGAAACACTGTTTATAATGACAAGTATGATGTAAAGATACAATGTATAAAACGACCATCATGACGAAACACTGTTTATAATGACAAGTATGATGTAAAGATACAATGTATAAAACGACCATCATGACGAAACACTGTTTATAATGACAAGTATGATGTAAAGATACAATGTATAAAACGACCATCATGACGAAACACTGTTTATAATGACAAGTATGATGTAAAGATACAATGTATAAAACGACCATCATGACGAAACACTGTTTATAATGACAAGTATGATGTAAAGATACAATGTATAAAACGACCATCATGACGAAACACTGTTTATAATGACAAGTATGATGTAAAGATACAATGTATAAAACGACCATCATGACGAAACACTGTTTATAATGACAAGTATGATGTAAAGATACAATGTATAAAACGACCATCATGACGAAACACTGTTTATAATGACAAGTATGATGTAAAGATACAATGTATAAAACGACCATCATGACGAAACACTGTTTATAATGACAAGTATGATGTATAGATACAATGTATAAAACGACCATCATGACGAAACACTGTTTATAATGACAAGTATGATGAATAGATACAATATATAAAACGACCATCATGACTAAACACTGTTTATAATGACAAGTATAATGTGAAGATACAATGTATAAAACGACCATCATGACGAAACACTGTTTATAATGACAAGTATGATGAATAGATACAATGTATAAAACTACCATTATGATAATAAAACGTAAAAATGAACAATACGATGACACAAAGTGAAAGAGCATTATGATAATACACTTTTAAAACGGACATTACGATGACGTAATGTAAAAGAACATTATGATAATTCAATGTAAAAACGATCATTTCGTTTCATCAAACACAACGTAAAAGATTTTTTTTTGTAAAGCAAAGTGTACTATGTATGAAAAAAACCCCATTGTTGTTGCATAAAATAATATATGGCTATTATCATCACCTTTTTCTTTCTTGTTCCAGGGTTGATCGGGGACGCCACAGAACCGGTGTGTACATAAGAAAACACCTTTTAACGCCAGGGAATATTTTGCTTTGTTTCAATACACGATTTGCTTTTTAAAAGAAAGAAAAACCCATTAAAATGATTAATATTTCTAGTGGACAGATTTACGAATAACTTTGGTTAGAACTTCTCAGAATGATCGTCAACATTATTTCATTTCTGGAAAGAAACATCTCGTGGCATCAAATGTGTAGTTTGTGTATGTATTATTGTCATTAAAGTTCCTTTTGTGCTTGGCTTAACTAGTTTCTTCCGATGTTTAAGATTTTTCTACACAGGGTTGTCTATGATAACGCTTTGTCTGGCTAGATCTCACATTATAAATTTTAGAAAAAATGGTAAACGCTAAGTTGAAAATCAATGATTTATCCATATTATTTATGTATATGTCTTATAAATAATAACGACAGTTTGATCCAGTCCGGGCACGGAGTCCGAGCAAAGAAATGTTCATTTGATGAGTATTACTTAGTCGGTATTTTAGCAAAGAAGTAATAACAATAGTGCTTTGAAAGGAGATGTCTCATTTTCGAGGCAACCCGTCCTTTTCATACATCATTTAGTTATTTGTTAACTTGATCCAATCCCTCAAATGTATCGTGGTATTCGGAAATGCTGATATACCATCTGGTATTGTTATTCTGTTCTTGAAGTATTAATACCTTTTCGTGTAAATAGCTCGGTACTGGTTTCACTACAAAAATAGAAAAATGTCGAAAATACTCGATACACTAGTATTAACGGATGTGTCTGTTTTACTTCCATTTAACTTTTCTCAAATCAGGTTATTTTATTTGTGATTTTTATTTCTAAACAACAACAGAATATAATTCAAAGATTTCAGAAAAAAACCCGCAAAACAATTGTAATTGCATTTTTTAATATATTTTTTTACACCGTATCAACGTAATTATAAGTGCGTAGCTCTTTAATGGTAACACATGCGTGCGTAAACTGAGGTGCTTGCTACACCTTGCCTTTAATTTTTTTCTTCCGGAAGTAGACGTCCAGTGGGGAAACAGGAAGTGTATCCTTGAAGCAAAGACAATTCAGTTTCAACCCATGCATGAATATCTTCATATAGTGAAAACAATCTTCATGTTTTATTACTTGTTTATTTAGATAAAAAGTAATATACATGCTGAGTGAAAAACGTCTATCATATAAAATGTGATACTAACAGGAGTGAAACTTCGTTCGTAGATTATCATACTATGACATCACAAGCACGTCACAATCCATAGGCCTTCATCAGTTATTTCCGGAAGGATGAAAAATAACCGGAAAATTCTGGAACTGATGTCATTTGCATTTATCTCTTTGTCGGTTCTTCAAGACTTTTTTTTTATTCCAGTTTTTTCCACAGGCACAAAAATGAAAATGCGGATATTTTCTGAAGATCTTTTTGTCATCAACCCGGTTCTGTTGATATTTCTACCGGGAGATATCTTCAAAAAGAGATCCTTTAAAATTTCATCAGCTTTTGTTTTCCATTTGTTGAGAATATGGACGAAATAATTAACATTTTTGAAAGTTTGGATATAGTCTTTACATTATTTATGCATTACCACTCATAAAAGAAGTAATTGAAAATGCATTTATGAGGAAATTAACAATAATTTTCCAGACAACCAACCCAAGTGCAACGCCCTTTTTCAGCAACGTATTACTTTTTCACAACGCGTGCCGATTTAATACTAGTTACAGACAGAAACTGTAATTTTATTTGGCATCATTACCTGGCAAACCTCGGTGAAAGTTACAACATTTGAAATTCAATCCGGTGTTTCAGGATGGAACAGTTATTGAGATTACATATCGATATAAAGACAATTTCAGTTACATCAAAGTATAACAATGTTTTCTTTTTTTATTTCATTTTTTTTTTTAACTAACATCTCTATACATTTACTTAGACTAATCGTCAAATATGCAACATGCACTTTGTTCGATAGCAATTACCAAACAGTTTCCCCCCAGCTTATCTCAATCATTCATTTTGTGCCCTGACGGAAGCAAATAGAGGGTTTAATTATTAATATGGAAGGAAGTTGGAGTATCCGGAGAAAACCCGCGTGGTCGGGCAGGTGACCGGGATAGAATCCGGCCATCTTGGTGAAGACGAGCGCACTATCTACTGCGCCACCCAACCCATCATATACGTTACGCACAAGAACAAACATCTACTTTAGCTTTGACTGGAAGAAAATGGCGTCATTGATGCAAAATTTATATTGTGAAGACAGTTTTGACAATCATCAATGATATAAAAAAAATCTACATACGGGAGACCGGGGCAAGTTCGGCCATCCCTGATATTTTTTGTTTCCGAGCTAATATTTACAACTTTAAGGATAAACGACGAAAAAAATGGCGAGAAAATCTCTAATGTAAAATGACTTAACAGAAGAAAATCACTTTTGGGAGGGTAGAAAGAAAATCATGATCTCGCTTCTAGTTATGCGCACTTTTTGAAACGGAATTGCTGCTTTTTTACAGTCAAACGTGTAACACACTGACAGCTTCAAATGATATACATAAAAGCCAAGCCAATCACTCACTACCATATTGCTGTACGATAAGAATTTATTGAAATATCAATTTGGGCCCGAACAGGTTCGACCAATAATACCGTGGCAAGGTCAGCCCATGTAGTTAACACATACAAATTCGTAAAATTAGCGGTAAAATCTGACGTTGCATGCTTTATGACGTCATAATTAAGCTGAATCCAATGGGGGCCGAACTTACCCGAATGCCTGTCCGAACTTACCCCATGGCGGGGCTCGTTCGGCCATCCGATCTTCCGACAGGAAAAGTTAAATATTGTTCATAAACGGACGTGCTGCCATACTTCCTAGAACGGACTTTGATAAAAAAAACGGGTCTAACTTGCCCCGGTCTCCCTATTATTATGTCGGTCTTATCTTATTAGAGCTTGTGTTTTATTGTTATTCCTCGACTAGCCGACTTTAAATAAAGTGTATCTTATCTCATTCTGAAAGTTGTATTATGAATCAGTAAATATCAGAGATCAACAAAAGCTACGCTCTTTTAAAGCTTTGCCTTTCTATATTATCAAAATATGTAAAGTGAGCTCGTTGATACGGTTCGTCATTCGTTAAACAAGTTATTAACGCTATATAAATGTACACATTCAGTAAATGAAGATTTGGTCATAGACCATAACCATACCTCCAGGTGATAAACATTTACCACACAGCATCATAATGTCACTTCTGTTCAGACCTAAAATGAAATGAATTTAATCGTTTGTCGTAATTTATTTTGCATGAATATATTGACAATGATATTACGTTGGCTTTGTAACAACCTATTATGTTATTATAATGAAAGTTATACAAAAATAATGACTCCTAAAACATGACTAGCGACACCTATACACATAACGTTAAACGTTCTTCGCTGTTCACTAGTTTGTATTGTAAAAATTCTTAAATATAGAAATATAGAAAACAATTTAATTGTGTTGTAATTAAATTGAAATTATAATAAACCGGGATTTATCTTGTTATCGTTTGTGATAAACAACAAAAGAGTGATGCTGTTTAAAAATTAAATAGCATTCTGTTCCGTTTTATGGTCCTATAACACGGAACAGGATTGCACACCAAATGAATAACGCGCGTTAGCCCGTTATGAATATTTGTCTGCAATCCTGGTCAGTGTTATAGGACCATAACACGGTACAGAATGTTGTTTTATTATTACATTTACATTTTTCATTTTTTTCATTTTCGAATTTAACGGTGTTTGGTAATGAGGTAGAACAGCCCATGGAAGTGCTCACGGAATGTTGTCTCATGACTTTCTCCGTAAAGAAAGTAGTTCGTGGAAATAAACACAAAAATATCGACAGTTTTTTCATATTTTAATCAATCAACATATGCAATTAATATTTTATATTAGTCTAACATAAAACGGTGAATATTATTGAATCATACTTTGTTTTGTTGTTGTTGCTTATCTGCTTGCTAGTGCGGAGGGCAATATCGATCCGGTAGTTAGTCGGACCCGTGGAGATATCACTACGCCTGAGTTAAAAGTCTAATAAAACGGAACTGGCCTTTAAAGAGTTATATAGCGGCAGTGCAGAGCAAATGTTAATGTATATTGTATCACTGATCTTAAAAATGGTAGGTTAACGATCCTCGTAGCACTATAAAAACTTGTAAGTATGGACCTGAAACATATTTTTTTGCTAGCATGATTATCATTTGAAAAAAAATATGTATGAAAAGAAAAATATACCTTAAGGGACTTTTAAGAAAACACAATAAAGAATAAATTTAAACAAAATACATATAATCAATAACAGTGTTCTTTCATCTAGAAAGAGCGGGGCTAGGTTGAGATTTGAACCATGGTCTTTACAAATATAACGCTATTTCTCAAACTGATTTAGTTTGCACTCCCGTGATGAAGATATTTTGCACCACACTTATGAATCCTATGTAATTCAACAGGACACCATAAACAGTTCTCTCCATATCAATTGTTTGCCCTGTATCAGTGATATGTAAAGTCGGGTTTAACCAACCAAGTCAATTCGAGTACAGTAAATCCTCTTTAGTCCTACTCACGATATTCCAACAACCTGCAGATATCCAATTTCTGATAGAGAAGAATTAAAAAGAAACCTGTGTATTCAGACCCCGCGATCTTATCCAACGAATTAGGTGATTCCTTCAGGGTATCGTATCACACAGGTTTTACTGTTTCTATATCACGAAATACAGGTGATTTACAGTATTTTCAGTACATGTATATGTCTGCATTAACGTCCTGTTTGTATAATAGTTATTTCAAATAAAAACGGCGCCTGAACAGATAAGGAAACCGTCTTCTCCTACACATTCCTGTTACTTCTTCATCGTTTATATAAAACCTGGCGTTGCAGCCTCCACAGTAGTCAGATCTTCAGGGAAAAAACAAAACCAAAAACATTAAGAACCAGTAAAGCGTTTAAATGATACATATACATCAATAGGCATAACTACATAACTACATTTGAAAGTAATTACACTGAAATGTCAACATTTGTATATCACATGTTTTGTTTATACGTACCATTATTTAGAATAAATTCATGAATTAAATTGATAAGATAATCAGATTGGTACCTAATAAATATTCGTGAAATTCACATTCATGCCCTATTGTTGTTATTAAATATTTTTTATATAATAATCTCGTCTGAGTAAAAATAAAAACAAACGCTGAATGTGATCGTACATCACAAACCAGCATATTGCCATCAATTTAAATTCCAAAGTATTTCAATATAAAGAATATTTTTTTTAAGACAAGCTTCAGTACTACCACTACTTATTCAGTCAATTATAGGATTCTGTTTTCATAGTTCTGTACATATTTTCCCTTTAGCCGATTTAATAATTATGCCTAAGAAACGAAAATTGATGCCCATAGTTAAACAAATCAAAATAACTGTTTTTGTGGATTCGTTCCCACTACACCTGTGCTCTTCGGGAAATTGACATTACATGACTTTGACCATTTTTTTCATTTATTATTTTGTCGATTGAGCAGCAGATGATCATCCTTCTCAAATAACCGGGTCTACCTTCAGGGATAACGGTATAAGCTCTTTTTTGTTTATAGTTTCCCCCAGTTTCACGGAGTTTTAGATCGATATGCGGTGTTACTAACACTTTGGTATACTGAATTATTGTTTGAATAACACTACATTTCCAAAATTTTGGCAAACACTTAACTATATTATTATACCTCTTCTTATTTTACACTATACAAAATTGACCACATAAACAAGCCATTTCCCCTCTAACTGCATGCCAGGGAAATAGTTCGTCTGAAGGGATGCGATAGTTTTGAAAATATTTCCCTCGGAAAATGCAGGAAATTGAGTGACGTCGTGGGCGGGGCCTGACCGAATATTGACCAATCAGCGCAATCGAATTACGTCGGCAATTTCCGGCAATTTCCGGCCAGCGGAGCCGGTACTTTCTGGACCAACCTTCATCTTGTATTGTTGTAGTTTTGTTGATAAAGTGTCCCAACTGTTGGATATTTGTTGTCTAATAATATTTAGAATATTGTAAGGGAGTGTTTGTATCGGTATAATAAAACTGTTGAAGTATGGGTATTTCGGGATATAGCAAGTTTATGATCCTCCTCGTCGAGGACTATTTCCCTCGGCTTCGCCTCGGGAAAAAGTCCTGGCCTCGGGGGATCATAACTTGCTATGTCCCTCATACCCATACTTTAACTGTTAACTAACACACACCAATCAAACTCTTAATTATACTTACACACAAACAGCATGTGGCAGACTGAGACACTGTTGTACATCACAAGGGTTGGCGAAGCATTGCACCATGCGTACTCCTTTCTTGCAAGGCGATGGTAAGTGGGGCTTAATAGGTGTTATTTTCTTACAGGTTTTCGTCACTTCTTTTCCCTTTACGTAGAACTTTGCATTACAACCACCGCAGTAATTGTTCCTGCATAAGACAACATTTCATATACTTCCACAATGCTTGCTCTTATTACCACTGAGACATTAAATGTCGTTAAGGATCCCTAGCCTATAGCAGAAAAGAAAATCTAGAAAAATTCATTATAATATAAATGTAATATACAACATATGATATAACGCCCTTTCTAGCTAGAATACGCCACTCTAAAGCGCTTTACAGTACATAGATATACATTTTATACAATCAATAAATTGGTATATACATCAATCTATACAATTAAGGAGGAATTCGCAGGAGCTGTCCTATCAGGCGCTAACAGTTGAAGTTTTTCATACAAGTAATACAATACTTTTCAGGTGCAAGAAAAGCGCTAGATAATTATACTGTAGTCTGCTATGGATATACATTAGTAACCGCCCCTACTTTCGTTTTATATATACATGTAGAGTGATTATTTCAGGGCACTATCTCAGATTTAGTAGCTCAGTCAGATTGGGCGACAGCATTTGAGTTTCATGGTTCGAATCCCGGTCAGGCCCAGTTGCATTACTATTGTTAAAACACCAATACTTATTCATTTGTTCATTTATCTATCTATCCTCTTTTTGTTCACAAAAAACAAGGTGTATATTCCGTTTCACCTGATCTGTAATAAAGTACATCTCGATAGTTATAAACAGTAACAAATTAAAAGTAGAGATATTAACTATCTACATAAAATCGTAAAGCTCTATGGAAAAATACGGCGTCAACACAACAAGAAAAACACAAGATCTTGGTTTTATTACGAATAGTTAAAACCAGAATGAAAGAAAAAAACATACGCAAGACATCATAAAACCCTAAACCTTGAAACGAACTTGGCATACTTACACACATTTGGCGTATGGGTAGTTCGGGCAACTCTCTTTGTCACATGGAAGATGAGAGCAGGATGCCATGGGCACGCCCGGAGGACAGGGGCTGGGAAGGGGCTGCGGAGCCGAAGGTGCACGAGGAGTTTCTACAACATATAATCATAAAGTGATAAACGGTATATGAAATTTAAATATATGCATCATTCAGGGATATGCATCTTGAATATGTTTCTTGGATGTTGATTAGTGCAACATTATCCAAGTTATTATACGTATGTTAAATGTATTGTATCGCTTTTTATGACGTCTCAAATTAAATAAAAAAGATGATCTAATGATTTGAGAGCAAAGCTTAACAAACAAATGGGAGTGTTTTCCTTTGATTCCGGTCGCTGAGTGTTTTAAAATGTGTTATCGGGCATTTATGCCCGAACGCGTTTCCTATCCATCTTAATTTATCAAACTAGTTGAAACCCGTTCCTAAGCAAAAATCATAATCCCTGTATACAATAGGAAAGATTTATTTTATCGACCGTTTCAAAAAAATAAAATTAAGTTATAGTACTTGGTAATCCTCACAAAGACTCATCATCATCAAAATGCTGAGTTTTGATTACACTGTAACGTTGGACGTGTAGTAACTTTGTTCTATGTTCAATGTTCTATATTCCGTAGGCCTTACGGCCCATAAGTTGCAAATACAACATTAATATGTACAATATATACAAGCAAACGGAGAATGAATCATATTCAATTCAATTTATTTCTGCTTTTCGTGAATGCCAATGAACAAAATGTGCCGTTTTATTAAGTTCATCAACATTGTTTACACTTAAAAGCTAAACCAGCTTGAATACACTAAATTTTAAAAAGTTTTTGACTTAAATCTGAATAAAATTCATAGCAATGTGTTATGACTCTTCCATATAAGGTTGTCGATGAAGAAAATCAAACAAAGAATCATTTCATCAAATTTACGAATGGCAGAATAACACAAAGTTATATCTAAAGTGTCCCGACACATATGTAAAACACTGCAAAAGGGGGAAAGGGTGTCTATAAAACTCTTTAAAAAGTATTTAATCCAGATCTTTTACCTTCAACTGATAATTCATCCTTTAACTATTTCTTTATGTAAACCTTACAACAATAAATTCAGCCACAAAGTAATAGCCAACCTAGAAAACTAACCGTCCTTCAGCAGAGTCTAGAACAATTAACAGTAAAACGAACTATTAAAGAAGTTATTAGTCGATGCAGAAATACAAACTTTACATTTATACACCATGTACCCATTTCGTCCATTGAGGTTTAATAGGTGACTACCAATGTCAATACATTTAAAAACATAGACAACTGTTCACACAATTAGTTATTTGATAGAGGAGCCAGATACCATTCTAGGGGCTTCGAAATTTATTTTTATGGTTTCCAAATGGGGAAAAATACGTTTTTCACTTTTGTTAAGAACATCTAGGTTGAGAGGGTCCAGAAGCAAGAAACACACCATAAATCCGCCACTTGGTTTGTGTAATTGTTTCTATACTTACGACAAGTAGTTCCTCCGCACGCTGTTGGACAGCATATTTTACCTGAAAAAAAGCATAATATTATTAATGGTTTTGTGTACTCTCAAACATTTTGAATGTTTTGTTTGTTATTATTGTTTCACAATTACTGAGACTAAATAATCCTATGATTGGCGTACAACTGATGGGTGAACTGCTGGGGCTAACAGCAATAACATATTTTCTTTCTGAGTAAAAGCGTTTGGATACTATTAGGGTAATTACTACGACTAAAGTCATAAAACATATTTCATGATACAAACGTTTTGGTAACTACTACGACTAAAGTAAAAAACATGTGGTACGACCTTTTCGTTGCTGGGTAAACAACAAGGACTAAAATAATTAAAACAACGTTTTTTGGAATTGATGGGTTTCTTGTAAAAGCTTTGACTAAAACGTAAAAAGATATTCATGTTTTACAAAAATTCGCCTAATTACTTTACTAAGTGAACGTTTGTTAAATGTAATGTGTTATTTGTGAAACAAGTAAAGTTAAATAAAACTAGTTATATTTATATAACTATAGGCAATATAAATACTTCTGTTTTATTCTGTCCGTAGTGATTCACATAATAATTTAATTTTCCTCAACAAAGTGTAAAGGTTGCAAAGTGATGAATGACTCTGGTATACTGAATATTAATGTGAATGTACATCATTCTAATGGTTTTAATTTAATTCCACATTTATGTCAAATAACAATGACGAATACACAAGATAAAAACTGTACCGGAATCACATCCTCCACTGCCACACATAAAAGCACAAATACCGAATCCACTCATGTTGGGAGGGCATCGTGGATCTGTAAAATAAAGCACGTTTAAATTACCTTCAATTTTATTTTAAATATCGTTCGAATTTCATATGACATTATGCATATAATTTATAGGCTTAGATATCATCAGATGTCATGACTCCTTTCGTTTTTCTGATACATATTTTTGCAGACATTCCACCTCCCTATTAGATTCTGACACAAATATCTGACTGAAATATCATCTGTGTTCTTATGTCTAATTATGCTACAATTATCTCCAAAACAAAAGTTAGGGGAGGTTACTAAATACCAAAATACAGCACAGTGGGACAGAGATAAGTCCAGGCGTTCCCGAAGGATACAATCAAATCCATGTTATGTCACGTCCTCGAAGCGAGAACCGGGGTTATGACAACAAAACAACAAGGCGTGCTGATGAGCATTTCCTGAAACATGGACCTTCACACAAAAAAGGGAATTTTCAAGGAGATCTCGATTTCTTTCATAAAACGTGTGTATAGTCTTCATCAACCCGTTTCTTTGGAAGCCCTGTGTTGTAATTTTGTCCCTTAGAAGTAGATATCTATCACAAAAGCCATAATATCAAAATAAACTTCTTGAACACCGAATCAACTGCGACATGTGAACACCGTAGGCATGGGTACCTGGATGTTACTACCAAGAAAGGGAAATTCACCGTAGGAAAACTTTTCCATATTCTTCGTCAAAAGCATCTCTGACGCTACATATTCCCGTTATTCAAACAGGTTTTTGTTTCAAACAGTTTGTTTCATACTAACCTCTCCCTAAGCGAAGATCACGAATAGGAAAAGGCTCAGAAACTGTAAATAAAATGAAAAGTTATATGTATTTAAAAGAGAGTACAGTTGATTTTTTTTATCCAAAGCGTGAACACAAAAACATGATTAAGCATTAAATTGACAAGAAAAGGCAACAACAGGAGCCGAGGAGACATCAAAATGATGAAAACAAATAAACACACCATTACAACAAAACAAACCTTTATAAATATATGCTTTTGGAAACATATATTTTAAGAAACTTTTCCATGTACTGGTTAGTCGTTTATTTCAAAGGCCGTAAATCTTACTATTAAAAATAAGAAATATGTATTAAGAAATACGTTTAAGCATATCATAAAATCCTTGAACAATTGGAATATTAATCGAAGGGACCATCAGTTTATGTTTCCAAACATTAATATTGTCAGTAAGTTAATTATATAAATTTGCCAGAAACACAAGAAATGAAGAAACGATAATTATTCTATAATATACAGGGTATTTAACAGTATTAAGTCAAGAATTTTAGTTCTATAGTACATGTATATCGGATACAAGCTAGAGAAACTTGTCAAATGTTATCTGCTCATGTTTCTATAGGTGAATAATCTGCGTTTGTTTCCACAGGTGAATGAATCAAGTTTAAAATAACTTTTTTACTCAAAAGAACACACAACTATGCGACCATTCAATTAATATTATTTAAGTTTTCGATTCCATTTTCAGACATATTATTTGTCACTCTTACCTGCTAAAGAACCATGTAGATGGACTGCCGAAATCATAAGTATAACCACCAACATCATTATAGACAAATCCTATACAATGTGTGTGTATGTGATTCCTGGTTAAGTATGTGTATCAGTCTATTACCGTCGCGTGATGCTTACAGAGTGTAAGGTATTCAAATTTATTTATCCTTTTATACATCAGTGACCACGAGAGTGTGTTCCCGGTAATGAGATTCCAATTTTCACATGGAGGAGTGTTGTGTTCCAGGTAAAAACCTGACCACACGTACATGTCTAGCTATGGTATGTCGCGGTGCGCTGTGTGATTGATGGACCGTGACACCGGAGCATTTACTACGTCATATTTCCTGTCAGCGTTTCCCAGTATTCAGCTTGTGCTTGTAAATTTCCTTGTTATTACTTATATTAAAGCTTCGACAATATGTTATGAAATATTATTTGTATACAATGTTACTCCAACACGTAAACAACTAAGCATGGTTTGTGATAGAAATGAATTTGTTATATACATTTTAACTCAAATATAAACTTTGATAAATCGTACTTATATTGTATTTTTTGTATTGTTTAATGTAGTATGATTTATGAACCGATAATAGTGTCTTTTTGGTCTTTTAGTTTAAGTCTAAAGCTGTATATGGAATAATTTTATTTGTATGAAAAAGATGTATACTTCATATATTAAAATGTGTAACAAAAACATTCAGAAAATCAATTTTATCTGATATACTTAATTTCTCCTGTAACGTCTTACATCTGTAAGTAGGTCTTACTTATACCAGACAGTTTGGAAATTGTGTTAAAATAGGACATAAATGTTTTTTCTTCAAAAATATGTCGTTAAGCTGCGTATGCATCTCAATATTGACCGACAAACGTCACAGCTAACAACAAAACAAAGCACCTGATTGGTCCTTATTCGTGTTACGTTTCATTTCCTTTTGGTTTCCCTGCCTTCCCTACAAATAGGTGTGCTTCTTTTTAAAAAAAAGGTAAATTCAAAGCCATTGTCTAAACTCGTTTTTGGTTAATGCTTTATTCGGCAAATGACAACGTTAAGTTACGATGCATAATTCTAGAACAGTTTCACGCACTACCAGCTTAACTCGAGGCACGTCAACATATTTATTGCATTTTAAAAATGTGGTCAGACGTCACGATCACGATCATGAATTTTGACGTAACAGTCAATTAATTCATTTATACACGACAAATACATCTGACATGAGCTTTGAAGAATACAGTGCACCCAGACTTTTGTGAATATTATACACTAAGCTTCTGTACACGGTACTTTCGAATTTAATTTGTTCATATAAAGCGAAATTAAATACACTTTCGTTTGTAAATTAGATATTTTCAGTGAATCACAGAGGGACTTTTAATATACAGGTAAACACATATCACATAGAACCGCTGATCACGTAACGTTGTGACTTGATCTCATTGAAGAAATGTATACAATGCAAATAGAGAAATAAGGTACGGTGATGACTTTCTGTTCTACTTTCGTCTGTTGAATTAAATGTTTTCTGTAAATCACAAAGGATTTCTTAATATATCATACAGAACCGCCGATGACGTTACTTTGAAACTTGATCTCGTTGAAGAAACTTATAGTAGGTAAGCAGTATAACACTGTATTCGTTGTTGATTGACGTGACGAGAACATAAACTGTGCCGAGAAGTCAACTCCATCTATGGAATTATTAGTGTAAATTGAAACAGATGTGGGGTCTAATTAGGTCTTAGTTTGGATTGTAGTGGTCAAAGCGCTTCCTTACTTCACAGTTCAAGTGTTTCTTTCTCCCATACTTGCCCGTGGAAGACGTGAAATTTACAGTTTTTGGGGCACAGTCATAAGGTGTATCGTAGAAGAATGTGTTTTTAATATTAAGTCTTAACCTTTTTCATTTTTAATATCTATGAATTGATTTTTAGTATTGATAAATTACGTCGTATTAACGAATATCTAAAGTGTTTCGTAAGCCTCATTATAGGTTGGGTGTCAATCATATATTGTTGTACATTTTAGACCATGCTTGTATATATGTATTTTAAGAAAAATTGACATGTGACACTTTTGTATTGTATTGTATTGTATTATATTGTATTGTATTGTATTATTAAATAAAGTGTTATTAACGTTGTGTTTTAAACGGATTTCTGATTTTATTTTCAGGGTTCGTCACCCCTATAGAATTTACATGCGCCTTATGGAATACAAGAATCAAAAATAGGTATGGTCCGTGGACAAGGAGATCTCAACACTCAGGCAAGAGTTTAACAAAGCCTCATGCTACACAGCCAATCTCTTACCCTTGGGTTGAGATTTACCTGTCCATGGACCACATCAATGTACGATTCTATTGATCTTACGTAACAAGATTGAATGAGTTCAACAAGGTGGTACACTCTGCTGGTGGACAATCGGTCCTCAAAGCCGGCAGTAACCTTGTAGCTGAAATTTACGCTGGCAATACTACTTTAAGAATAATGTTTGTTGTTGCCAAGTTGTAAGTGTTTAACGTTTAATTAAACAATTATTGATTATCAATTGTTGTTATAACAAAAATTGCTATTGATGACAAACTTAGAAAAGCCCGATAGGGCTTTATGTAAGTATGTCATCAATAGTAATGTGTGTTATAGGACCATAACAATATTTGCTAAAACATTCATAATTTATATTTTCAATTTGGCAGAGTAGTTACGCTTTATTTAGTTATTTCGAACTCCAAATTTAATCTTGACCACAATGAAACTAACGATGTCACAATAAAGATTGATGACGTTACCATAGCAAATGTTGTTATAGTCTCATAACAACACTTGTCTTCTCAATGAATTGCTTGGAAGGATGTTCGTTGAAATAAACACAAAAACACGATACAATTTCAATTATTTAATCAAGCAATATATTCAATTCAAATTTTATGATAGTCTTACATAAAACGGTGAATACTAGTGAACCATAATTGATTCTTTGCTTTCTTGCTTCCCAGTGCGGAGGGGGACCCGTGGAGATATCGCTACGCCTGTGTTATGGTCTATCAACACGGAGCTGGCCTTGGTAGTGTGATATTGTGGCGATGCAGAGCAAATGTAAATATCATAATATATGGGTTTTACTATCACTTTTTCACATTCGCGATAATATTATCCAGTGTCATCTTACCTATTAATTGGAAGCTGAAGTATAAGCTATCATTGTCGACTAAGGATATTTGATTTTAAGTATTAATGTATAGACTTTAAACAACATGGATTAGGAGAATACTCCGTTCTAAAGATAATGAATAACTAAACTTGTTTGGGGAAATTTGAAAATCTAAAATAACAGGAGATCTAGGAATTGAATATATTAAAAATCTTCATACATAAACTAAATTTGGAAGAATATTTTTGAAGCATGGACCAAAGAAGCAGAAATGACAAATATTAAAACATTTTGATGACCTTTTAAAAATGCCAATTTGGTAAAATAGAAATTTTAAGATTTAATAATGATCACCTTTTCTATAATGAAGGGCATTTAAAATCTGTAGTATATGTTAGGGATATAATATAAACGAATGGTGATTATTTAAGCTATACAGATTTTAAAGAAAAGAATAATTTTATCACTGGAAACTTGCTACAGAACAACAGCATTTGCGAATCAATGAAAACATTTATGACATGTCACGACATAAGATAACAAAGCCATTCATTGAAAGACCGTTTAAACCCTTTCACACCAATGTAGCATTAAATAATCAGAAAGGAAGAAGACACACGTACAACATTCTCCATACTAGATTAAAATTTACAAACACAGCAAAAGTAAAATGTCTATCTAACCAACTTATCTCCACTGTTAACTGGTTATATAATAACATTAGACACAAGCATTCAATGGTCCACTTTCAGGTTTGTATCAATAATACTTCCGTTTATATGAATCCACTATTGAGCCAGAATATAGATCAGATCATTCGATACCAACTGTTTCTCTAAAATTCAATGATTTCAAAAAAGGAAAGGGCCTTTGGAAGTTCAATAACTCTTAACTACAGGAATTTGAATATTTAGATCTTGTCAAAAAGTCTACAGAGGAAATTAAAGAACAATATGCTATTCCAGTGTACCAAATTGATAGCATTAATCTCATTCCTGATACAGATATCCAATTTATAATTAATAAACAGCTGTTTTTCGAGACAGGAAAAAACAACAAATCATTCGAGAAAATAATCTTAAAGATGAGAGATGAGATAAAGAATATTGAAGATTCAGAAAGAATAGATTAGGAAAAGTTAGAAGGAAGAAAAGAGAACTAGAAAGTATTCGACTCCATAAACTAAAAGGAAGCATAATCAGGTCTAAAGCAAAATGGATAGAAGAAGGAGAAAAAACAACTTTTTTTTTTTCATTTAGAAAACAGAAATTTTACGTCCAAAATTATACCAAGAATAGTAAAAGAAAATGGCACTTTGATTTCTGATAAGTAGACATTCTGAACGTTTTTGTTTTCTATAAAAAACTGTATAATAATTATGATACTATAGAGGATGTTAACTTAGACAATCTATTTGAAAATATTGATATTCCAAAGTTAAATGTTACAGAATCTGAAAACTAAGAAGGTCCTATCTCTATAACTGAGGCATCAAAAACTCTTTATAATATGAAAAATAATAAAAGTCCTGGCTCAGATGGATTCACAGTCGAATTTTTTAAGTGTTTTTGGAAACAGTAAGGTATTTTTGTAGTAAGATCTATTTACAATAGTTATAAAAAAGGTGAATTATCTGTAACTCCAAAACATGGCATAATTACTTGTTTACCAAAGGGAGATAAGCCACGTCAATTCCTACAAAACTGGAGACCTATTTCTCTTTTAAATATAGTATATAAAATAGCTTCTGGAACAATAGCAGGNGGTGGTGGTGGGGGGGGTTGGGGGTGGATCTGTCAAAGTTCTTTGATATAAAAAGGGGTTGCCGACAAGGTTATCCGATATCACCTTATATTTTTATCCTCTGTTCAGAAATTTTGTCAATCAAAATAAGAAATAACAAGAATATCAAAAGCTTAAAAGTTCTTGAAGCTTAACAACCTATTTTACTTTCACAATATGCAGACGACACATCTTTAATTCTGGACGGATCAGAAACATCACTTAAAGATTCTATAAAAGAATTAAAATACTTTGAAAAAATATCCGGATTAAAAAGGAATTTGGCAAAAACCGAAGTAGTTTGGTGAGGGAGTAAAAAAATAGTGATTAGGTTATGGCTAATGAATGGAATTTACATTCGGGGCATACAAGGTTTACACTTCCGGGTATTGGTTTTCATGTTGATCTACGTCGTATTAAAAAAATGAATTTTGATAAAAAACTAATAAAACTTAAAGCTTTGATGAAGACTTGGGGTAGGAGAATTCTTACACCAATAGGGAGAATAAATATAATAAAGTCTATCCTAATTTCTCAATTTAATCACTTATATAACGCTTTATCCTGATAATACATTTCTCAAGAAGATAAATACAGAAATATCTAACCTTACTCTGGAATAGTAAGATTGATAAAATTAAAAGAGATGTAATTATTAAAAACTTTTCTGATGGTGGTCTTAAAAAAGTTCATATTAAATCATTTATAGACTCATTAAAACTAACTTGGATTAGAAGATTACTCTCAACACCAGGAGCATGGCAAATTATTTTTAATTCAACTATTGATAAAAACCTTCTTGTAAACTGTGGATCGGACTATATTTCCTTTTGTCATAATAACTGTAAAAATCTTTTCTGGACAGATGTCTTTCTTGCATGGAAAAATCTTACTATTCCTGAGGAAAATAATATACAGATTCAAAACAGATCTCTGACATGCCTATATTGTTTAGCGAATAAATCAAAATAGATAATAACAGTGTTTTTTATAAGGATTGGTTTGGGAAGGGAGTTGAAGAAGTTAATGACTTAAAAAAGGATAACAACAACTTCTACGGGGTTTTTTGAGTTAAGAGAAATATATTACATATATATTATATATTAATATATTAGAACAAATTTCTTACAATATCACGGCATTGTTACAGCTATAAAGGAGCTTTGCAGTCGGTGTAACTTGACCCATCCAAAAATAGACTATCCTTTTATTCCAAGAAAATTACAAATATTTGCTAAGAAACAGAAAGGTACAAAAGATTTTTATAATGTGCTTAGTAAAGATGATATATACTATTAACAATGACAAAAGAAACTGTGCATGCGGAGAATTGTAATAGAACATGTATAACCAACTGTATATACATGAAAATTCACACATATGCCCGAGTATGACACATACACACTATCCGTGTGTCATTGACAGTTTTTCCCGTGCAGTTTTCTCTCTATAGGCGTTGACCAATTTGCATGTTTTTCTCGTTCAGCCATCCAATTCGACAATGAAAGTTTATTTTTTAACTGTTTGGTCACTCTGTTGAGCCAGTGAACAGTAAAAACAGCATTATAACGTGTTTAATGCTATGCCTAGGCTCAATGAAAATGACCGCCTCCTGATTATTGGTATGCTTCAAGCTGGTATGTGCCAAGCCGTTCTACACGTTTTCGTGTCCATCGAAACACAATCCGGGATGTGTGGAGACGACATCAACAGTTTGGCCACGTCGGCGATCGACCTCGTGCGGGACGTCCACCTGTGATGTCACGTCAACAGGCCAACCATATTCGGCTTCTCCCGATCTGTCGCCCATTGAACACGTCTGAGACGAAATGAAGTGCAGATTACGGGCATTACGTAATCAACCGGTGACGTTGGCTGATTTGCCTACAGCGTTGGTACAGATCTGGAATGCCATCCCAGAAGCATTTTTGAACCGTCTGATAGGCTCCATGCGTCGACGTTTCAAGGCTTGCATTAAGGCAAACGGTGGACATACGGGGTATTAACTTTGTGAACTCAGTAATGACCCCGGCTGTGTTAACGTCACTACTGAGCGAAACTTATTGATTCTTTAGCGTAGAAAATGGAATGCAATTGTTCATAAATAACACATAAATGGTCCCTGAAAACCTTGTTGTTCTACGTCATACACATTTATTTTTATAACACATTTTAGGCATGCACAGTTTCTTTTTTCCGCTAGTATAATTGCAAGTGGAACAAAAAAATGGGATGAACAATTTTAATTGATGAAGGTGATTGGAAAATGATTTTAAACTTCTATAACAAAAAATACAAAATTGCAATGGTTCCAGTTTTGGGTTAATCACCATATTCTAACAACAAATTCGTATTTAATTAAAGTTGGGTTAGTAGACAGTCCTTATTGTAACATTTGTAAAACAGAAATTGAAACAATAGAGCATACGCTATGGAACTGTGAAAAAGTTCAAATTTTACTTGTAAACCTAGAAAATTTGTTGAATTCTCTGTTCAATCCATTTGAATTTAATAAGAAATCTTTTGTTTTTGGTACACATAGTCAGAATGGAATAAACAGAAAAGTGGATAATATGATCATCTTTACAATAAAACAATATATTTACAAATCAAGGTGCCTCAAGAACGAACTCTGCATTATTGCCCTGAAAAATAAACTAAAAGATACATATACAACTCAAAAATACATTGCCAGAAGTAAGGGAGAAAGATACTTAAACCAGTTTCAAAGAGAATGGGCCAAATGGCAAAACCTTTTTTGAAACACCCAAACCTGAAATTACGACTGATTAACCTTTAGAAACTTATCAATTTATGAATATCATTTTTATATTGAGTAAATGTAAATATTGATTACGCTCACACTGACAGATAGCTTACAAATTCAAAATGTAATACAAATGTTCAACAATCCTAACTGTCCTTTCTGATAATTGTATTGGTGTTTGTATGATAATGAATGAGTGTGTGTGTCTTTATATATATGTTTGTGTTATGTCATGCTATGTATATATTGTAACTGTATTGTATACAAATGTAAAAATTTGAAGAAAAAGAGGAAACCCCCCCAAATATAACTTCAACTTTATCATTATTTGATTTTTTTTTAGAATCAAACAATGTGATGTATATAATCTATGTCAAGAAAGCAAAGACATTATAGAACCTCTTGCTTACAAGTATAGAATAACAAAGAACTTCTGACAGACATACGTAGATGGATACACCTAAAACATTTGAAATAAAAGAAGATATACTTTTGAATTTCAAAAATCTATTCCGACTAATATCATCATGAATCACACAAAATTCTTCACCTCCTTTATCCCATAAAGAAAAGAAATCCTAGAATTACTGATTGTTTTAATTTAATATACATGAGCTTGTCAAGGTAATATACCAAGGGAGAGGTGAAATTGAAATGTTTGAAAAAAAATTGGAATGATGGTCGAATATTTTCATTCTCTAAAGCTTAAACGTGTTCCAAGCTTACTATTTCCTATATCATATTTTAAATCCTCTATGGGTAAAGAAATGAAAAACCTAGCTGACACCCGCTGACTACTCCAGAACTATCGTCAAAATCCATATATAATGTATGTTATGATAATTAAGTATATATTTACCTATTAAGGCTATACTATTCTGATATCTTTGATATGGTATTGAAGGTGCTTAAATTATATGTACATACGGGTATATGCTTTTCGATATACAAGATGCAATAAGATTAAACAGAAAATTGACACATAATAATATCATTACATGTATATGATAAAGTAAACTGGTTCGCCTCGCACATTATTTTTTTTTACTGTGAGTAAATGTCATGTTTGAAAGGAAGACTTTCAAGAGAAAATGTCAATGCTGGTCTAAGTGTCACATAAAGAGAGACTCCCACTTTTCAACAGAGTCACGAAAACTTGGTGCAGAAGGTCGGAGGGACGGATCCCGGCTCCAACATGTTTTGACGTTTTCCTCAACATTTTCATCTGTGTCAGATCCAAACACAGGTCTTTCCTCTCCATTTCCTACATAACGTTCTATTTGTTTGGCATTTAGGGAATCAAATGGTTCATCTTCGGAGATGATCTCGAACACCACAACACCAAGAGAGTAAACATCGGCTCTCATCATAGCAGCCCGGTCTAACAGTTCCCCGCGCAGTACTTCAGGGGCAGAATAACGAGGGGTTCCGATGTTCCGCACCTGTTGAATAACAAAGATTCAACTTATGGCAATTGTAAAGAAGTCAACATTTAAAAACACAGGAAACGTTCAACAATGACACGTGTTATTGCATATTGTTATATCTTATCTCTATAAAAAAGGCAATAAATGTTTTAATCAAAACACCAATTTAAGTAAATGCGAAATGTCCCATTTCATGGATGATAATATACCCTTTGTCAATTAAACCACAACACGGGTCTTTATAAGAGTCATAACAGTTTAAATGAAATGAACACACCACATTTATATATCCTTATTTACTGTCTGATGCTCGTAATACATATTTGTAATTGAACAAGATAAACTGCACACATGTGGGTATTTACAAGGTTACAAGGAGAATGTAAAAAGGAAGACAACTCGACCTCTTTCTGTATATAAATAATATCAATTCAAGAATTCCAGTAACGGTAACATCATAGTTACACGACATATTGAGTTGTCTCCCAAGTTGGCACTCTTCGTGAAATGTCCTGTGTAGCACGCACATAATATCATCTTTGTATCATATTCCCCTACTTTAAAAACAGGTATTGCTCCAACAAAGAAGAAATATTTGATTTTTCACAATTGCAGATCCTTAAGGGAAAATGTAGGATATATATAACTACATTCCATAACTGATCTGCTCTTGTAAACAGTCAAAGTATATCTTTTAACTACTGTATCTACTGTAAACACATATTTGTCAAGTTGTGCAACTCTTACCTGATCATGCGTTGTTGACGACGTATCGGAACTATTTCTCATCATGCTAAGCCCGAAGTCAGTAATCTTCGCCACGTAACCACCCTCCCTGGAATCCATCAATACGTTCTGGGACTTGATGTCACAATGAGCGATGTTTTTCTCGTGCAAGTATGCTAGTCCACGGGATATCTGAATAATGATGCTCAGCTTGCTGTCTTCTGTAAGGATGGTATCCGAATCTGCAGAAATGTGAAGTATTTGAAACAGACAGCTTTCCATGAACTCCATGACGATAGCGATGCTCGGGGTCTCACAACAGGCTCCAATGAACTTGACGATATTAGGATGGTCGAGTGCACAGAAGACTTGCACTTCCGAAGTAAACTCTTGTAATCGTTTCTTCGATACTCTCTGGACCCGCAGTTTCTTAACAGCCACTACAGTACCCTTCCATCTAGCGCAATAGATGTCTCCGAATCCTCCATGGCCAATTTTTTTTCTCATATCCAGCTCATCAAATTCGATTCTTTCTCCGCGATAACTTTTAAGAAGATCAAATGACGTCAAAGGTTCTTTGCTATTTTGTGATTCCTGTTGCAATAACTGGACCTGCTCCATACGGTTGATGAGGTCCACTGCCTGCTCACTAGCTTCCTCGGCGAACGGAGAATTTTCTTGTAGATGTCCTAGGTTAATATCTTCTTCCTGAAAGACGAATGAAATACAGATCTTAAAGGTACGGCAAGCATTATATAATAATTTACCTTAACATTTACAAATTCACTTACATTATAATAAATGATGCAAACATCAATTTAAGGGATCGAAGATAATTATCTTAAAACATTAGTATACAATATTTAGAGGGATTTTCTCGAAGTATTTATGCAACTGTTTAAAGGGATTATCTCGAATCCAAGATATAGACGGTATCCATGTAAATCTCTCGCTTGAACATATTTTCCCCAGTTTTATCGATAAGAAGTTCTAATAAGCGTTTTGGTTTTCCCTTGTTTTTATTGCTACTATCTACCTAATTCCTGTGATTTGTGTTAGTGTTATATCTAGTTTTTTTTTTAAATCATTGGACTATCCTTCAGTAGTTTCCGGGTTTGTTGTGTCAATTTCTATTGGAAATTCTAAATATTTGAGATGTAACACGGCATGAAATTGATTATTCATGAGGCCGCGAACACTATCGTGATTCTGAAAGGTCAATGTAATTCCGCCTGACTGGAGAGACCAAAAATTTGAAGAAATAACTCAAAAATATCGTCATTTCGTTCGGTGTTTGTAGTTTAAAATGAATTAGAATGGGGAGAACCCTTCTGTATTTTGCAATTTGCGGTGGCATATTGTGATTATACTGTCACGAACATCTGTTTTACTGGCTCTGCTCCACGTCGCCAGTAAAACTCAATTTGCGACAGAATAATCACGATATACCCTCGCAAATGTCAAAATACTGTAGGATTATCCCCTAATTGGACGCATGTCATATACACCTGTAACATTAAGCAAATTATCTGTATCAGAAACGGATACTGCGATATACTTACTGGTCTATCATAACAGTCATCTATCAAGTCATTAATCAAACATGTCATGCTGCTTTCCTTCTGTTTCTTTTTTGGTTTCTCTGGTGGTTTCTTTGGTGATTCCTTTGATGGTTCCTTTGATGGTTCCTTTGCTGGTTCCTTCTTAGAACCGGACCTTCGTGACACAGGCATGGATCCGAGCGGCATGCCAACACGCCCTTCGCGCCGGTTAAAGGGGTTATCAACATATACTTTGGCACCAGGTGACTGTGAAGAACTCTTTGAAATCACCGCTGTGCCATGCTTCTTTCCCACCCTACCTTCTCTCCTGTTTTGGGCATTATCAACGTATGTTTTGGGAGAAGAGCTTTGCGATGTTGAAGAGGAGGGGGATTTTGACATCACCGCTGTTCCATGATCCATTCCCACCCTTCCTAGGTTCCGGTTGTACGCATTATCCACGTATGTTTTAGGAGAAGAGCTTTGCGATGTTGAAGAGGAGGAGGATTTTGACATCACCGCTGTTCCATGATCCATTCCCACTCTTCCAACGCTACGGTTGTACGAATTGTCTACGTAGGCCTTTGTTGACGATCCTCCATAGCTCCCGGAACTGGATCCTCCGAAACTTGCTCCGCCACCACTAGCGGAAGACCCGGATGACCTCCCTGAAACAGGCATGCTCCCGACTGGCATTCCGACCCTTCCCATACTTCGGTTGGATGCATTGTTTACATATGATCTCGGCATATTTACTTAACCTACAAATACAGAAAAGGTATACATGTATTTCGATATAGTGTTTGAAGTTATCTAAAAATACTTTGAAAGATTTGTTTCATATCGGAACACCTGTGGAAAACAATATCAACAAGCATACTGAATATTGTTAAAGCAACGCATGTCCTCTACCGGCCACCGCTAGCTATTTCACAGTAATGATTTATAACAAGAGGACCAATGAGCCTGAAGCGCTAACCTGGTATTAATCTTACACTTGTAGTCCTAAAAGTGGACTAAAATACAACTATAGGCTAAATACCAGTGTTTGATTCAAAAGAATCTATTAAAAGATTTAAACATGTGACACATGTGACCTTGAAAGTCAAACAAGGACATTAAGTTGAACAGACTTTATAGTCTTTTATTCCAGCATGCCTCTTGCCAATTATCTTTACCCTGGACCTTTATATTATTCAGAAGTTGTTTAAAGATTTCAATATATTTGTGACCTCTGTAACCTTACAAATGTCCTTTTGGTTATATAGAAGTCGTTAACAGTTTTCAACATATCTGAACCCTATGAAATTGAACATAATTCAAGGGCATTCATTTGAACAACCGTTTTGGTAGCCATTCATCCCAGCACGTTACTGGCCAAATATCATCATCCAAGGCCTCTTGGTTATTCATCAGAAGTCGTTAAAAGATTTTATCATATTTGCCCATATGACCTTGAATTTAAGTCAAGGTCATTGTTTTAGCAAACTTGGTACATGTATCTCTTTATTCCAGAATGTTACTGGCCTAATATCATCACCCTAGGCCTCTAGGTTATCCAAAAGAAGTTGCGAAAGATTTTAACTTATTTGACCCCTGTGACCTTGAAAATGGACAAAGATCATTCATTTGGACAAACTCAGTAATCCCTTATTCCACCAAGCTACTGGCCAAATATCCTCATCCTAGGCCCTTTGGTTAATCAGAAGTTGTATTAAACGTTTTAACATATTTGACCCCTTTGAACTTGAATATAAGTCAAGGGCATTTATTTGAACAAGCTTGGTAGTCCTTCATACAGGTATGTTTCTGGCCAAATATCATCACCCAAGGCCTCTAGGTTATTCAGAAAAAGTTGTGGTAAAGGTTTTAAACATATTTGACCCATGTGACGTTGATTATAAGTCAAGGTCACTTATTTGAAAATAAAATGGTAGCCCTTCATCCCAGCATGCTACTGGCCAAAGATCATCACCTAGGTCGTTTTGGTTATTCAGAAGAAGTTGTTTACAGTGTTTTCCCCACATATATGACTCCTGTGAATTTGAATATAGGTGAAGGTCATTTATTTGAACAAACCTGGTAGCCTTTCATCCCAGTTTGCTCCTGGCCAATTATCATCACCCTAGGCCTCACGCCGGTTCGTCCGTCCGGACGACGGACGCCGCACCACGGCATAAGCTCACTTGCCATTCGGGCAGGTGAGCTAAAAACTCAACTAAACACCATGTTTTCCAAATGAATTCTAAGCCAAGTGGTCAACGATCGCCTGTGACAAACGTAAACAAATTGAAGTTTTCCGCGGAGGAATACAATGAACCTCAAAACTTCTTAAAAAATATTTTTAAAACAATCCTATATTTACTGTCTTTTCTGTATACACATCAACACCCGAAATGGTGTTGTTATTCTCACAATATTTTTCCGTAACTCTGTATTTATATGTTTATGACGGACTATTTTCTTACGCGAATCACTTTTGTTCGGACGTCATCTGGCGCGAGCAGAGGTTCTTTTTTTGGGAAAATTCGTTCCCAAGTACTAAGGAATCGGAACATCCGTTCTCAAGTTGTTCTCAAGTCGTTCTCAACTTCTTCTCATACTGACAACCAATGATTATGAATTTATCATCCTATCGGTAGGTGGTATAAAGTAGTATATAGATAACAAAAAATAGTATCATCGGCAAACAGTAGGGCGTTCGAATTAACAATATCTGGTAGCTCATTTCTGCATAGAACAACAAATGATGGTCACAGTACTTGTGGTTTTCTGCTATTTTAGAGACTTCGTTCTATTAAGAAGTGTGACCATTTACAGCAACTTGCTGCCATCTTTGAGCCAAAGCGGCTATTATTCAGCTTACAATTTTTACTGACAATCCAGGAATTCAGTTTGCTGGTTAACCTTATGTGCGGAAAAGTGTCAAAAGCTTTCATAAACTCCATATACACTACTTCGATATACAACCCGATGCATCAATGATTTTCGTCCAGTCATCCATGGTTTTAAGAAGCTGGAGTTATGTGGACCTCGATCCCTTCCACAAATCCAAATTGAAATACAAGAAAATCTTAAAAGACGTGTTTCTTGAGTAGGGATAGAGGGATTTTTAACACTGGAGAATCCTTTGTCAGTTATAAAGGCAGGTGTAAACTGCGTTTGGGCAGAGGAGAAATATATGTAAATCTATAAAATCCTACTCTTCGAGTATTCAACATTGTATAAGCAGAGAAAATTGCCCAACTCGGGGAGAGGAATGGGACCCAGTAGAGAAAATATAGGAAAATATTTAAAATGGTCTTTTAACTGACCAAAAGGAAGAATAGTATCGTTGGAATGGGCTTCTTTTACTGACCATGGTCAGAGAATGGTCGTCTTAGTGACCATTAGGGAGAATGAAATGATTAGAATGGTCGTCTAACTGACCAATAGGGATAATATATGGTCAGAATGGTCATCTAACTGACCGATAGATAGCTAGTGTTATGGTCAGAGTAGACTTACCATTCACCAGTAGAGTGTTATGGTTTATAACTGACCAGCAGAATTCTATTGCTATAAAACCAATCTTGTAACAAACCAATTATCTTAGTTTAGCTAGAGAAATGAATTCCGACATACATTGATTCTAAACTCATTTCAGCACATTATGTACTTACAGACTGTCCAAATTCAGTGATGTCCAAACCAAATTGATGTGATGATTTTTTTATCAGCTCCTTCATATAAAAGTTAACTAAATATAGAGTATGATAGTTACAATTGTTTCCTTCCCGACAAATAGAGATACTTGTATGACAAGATGATTTGGTCATGTAAATGACCAAAGGAGTATTATGGTCATGATCATCTAGTTACTGACCAGTGGAGTCACAGGGCAGGATCAAGAGAGTAAGACATACTCTAAATTGTCATTCAAATCACAAATAGAAAGAGATGGCATGAATGGTCTTGCAACTGACCAAAAGAGTGGTATGGCCAGATTACTTTCAAGCTCATAAAGTGAGCTTATGCCGTGATGCGACGTCTGTCGTCCGGTCTGCTGGCGTCATTTGTTTACTTTAAACAACTTCGTCAGAATAACCAAGATGACTAGGTTGATTGTATTCGACCAGAAGCATGCTGGAATGAAGAACTACCAACTTTGTTCAAATGAAACCCTTTGCCTATTTCAAGGTCACATGGGTCAAATATGTTAAATATTTTGAACAATTTCTACTGAATAACCACAGAGGAGCAAGGATGATAATATTTAGCCAGTAATATGCCGGAATGAAGGGCTTCCAAGTTTTTTCAAGTCAATGACCTCAACCTATATTCAAGGTCACAGGGGTCCACTCTGTTTAAAACCTTTAAACGACTCTTCATAGTAACCAAAAGACCAAGGATGATATTTGGCCATTTAAATGCTGGCATAAAGTGCTATCAAGTTTGATCAAATGAATGACCTTGACTTAAAGGCAAGTTCACAGGGGTCAATTGGCTTAATAAACTTTTAGACAACTTCTAATGAATAACCGAAAGGTCAACAGTGAGGATATTTGGTTAGTAGCATGCTGGCATAAAGGGCTACCGAGTTTGCTCAAATGAATGACCTTGACCTATACTCAAGATCACTGGGGTCATATAAGATTTACACCTTTAAACGACTTCTGCTGAATACCAAAAGGCCCAAAATGAATATAATTTGCAAGGAATATGCTGGGATAAATTAAGGGCTACAAAAAGTATTTAAATCAACGACCTTGACTAGATTCCAGGGCCACAGGGTCAATTATCTAAAACAAACTTTTAAGCAACTTCGTGTGATTAACCAAAAAGCCGAGGGTAATGATTTTGCCAAAGTATCACATTACCAGTACTTACAATACATGTTTCCTCCTCCAAAGTATCACAATACTAGTACTCACATACATGTTTCCCCCTCCAAAGTATCACTATATACCAGTACTCACATACATGTATCCCCTCCAAAGTATCACTATACCAGTACTCACATACATGTTTCCCCCTCAAAAGTATCACTATATACCAGTACTCACATACACATATTCCCCTCCAAAGTATCACATACCAGTACTTACAATACATGTATCCTCCTCCAAAGTATCACAATACCAGTACTTACATTACATGTACCCTCCTCCAAAGTATCACAATACCAGTACTTACATTACATGTACCCTCCTCCAAAGTATCACAATACCAGTACTTACAACACATGTATCCTCCTCCAAAGTATCACATTAACAGAACTTACAATACCTGTATTATCCTCCAAAGTATCACAATACTAGTATTTACAATAAATGTATCCTCCTCCAAGGTATCACTTTACCAGTACTAACATTACATGTATCCTCCTCCAAAATGGTATATGCTAACAGTACCCTTTTCTTTATCCTTACAACTCCATAATCTTTACTTAAGTGTAAAGATCTGCAATTCACATTAAAACAAGTTTTACAGAGGAAAAATGTACACTTGCCTGTTTTGTAGACTGTTTATCTTGAAGGTAAGCAAATATTTACTAAAATGTATAAGTAGATCTGTAGGCTTTTTGTAGTCAATGTCAGAGCAGTTCTCACAACTTATCAGGTGAAACGCCCCCATCCAATGTACAGTTTGAGTTTAGATACAGATATATACCTGTTACCTGTTAATCTACCTGGTCACATTAATGACGTACATGAACACATTTACCTGGTGTTTTATTGGTTCGATGATGTAACACTGGAATGAGGTCCACAATGATGATAACAATTGCACATGTGACATATAATTTTATCGCTTTTAGCTCACCTGGTACAAGGACCATTGTGAGCTTTTGCCATACTGCAGCGTCTGTCATCCGTTGTCCATTGTCTGTCGTCCGTTGTCCATCCGTCCGTCAACTTTTCCGTTAAAATTTAACTTGTCCTGAACAGCTTTATGAATTTCGACAACTAAATTTGGCAAGGAGCATCCTGCGGAAAAGGAGACTCAATTTGTATAAATAGAGGATGTGGCCCATCGAGTTGCAGAGGGGCGGAGCCCAATAGGGAAATTTGGGGTTTAAATCTTCAAATTCCTTCTTCTTTTGTAATATTGGAGGGATTATATCCAAATTAGGCCGAGATCATCCTTGGGCAGTTCTTCTAAGGAGACCTTATTTCGTAAAAACGGAGGATATGGCCTCTCTGGGTGCAGAAGGGCGGGGCCCAATAGGTTGGTTTTTACCACTGAGTCAATTGTTCTCGGATTCTGTCAATGAATATGGGCAGGGTGTGGCCTTCTTGGGGGCAGAGGGGAAATACAGGAAAATCTTAAAAGACTGATTTCTTGAGTAGGGATGGAGGAATTTGTAACACATTTCTTCTGGAGAATCCTTTGACCTAGTGGACTCTGTCAGTTATAAAGGCAAGTGTAAGCTACTTTTGGGCAGAGGAGAAATGTATGTGAATCTATAAAATCCTAATCTTCGAGTATTCAACATTGTATAAGCAAAAGAACTTGCCCTACTCAGGGTAGAGGAATGGGACCCAGTAGAGAAAATAAAGGTACCTGACCAATAGGAAGAATAATATCGTTGGAATGGACTTCTATTACTGACCATGGTCAGAATAGTCGTCTTAGTGGCCATTAGGGAGAATGAAATGATTAGGATGGTCTTTTAACTGACCAATAGGAAAAATTAACGGTCAGAATGATCATATAATGACCGATAGATAGTGTTATGGTCATAAATAACTTACCATTCACCAGTAGAGTGTTATGGTTTTTAACTGACCAGTAGAATTATATTGCTATAAAAAACAATCATGTAACAAACAAATGGTCTTAGTTTAGCTAGAGAAATAAATTCTGACAAAAATTGATCCTAAACTCATTTCATCACATTATATACTTACAGACTGTCCGAATTCAGTGATGTCCAAATCAAATTGATGTGATAATGTTTTCATCAGCTCCTTAATGTAAAATTTAACTAAAAATAGAGTATGATGGTCACAATTGTCTCCTTCCCGACAAATAGAGATACTTGTATGACAAGATGATTTGGTCATGCAATTGACCAACGTAGTATTATGGTCATGATCATCTAGTAGCTGACCAGTGGAGTCACATGACAGGATCAGGAGAGTAAGATATACTCTAAATTGTCATTCAAATCACAAATAGAAAGAGATGGCATGACTGGTCTTGCAACTGACCCAAAGAGTGGTATGGTCAGATTATTTTATTAGCTCATAAAGTGAGCTTATGCCGTGGTGCGGCGTCTGTCGTCCGGCCAGCTGGCGTTTTTTTTTTTACTTCAAACAATTTCTTTTGAATAACCCCGATGGCTCGGTTGATTGTATATGACCAGTAGCATGCTGGAATGAAGAACGACCAAGAAAAACCAAGATCTTGTTTTTCTTGTTATGTTGACGCCGTATTTTTCCATAGCGCTTTACGATTTTATGTGAATAGTTTGTGTCTCTACTTTTAATTTGTTACTGTTTATAACTAACGATATGTACTTTATTACAGATAAGGTGAAACGGAATATACACCTTGCTTTTTATGAACAAAAAGAGGATAGATAGATAAATGAATAAATCGATTTTTTTTGGTGTTTTAACAATAATAATAACTGGGCCTGACCGGGATTCGAACCATGAAACTCAAATGCTGTCGCCCAATCCGACTGAGCTACTAAATCTGCGATAGTGTCCTGAAATAATCACTCTACATATATATAAAACGAAAGTAGGGGCGGTTACTAATGTTTATCCATAGCAGACTACAGAATAATTATCTAGCGCTTTGCTTGCAGTGTGACATGGATCCTGAAAAGTATTGAATTGCTTGTATGTAAAACTACAACTGTTAGCGCCTGATAGGACAGCTCATGCGAATTCCTCATAAATTGTATAAATTAATGTGTATACTAATTATATTGATTGTAAAAATTGTATATCTCTATACTGTAAAGCGCTTTAGAGTGGCTTATTCCAGCAAGAAAGGGCGTGATATCATATGTTGTATATCATATTTACATGATAATGAAATTTTCTAGATTTTCATTTCTGCAATAGGTTAGGGATCCTTAACGACATTTAATGTCTCAGTGGTAATAAGAGAAAGCATTGTGGAAGTATGTGAAATGTTGTCTTATGCAGGAACAATTACTGCGGTGGTTGTAATGCAAAGTTCTACCTAAAGGGAAAAGAAGTGACGAAAACCTGTAAGAAAACAACACATATAAAGCCCCACTTACCATCGCCTTGCAAGAAAGGAGTACACATGGTGCAATGCTTCACAAACACTTGTTATGTACAACAGTGTCCCAGTCGACCACATGCTGCGTGTGTGTAAGCATAATTAATATTTTGATTGGTGTGTGTAAGTATATTTAATAGTTTCATTAGTGTGTGTAAGTATAGTTAATAGTTTGATTGGTGTGTGTAAGTATATTTAATAGTTTGATTGGTGTGTGTAAGTATAGTTAAGAGTTTGATTGGTGTGTGTAAGTTTAGTTAAGAGTTTGATTGGTGTGTGTTAGTAGAGTTAAGAGTTTGATTGGTGTGTGTTAGTATAGTTAAGAGTTTGATTAGTTTGTGTAAGAATAGTTAAGAGTTTGATTGGTGTGTGTTAGTATAGTTGAGAGGTTGATTGGTGTGTGTAAGTATAGTTAAGAGTTTGATTGGTGTGTGTAAGTAAAGTTAATAGTTTGATTGGTGTGTGTAAGTATAGTTAAGAGTTTGATTGATGTGTGTAAGTATAATTAATAGTTTGATTGGTGTGTGTAAGTATAGTTAATAGTTTGATTGGTGTGTGTAAGTATAGTTAAGAGTTTGATTGATGTGTGTAAGTATAATTAATAGTTTGATTGGTGTGTGTAAGTATAGTTAATAGTTTGATTGGTGTGTGTAAGTATAGTTAAGAGTTTGATTGGTGTGTGTAAGTATAGTTAAGAGTTTGATTGGTGTGTGTAAGTATAGTTAATAGTTTGATTGGTGTGTGTAAGTATAGTTAATAGTTTGATTGGTGTGTGTAAGTATAGTTAAGAGTTTGATTGGTGTGTGTAAGTATAGTTAAGAGTTTGATTGGTGTGTGTAAGTATAGTATATAGTTTGATTGGTGTGTGTTAGTATAGTAAATAGTTTGATTGCTGTGTGTTAGTATAGTTAAGAGTTTGATTGATGCGTGTAAGTATAATTAATAGTTTGATTGGTTTGTGTAAGTATAGTAAATAGCTTGATTGGTGTGTGTTAGTATAGTTAAGAGTTTGATTGATGTGTGTAAGAATAATTAATAGTTTGATTGGTGTGTGTAAGTATTATTAATAGTTTGATTGGAGTGTGTTAGCATAGTTAAGAGTTTGATTGGTGTGTGTAAGAATAGTTAAGAGTTTGATTGATGTGTGTAAGTATAGTTAAGAGTTTGATTGGTGTGTGTAAGTATAGTTAATAGTTTGATTGGTGTGTGTTAGTAGAGTTAAGAGTTTGATTGGTGTGTGTAAGTATAGTTAAGAGTTTGAATGGTTTGTGTTAGTATAATTAATAGTTTGATTGGTGTGTGTAAGAGTAGTTAAGAGTTTGATTGGTGTGTGTAAGTATAGTTAAGAGTTTGATTGGTGTGTGTAAGTATAGTTAAGAGTTTGATTGATATGTATAAGTGTAATTAATAGTTTGATTGGAGTGTGTAAGCATAGTTAACAGTTTGATTGATGTGTGTAAGTGTAATTAATAGTTTGATTGGTGTGTGTTAGTATAGTTTAGAGTTTGATTTGTGTGTGTCAGTATAATTAATAATTTAATTGGTGTGTAAGTATAGTTATGAGTTTGATTGATGTGTGTTAGTATGGTTAAGAGTTTGATTGGTGTGTGTAAGTATAGTTAAGAGTTTGATTGGTGTGTAAGTATAGTTAAGAGTTTGATTGATGTGTGTAGGTAAAGTTAATAGTTTGATTGGTGTGTGTAAGTATAGTTAATAGTTTGATTGGTGTGTGTTAGTATAGTTTAGAGTTTGGTTGGTGTGTGTCAGTATAGTTAAGAGTTTGATTGGTGTGTGTTAGTATAGTTAAGAGTTTGATTCGTGTGCGTAAGTATAGTTAAAGTTTGATTGGTGTGTGTTAGTGTAGTTAAGTGTTTGATTGGTGTGTGTAAGTATAATTAATAGTTTGATTGGTGTGTGTAAGAATAGTTAAGAGTTTGATTGGTTTGTGTAAGTATACTTAAGAGTTTGATTGGTGTGTGTAAGTATAGTTTAGAGTTTGATTGGTGTATGTAAGTATAGTTAAGAGTTTGCTAAGAAAACACAATAAGGAATAAATTTGAACAAAATAAATATAATCAATAGCAGTGTTCTTTAATGTAGAAAGAGCGGAGAAAGGCCGATATTTGAACCATGGTCTTTGAAAATATAACGCTATTTCTCAAACTGATTTAGTTTGAACTCCTGTGATAAAGCTATTTTGCACCACACTCATGAATCCCATGTAATTCAACACGACATATCAGTCCGTAATGATTGAAAGAGGATTGGATAACTAAAGGAGAAGAAGACACCATAAACAGTTCTCTACATATTAGTTGTTTGCCCTGTATCAGTGGCATGGGAAGTCGCGTTTAACCATAAAGGCGCCGGATACCGATAGGACGCCGTCCGCTCCTGCACATTCCTGTTACTTCTTCATTGTTAATATAAAACCTGGCGTTGCAGCCTCCACAGTAGTCAGATCTGTAGGAGGAAAATCAAAACCAAAAACATTAGGAACCAGTAAAGTAATAAGGAAGCAATCGAAGTAACATTGGCTAAAACATTAAAACAGCGTTTAAATGATACATATACATCAATATGCATAACTGCATAACTACATTTTTGTTTATACGTATCATTATTTAGAATAAATTCATGCATTAAATTAATAAGATAATCAGATTGAAACCTAATAAATATTCGTAAAATTCACATTCATGCCCTATTGTTGCTATTAAATAATTTGTATATAAAATAATTTCGTCTGAATAAAAATCAAAACAAACGCTCGATGTGATCGAACATCACAAACCAGCATATTGCCATCAATTTAAATTCCAAAGTATTTCAATATAAAGAATATTTTTTTATGACACGCTTTACTACTACCACTGCTTATTCAATCAATTATAGGATTCTGTTTTCATAGTTTTGTACATATTTTCCCTTTAGTCGATTTAATAAAAGTGCATAGGAAACGAAATTGATTCTCATAGTGAAACAAATCAAAATAACTGTTTTTGTGGATTCGTTCCCACTACACCTGTGCTCTTTCGGGAAATTGACATTACATGAATATGACCATATTTTCATGAATTGTATTGTCGATGGACCAGCAGATGATCATCCGTCTCAAATGAAAGGGTCTATTTTCAGGGGTTTCGGTATAAGCTTTTTTTTTGTTCATAGTTTCATAGTTTCATGGAGTTTCAGATAGATAAACAGTGTTACTAACACCTTCTTTACTGAATTATTGTTTGAATATCACTACATTTCAAAAATATTGGCGACTAACACACACCAATCAAACTCTTAACTATACTTACACACACCAATCAAACTCTTAACTATGCTTACACACTAATCAAACTCTTAACTATACTAACACACACCAATCAAACTATTAACTATACTTACACACACCAATCAAACTATTAATTATACTTACACACACCAATCAAACTATTAATTATGCTTACACACATCAATCAAACTATTAATTATACTTACACACACCAATCAAACTATCAATTATACTTACACACACCAATCAAACTCTTAACTATACTTACACACACCAATCAAACTATTAACTATACTTACACACACCAATCAAACTCTTAATTATACTTACACACACGCAGCATGTGGCAGACTGGGACACTGTTGTACATCACAAGGGTTGGCGAAGCATTGCACCATGTGTACTCCTTTCTTGCAAGGCGATGGTAAGTGGGGCTTTATAGGTGATGTTTTCGTACAGGTTTTCGTCACTTCTTTTCCCTTTAGGTAGAACTTTGCATTACAACCACCGCAGTAATTGTTCCTGCATAAGACAACATTTCATAAACTTCCACAATGCTTACTCTTATTACCACTGAGACATTAAATGTCATTAAGGATCCCTAACCTATTGCAGAAAAGAAAATCTAGAAAATTTCATTATAATATAAATATAATATACAACATATGATATCACGCCCTTTCTAGCTAGAATAAGCCACTCTAAAGCGCTTTACAGTACATAGATATACAATTTATACAATCAATACAATTAGTATACACATTAATTTATACAATTTATGAGGAATTCGCATGAGCTGTCCTATCAGGCGCTAACAGGTGTAGTTTTACATACAAGCAATACAATACTTTTCAGGATCCCTGTCACACTGCAAGTAAAGCGCTCGATAATTGTACTGTAGTCTGCTTTGGATATACATTAGTAACCGCCCCTACTTTCGTTTTATATATATGTAGAGTGATTATTTCAGGACACTATCGCAGATTTAGTAGCTCAGTCGGATTGGGCGACAGCATTTGAGTTTCATGGTTCGAATCCCATGGTTAAAACACCAATAATGATTTATTTATTTATTTAGCAAGGTGTATATTCCGTTTCACCTTATCTGTAATAAAGTACATATAGTTAGTTATAAACAGTAACAAATTAAAAGTAGAGACACAAACTATCCACATAAAATCGTAAAGCGCTATGGAAAAACACGGCGTCAACACAACAAGAAAAACACAAGATCTTGGTTTTATTACGAATAGTTAAAACCAGAATGAAAGAAAAAACATACGCAAGACATCATAAAACCCCTAAACCTTGAAACGAACTTGGCATACTTACACACATTTGGCGTATGGGTAGTTCGGGCAACTCTCTTTGTCACATGGAAGATGAGAGCAGGATGCCATGGGCACGCCCGGAGGACAGGGGCTGGGAAGGGGCTGCGGAGCCGGAGGTGCACGAGGAGTTTCTACAACATATAATCATAAAGTGATAAACGTTATATGAAATTTGAATATATGCACTGCTAAGGTAAGTTTAACTATGTTTTGGAGAGAAAACAGAAATCCACAGTTAAGAATCATTGGCGTCGTACCCCTTCAAAAACTATAATTTTGCATGGGCAACTTGTTGCTCTGATCAGTTATTTCTTAGAAGAAAAACATACCTCGCGGGTTTTTATGGGAAAAAATATAAATCAGATGAAATAAACAAATAAACCACAGTGTTCTGAGTATAAAAATATAACTTGGTCAGACAAGGATTCAAATCCTGTACCTTGAATCATTATATACTTTCACCATTACCAAGTGAATGAACGAAGTAATATCTTGGCCCTGTCCTACTAAAGTTATGTCCAAAACGAAATTAAGGGGTGGTTACTGTATATGCAGTGGAAATACATGTATTTAGTGTTTTGCTCGCAGATGGACGGAGATCTTCAATAGTAAATTCCCGACTCATCATTCAGGGATATGCATCTTAAACATGTTTCTGGGATGTTGTTTAGTGCAACATTATCCAAGTTATTATTCGTATGTTAAATGAGTTGTATCGTCTTTTGTGATGTCTCAAATTAAATAAAAAAGATGTTCTGATGATTTGAGAGCAAAGGTTAATAAACAAATGGTAGTGTTTTCCTTTGATGTCGGTCGCTGAGTGTTTTAAAATGTGTTATCGGGCATTTATGCCCGAACGCATTCCCTATCCATCTTAATTTATCAAACTAGTTGAAACCCGTTCCTAAGCAAAAATCATAATCCCTGTATACAATAGGATATTGTGTTTTATCGTCCGTTTCAAAAAATAAAATTAAGATATAGTACTTGGTAATCCTCACAATGACTCATCATTATCATCAAAAACCTGACTTTTGATTACACTGTAACGTTCGACGTGTAGTAACTTTGTTCTATGTTCAATGTTCTGTATTCCGTAGGCCTTACGGCCCATACGTTGCAAATACAACATAAATATGTACAATACATACAAGCAAACGGAGAATGAATCATAACGGGGTGTTTACATGCTTAAATGAAACAGTATCATAACAAACCCTTCAATGTACAAAATATCCCGTTTTATTAAATTCATCAACATTGTTTACACTTAAAAGCTTAACCAGCTTGAATACACTAAATTTTCGATAATAATATTCCTGAATATGTTTTTGACTTAAATCTGAATAAAATTCATAGCCGTGTGTTATAACTCTTCCATTTTAATCAATTGTTACACGTCACACGTCCCCCACTACACTATGGGTTTTTGTATATAAAGTAACTTCCTTTTACTTTCGTTTTGGATAAGACTGCAGCACATACGGACCAGTTGACTTTCGATCACCGGGTAGCTTAATCGATTAGAAAGATAGTATAACAGTACTAAGGCAAGGGTTTGAGTCCAGCCAGGTTATTTATTTTTACATTCATAACATTGTTGTAATTATATTTTGATATTCATTATTTCTCATGATGGTCCCACAACGTATGATTTTCTTTTCAGAAATAATTGATAAAAGTTATAGCAGTAAGCCAAAAAGAACAGTTTATAAAGCAAGAATTCAGTTTCAGGTACGGGGTCCTTAAAATAAACTGTTTTCTTTGAGGAAGATATCATACATCTATGAAGTTATTTAATTAATGAGATTACCAACACGTGGACTTGACATTCGGTCCAAATATAAAAAGGGCGTTTTATTTGATTAAACGAACATTATATTTTTTATGTTAATTTATCAACTTTGTCTATAATAGCCACACTATTGATGCAAATACAAGTTAAAAACATAAATGTTTGAATACCCTAATTTACATAATTTCTATGGGATTTTGTATGCATAAAGGACCTCACATTTACAGACAAAAATTGAGGAGCTGAATTTCTCGCTTTCGCTACAAAGAATTTTATGTTTCTTTGAAAATGAATATGTATTCATTATTAAGCACGACAAATTAGCCAATTCCAAATTTTTCACATGTTGAACTATGCGTTGCGTTACGCTGTTGAGTTAAATTATAAAATCAAAAAACATTACTGGTGCTGAAGCGCTTCTTTCTTTGATCATCTTATCAATGAATTACGAAGTACAAAGCTTGATTCTAAATTTTGGGCTGTCGATCTAGAAAACCAAACAAAGAATCATTTCATCAAATTTACGAATGGCAGAATAATACAAAGTTATATCTAAAGTGTACCCGATTCATATGTAAAACACTGCAAAAGGGGCAAATGGTGCCTATACAACTCTTTACAACTCTTTAAGTATTTAATCCAGATCTTCTAGCTTCAACTGATAATTCATCCTTTTACTATTGCTTTATGTAAACCTTACAACAATAAATTCAGCCACAAAGTAACAGCCAACCTAGAAAACTAACAGTCCTTCAGCAGAGTCTAGAACAATTAACAGTTAAACGAACTATTACAGAAATTATTAGTCGATGCAGAAATACAAACTTAACATTGATACACAATATAGCCATTTCGTCCATTGAGGTTTAACGGTTGAGTACCAATATCAATACAATTAAAAACATAGACAACTGTTCACAAAATTAGGTATTTGATAGAGGAGCCAGATACCATTCTAGGGGCTTCGAAATTTATTATTGTGGTTTCCATATGGGAAAAAATACGTTTTCCACTTTTGTTAAGAACATCTAGGTTGAGTGGGTCCAGAAGCAAGAAACACACTTTAAATCCGCCACTTGGTTTGTGTAATTGTTTCTATACTTACGACAAGTAGTTCCTCCGCACGCTGTTGGACAGCATATTTTACCTGAAAAAGCATAATATTATTAATGGTTTTGTGTACTCTCAAACCTTTTGGATGTTTTGTTTGTTATTATTGTTTCACAATTACTGAGACTAAATAATCCTATGATTGGCGTACAACTGATGGGTTAACTGTTGGGGCTAACAGCAATAACATATTTTCTTTCTGAGTAAAAGCGTTTAGATACTATTAGTGTAATTACTACGACTAACGTAATAAAACATATTTCATGATACAAACGTTTTGGTTACTACTACGACTAAATTAAAAAAAAATGTGATTCGTCCTTTTCGTTGCTTGGTAAACAACAAGGACTAAAATGATTAAAACAACCTTCTTTTTTTGGAATTGATGGGTTTCTTGTAACAACTTCGACTTAAACGTAATTAGGTATTCAGGTTTTACAAAAATTCGCCTAATTACTTTACGAAGTGAACGTTTGTTAAATTTAATGTGTTATTTGTGAAACAAGTAAAGTTGAATAAAACAAGTTATACTTATATAACTATAGGCAATATCAATACTTCTGTTTTATTCTGTCCTTAGTGATTCACATAATAATGTAATTTTCCTCAACAAAGTGTAACGGTTGCAAAGTGATGAATATACTGAACTGTGAATGTGAATGTACATCATTCTAATGGTTTTAATTTAATTCTACATTTATATCAAATAACAATGACGAATACAGAAGATAAAAACTGTACCGGAATCACATCCTCCACTGCCACACATAAAAGCACAAACACCACCGAATCCATTCATGTTGGGAGGGCATCGTGGGTCTGTAAAATAAAGCACGTTTAAATAACCTTCAATTTTATTATCAATATCGGTAGTATATCAAATGATATCATCAGATGTCCTGGCTCCTTCCGTTTTTCTGACACATATATTAGCAGACATTCCACCTCCATATTTGATTCTGACACAAATATCTGACTGAAATATCATCTGTGTTCTTATGTCTAATTATACTACAATATCTCCTAAGCGAAGGTCATGGATAGGAAAAGGCTCAGAAACTGTAAATAAAATGAAAATTTATATGTATTTAAGAGAGAGTACAGTTGATTTGTTTTATCCAAAGAGTGAACACATAAACATAATTAAGCATCAAATTGACAAGATAAGGCAACAACAGGAGCCGAGGAGACATCAAAATGATGAAAACAAATAAGAACACCATTACAACAAAACAAACATTTAAAAAATATCCTTTTGGAAACATTTATTTTAAGAAAATTTTCCATGTACTGGTTAGTCCTTTATAAGAAATATCTATAAAGAAATACGTTTAAGCATATCATAAAATCGTTGAACAATTGAAATATTAATCGAAGGGACCATCACTTTATGTTTCATATCATTAATATTGTCAGTAAGTTAATTACATAAATTTGCCAAAAACACAAGAAATGAAGAAACGATAATTATTCTATAATATACAGGGTATTTAACAGTATTAAGTCAAGAATTTTAGTTCTATAGTACATGTATATCGGATGCAAGCTAGAGGAACTTCTCAAATGTTATCTGCTTATGTTTATATAGGTGAATAATCTGCGTTTGTTTCTACAGGTGAATGAATCAATATTAAAATAACTTTTACTCAAAAGAACACACAACTATGCAACCATTCAATTAATATTATTCAAGTTTTCGATTCCATTTTCAGACATAATATTTGTCACTCTTACCTGCTAAAGAACCATGTAGATGTACTGCCGAAATCATAAGTATAACCGCCCACATCATTACAGACAAATCCTATACAATGTGTGTATGTGATTCCTGGTTAAGTATGTGTATCAGTCTATTACCGTCGCGTGATGCTTACAGAGTGTTAGGTATTCAAATTTATTTATCCTTTTATACATCAGTGACCACGAGAGTGTGTTCCTGGTATTTAGATTCCGATTTTCACACGGAGGACGTGTTGTGTTCCAGGTAAAAACCTGACCACACGTACATGCCTAGCTATGGTGCATATGTCGCGGTGCGCTGTGTGATTGATGGACCGTGACACTGGAGCATTCACTATGTCATATTTCATGGCAGGGTTTCCAAGTATTCAGTTTGTGCTTGTAAACCTCTTTGTTATTACTTATATTAAAGCTTCGACAATATTTTATGAAATATTATTTGTATACACCATGACACCAACACGTAAACAACTAAGCATGGTTGTTAAATAAATTTTAACTTAAATATATACTTTGATAAATCGTACTTATATTGTATTTCTCGTATTGTTTAATGTAGTATGATTTGTTTCATTTATGAACCGATAATAGTGTCTTTTTGGTCTTTTATTTTAAGTCTTAAGCTGTAAATGGAATCATTTTATTTCTAAAAAAAAATGTATACTTCAAATATTAAAATGTGTAACAAACACATTCAGAATATCAATGTACATAATTATATACTTAATTTCTCCTGTAACGTCTTACATCTGTTAGTAGGTCTTACTTATACCAGACAATTTGGAAAATGTGTTAAAATAGTACATAAATGTTTTTTCTTCAAAAATATGTCATCAAGCTGCGTATGCATCTCAATATTGACCGACAAACGTCACAGCTAACAACAAATCAAAGCACCTGATTGGTCCTTATCCATTTAACGTTTCATTTCCTTTTGGTTTCCCTGCCTTGCCTTCAAATACGTGTGCTCCTTTTTTTTAAAAAGGTAAATTTAAAGCCATTGTCGGAACTCGTTTTTGGTTAATGCTTTATTCTGCAAATGACAACATTAAGTTACGATGCATAATTCTAGAACAGTTTCACGCGCTACCAGCTTAACTCGAGGCACATCAACATATTTATTGCATTTTAAAAATGTGATCAGACTTCACGATTACGATCATGAACTGTGACGGAACAGTCAATTACATATCATCACTATTAAAAATCTTTAATTCATTTATACACGACAAAAACATCTGACATGAGTTTTGAAGAAAACAGTGCACCTGTACCTAGACTTTTGTGAATATTATACACTAAGCTGATGTACACGGTACTTTCGAATTTGATTTGTTCATACAAAGCGAAATTAAATACACTTTCGTTTGTAAATTAGATGTTTTCAGTGAATCACAGAGGAACTTATAATATACAAGTAAACACATATCACATAGAACCGCTGATCACGTAATGTTGTGACTTGATCTCATTGAAGAAATGTATACAATGCAAATAGAGAAATAAGGTACGGTGATGATTTTCTGTTCTACTTTCGTCTGTTGAATTGAATGTTTTCTGTAAATCACAAAGGATTTCTTAATATATCACACAAAACCGCCGATGACGCTACTTTGAAACTTGATCTCGTTGAAGAAACTTATAGCAGGTAAGCAGTATAACACTGTAATCGTTGTTGATTGACGTGAAGAGAAAATAAACTGTGCCGAGAAGTCAACTTCATATATGGAATTATTAGTGTAAATTGAATCAAATGTGGGGTCTAATTAGGTCTTAGTTTGGATTGTAGTGGTCAAAGCGCTTCCTTACTTCACAATTCAAGTGTTTCGTTCTCCCATACTTGCCCGTGGAAGACGTGAAATTTACAGTTGTTGGGCTACAGTTCATAAGATGTATCGTAGAAGAATGTGTTTTTAATATTAAGTCTTAACCTTTTTCTTTTTTAATATCTATGAACTGATTTTTAGTATTGATAAATTACGTCGTATTAACAAATATCTATAGTGTCTCGCATAGGTTGGGTGTCAATCATATATTGTTGTACATTATAGACCATGCTTGTATGTATGTATTTTAAGAAAAATTGACATGTGACACTTGAATAATATAATTTGTATTGTATTGTATTGTTTTATTAATCAAAAGTATCATAAACGTTGTGTTTTAAACGGATTTCTGATTTTATGTTCAGGGTTCATGACCCCTATAGAATTTGCATGCGCCTTATGGAATACAAGAATCAAAAATAGGTATGGTCCGTGGACGTCTCAACACTCAGGCAAGAGCTTAACAAAGCTTCATGCTACACAGCCAATCTCTTAACCTCGGGTTGAGATTTTCCTGTCCATGGGCCACATCCATGTTCGATTCTATTAGTCTTTCGTATCAAGATTGAATGAGTTCAACAAGGTGGTATACTCTGCTGGTGGACAATCGGTCCTCGAGGCCGGCAGTAACCTTGTAGCTGAAATGTATGCTGGCAGGGCTTTATGTGAGTATGTCATCAATAGTAATGTGTGTTATAGAACCATAACAATATTTGCTAAATAATCATAATTTATGTTTACACTTTGATAGAGTAGTTACCCTTTATTTAGTTATTTCGAATAGTTGTTTGAACCGCAAACTAAATCTTGACAACAATGAAATTAACGATTTCACAATAAAGATTGTTAACGTTAAAATAGCAAATGCTGTTATATTCTCATAACAACACTTGTCTTGTCAATGAACTGCTTGGTGGGAAGTTCGTTGGAATAAACATAAAGATATCGATACAATTTCAATAATTAAATCAAGCAATAAATTCAATTCAAATTTTATGATAGTCTTACATAAAACGGTGAATATTATTGTTTTCCTGCTTCCTAATGCGGAGGGGGACCCGTGGATATATTGCTAAGCCTGTGTTATGGTCTCATTACACGGAGCTTACCTTGGTAGTATTATGTTGTGGCGATGCAGAGCAAATGTAAATATTATAATATATGGGTTTTACTATCACTTTTCCACATCAGCGATAAAAATATATATCGGACAAAATAGCTACTTGGCTGAGTATAATATCTACTGTCCGATTTTCTGCATCGACAAATGAAATTTTTCGTTTAAATTTTTCTGGCAAGTCTAAGATAATTTTATTATAAGATCTCTAAATGTAGGATACATAAACGGGCAACTATCTATTACACACCAACAAAGGTGTCATAATATGTCGTCCAAAGGTTATAAACCCAGGCGATATTTTAAGTACTGAACAAATATCATTGTCCTCAACAAAACTTACAAATAAGCATCTGCATATATTGTAATTAGATTGAAATCAGTTTAAGACTCAATAATGTCCGAAACGCAAACAGTGCAAGTAAGAAAGAAAGAACCAAGTTTTGTTTATTTTTGAAATGGTGTAAGGGAATGGATCAGGATTTTAATAAGAATACTTCTTCTGCTATCATACAGAATGCTTTTTTTTTTATCGAATTTTGTAGATATAAAAAGGGTCTGTAGACAAGTGTATCCAGTGTCATCTAATTTATTTCTATTGGTTGCTGAAATATAAGCTATCATGGTGGACTAACAATATTTGATTTTGAGAACTTTATATATTGACTTGAAACTACATGGATTAGGAGAATACTCCTATCTAAAGATAATGAATGACTAACCTTGTTTGGGGAAATTTGTAAACCTAAAATAACGGGAGATCTAGGAATTGAATATGTTAAAACTATCCATACAGAAAATAAATATGGGAAGATTTTGGAGCATGGATCAAAGAAGCAGAAATGACAAACATTGAAACATGTTGATGACCTTTTACAATCGCCAATTTGGTACGATAGATATTTTAAAATTTCATAATGATATTTTTTTTTCTATAATGAAGGGCATTTAAAAAATGAAGTATATGTTAGGGATATAATACAAACGGATCGGGATTATTAAGCTATACAGATTTTAAAGAAAAGAATAATGTTATCACTGGAAACTTGCTACAGTACAAAAGCATTTGCGAATCAATAAAACCCTTTATGACATATCACGATATAACATAACAAAGCCATTCTTTGAAAGACCGTTTATACCCTTTCACACCAATGTAGCATTAAGAAATTGCATTGCACTGGTTACCTGTACGATACAGGTCGCAGTACAAAATGTTGATGTACACATACAAGGCACTGAATGGTACAGCTCATCAGTACCTACAGGAGCTTGTTACCCTGTATCAGCCGTCACGATCACTGCGGTCGGAGTCAAAATCATTGTTTTGTGTCCAAAAAATCTCGTACTGTGACATATGGAAACCGTTGCTTTGAGAGGGTTTCGGCCAGGTTGAGGAATAGCTTACCATCTGCCGTAAGAAAGTCGAATACCCTGGCCAAAAAGACGTCTTTAGAGTAATTTTACTAATTATATAGGGCGCTATATAAATGTTGTATATTATAATTATATTATTATTAATAGAGAGGAAGTAGAGATATGTACAACACCCTACATACTAGATTTTTTTTTACTACACAGCAAAAGTAAAATGTCTATCTAACCAACTTTTCTCCACTGTTAACTGGATATATAATAACATTAGACATTAGCTAGTTCACTTTCAGGTTTGTACCAATATTACTTCCACTTAATCATTATTTAAAAAAAACCCAATCAGATTCAAACAATGTGATGTATGTAATTTATGTCAAGAAAGCAAAGACATTATAGTTATAGTTATTTTCCAGTACAGGAACAATATGTTCCTCTACACCGAACTATATTATATATGTAATATGTTCTCATGTTTAAATATTAGAGTTCACTTCCATCTATGGTTGCCTTATAATTATAAAGTATTTCCTGATTTTTCCATATTTTGTCCAGTCTATTCTTGAAAGTGTTTATATTAGGTGCCGATACAACGTCCTCGGGAAGACCGTTCCACATTTTTACAGTTCTAATACCAAAGCTGTTTTTCCTTAGTGTAGTTTTGAATTGTTGCGGGAAGATCATTTTTGAATTCCTCCTACTGCTGTGGCTCGTTGTTACATCCTTCAAAAGTTTAAGAAAAATTACAGGATTCCCTGTCGTATATTCCGCTTTTTATCTTATATAGTTCAACCATATCCCCTCTAGCCCTTCTGTATGATAGTGTTGGGAGTTCCAGCTTTTGTAGTCTTTCTTGGTATGTTAAGTTTTTCATCCCCGGTAAACTCCTAGTTGCTCTGCGCTGCACGGCTTCCACTCTTTCAATATCTTTTGCTTAATACGGTGCCCAAACAGAATTAGCATAGTCAAGTTGTGATCTTACTAAACATATGTATAACGGGAGAAAGGTGGTATAATTCATAAGTTCTTCTTAACAGTCCAAACATTTGGTTTGCCTTTTTTACTTTTTCGCTGATACGGTTTTCAAAACTCAATTCCGAGTCTACAGTAACACCAATATCTTTTTCCTTGTATGTTTTTTTGTAGATTGTTCCCAAGTTATTGATACGATCCCGTTGTTCCTTCTATGTTTTTTGTAGATCGGCCGACGTGCATATGTTTGCATTTTCCGGGTGCATCCTTAGTAGCCAAGTGTTGCTCCAGGTCCCCATGGTGTCCAGGTCCTTCTGAAGTGCGTATTCGTCCTCTTTCTTTGTTATTATTTTAAATATCTTAGTATCGTCTGCGAACAAGTACATGTCTGAGTTTGTTACATTTGGCAGATCAATTACAAATATGACGAATAGTAGTGGTCCGAGCACTGATCCCGGGGGAATTCCTGATGCAACATCAGTCCATCCTGAATTTACTTCCTTTACTGATACCTGTTGTTTACGTCCGCTTAGAAAACTTGCTATCCACTTAATCGTTTGGTCTGAGATATTGTACGAGTGTAACTTGTTTATTAAACGTCTGTGTGGAACAGTATCAAAAGCTTTTTGATAATCCATGTATATACAGTCCAATCCAAATCCCTTATCCATTGCATCAGTCCATTTGTCCAATACCTCCAACAGCTGCAATGATGTTGATTTTCCCGATATAAAACCGTATTGTTTTGGAGAGAAGAAATTGTTTGCTCTCATAAATTTGTTGATGTGTTCTCGCACAATTGTTTCCAATACCTTGCATACGACTGATGTCAGGCTGACTGGTCTGTAATTTCCCGTGACACTTTTGTCTCCCTTTTTGTAGATTGCGCACACACGAGCCTGTTTCCATTCATCTGGAATATTCCCTGTTTCGAGTGTTTGGTTGAAAATAATTACGAGTGGGTGCGCCACTGCAACTGCAGAGTTCTTTAGGAACACGGGGTGCATATTGTCCAATCCCGGCGATTTGTTCGATTTTAAGTTTTGTAATACCTTGATCACTTTTTCACTGTCTATTTTAAGCCATGGCATATCACTTTGGGTTTCCTTCGTTGGTAAGGTAGGGGTTTCCCCTCCATTCTCTTGTACAAACACGCTCTGGAAGAATTTGGCTAGTATATCTGCTTTCTCTTTGTCCGTGGTGACTTTATTTGATTAATTGTCTTTTGGATTTTCATATAGATCTCCAATTTCCACTTTTGACTTTGATTTTGATTTAATATATTTCCAGATCATTTTGGGGTCCGATTTTGCCTTTGTTGCCAGAGTCTACTCATAATCCTTTTGTAGTTTCCGAGTCAGCTATTTAACCTGATTTCGGACCTTGCAGTATTGCTGTTTCATTTCTCGGTCATTTGTGGCCGCCACTTTTTTTCGACAAAGCATGTTTCTTTCTAATTTTTTCGAGTGTTTCTTGGTCCACTGGAAATGTGTGCTTGCTATTTTTGTGGGGTTTGATGGTCTTTGTTGGTACAGATTTATTTGATATTTCTTGTATTTTGTTCCTGAATATTGACCATTTTTAATTGGTGGTGTTCTGTTCTTTCTTTCACTTTTCCAATCAAAATTCATAATTTCGTTGTTAATTTGTTCGTAGTTTGCCTTGTTGTAGCATATTTTTGTTGTGTTTTTACCTGTTACAGAAGTTTTACATTTAACATCTAGAAGTAGTATCTTGTGGTCACTTCTCCCTAAGGGGCTTTGATATTCTATCGACGAAACAAAATTCGCGTCATCTGTAATAATTAAATCCAAAATATGGGGTCTATCTGTCCCTCGCCATCTTGTTGGTTGTTCGGTTATTTGTGAAAGGTAAGTGTCCTGTAGACATTGAACAAATTTGAATTCTTGTTTTTCAATGCTATCGCCTTTGGTATTCCACGTTTCCCAATTGATGTCGGGGTAGTTAAAATCTCCCATAATAAGTAAGTGGGAGTATCCTAAACTGCAAACTTCGTTTAACAAGCTTCTCAGGTTATTATTGTTTTCTTCAGTTCCGCTGTCTGATCTGTATATCAGGCCAATTAGTATTTTTCTTGTGCGTTTAAAGTTATTTCAACAAAGATGTTTTCTTGGAAGGTTGTTTTTAAAATGATTTCCTTCGCTAGAAGCAATTTGTGTAAGTAAAGCAGCATGCCCCTTCCAATTTTGGTGTCAAAGTTTGTCTCAAACATAGTATAATCTGTGTTGCCCTCTATTGTATATTCTTGTGTTTTCATATTTAATGTTCTGATCTTAGGCTTTACCTCTGTGATTCCAATAATTTCAGGTTTTATCTGGTTTACTCGCAAGGTTAGTTCCGAAAGTTTATTTTTTAATTGATCTGCATTTGTGTAGACGCATTTTAAATTATTCAACACAAAATTTCTTTCTGAATTCGAGGTGTTAGTCTGGTTATTTACAATATGTCGTTGAATTTTTCTTTGAGCTTCATCCTCTCCACTCATTGGCTCTGGATTTTGATTGGTATTATTGTTTTTTCCTGGCCCAAGGGGGGCCCCGGACTTTGTAGGTTTGGCTTGCTCCCATAGTTGTTTTTCATTTTCCCTTTCAGCCTTTGTTAGGTCATTCCTTATTTTTACGCTTTTAAAGTTGTCCTCTTTCCCTAGGTTCTTTATATTCTTGAAAAGGGTTCTCTTGACTTCAAGGCTGACAAGGGAAACTAACAGATGTCTCTCTTTCTTCTTCTCCTGTTCCTTGTTAAATTTTCCTAATCTTACTGCCTTGATTGTGTCTTTCCCCCCTTAAATTGTGTTGCATGTTGTTAGTATGCTCCTAATGATTCCTGTATCGTGAACTTCCTTTTCCTCTCTTTTGGCTGATGTATGTTCTGGAACACCGTATAATACGATATTGCATTACCTTGACTTTCTATCATTTATTTCCGACACAATGTTCGTAACGTTTTCTGACGGGGGCTGTGCCATGGATTTTAAACCCATTGCCAGCTTTGGCCATTCTGCTTGATTTAAGTGTTCCTTTCCTGGGACTACCATCTCCTGTGTTATTTTGCGAACTGCATCTCATCACACTTTTTGCTCATGGCCTCTTCTAGTTTTATTATTCTGTTATAGAACATCTTTCTTATCAGTATCAAATAACAAAGAACTTCTGGCAGGACATACGTGGATGGATATACCTAAAACATTTGAATAAAAAATAATAATATACACGAGCTTGACAGTAATATCCCAAGGGACGGGTGAAATTGAAATGTTTGAAAAAACATTGGAATCATGGTCGAATATTTTCATACTCTAAAGCATAAACGTGGTCCAAGCTTATTATATCATATCTTAAATCCTCTATAGGTAAAGAAATAAAATATAGCTGACACCCGTGAATACTCTAGAAATATCGTCAAAACCATATAATGTATGTAATAACAATTAAATATATATTTCCCTAAAAAGGCTATATTATTCTTCTATCTTTAATATGGTATCGAAGGTGCTTAAATTATATCTGCATATGGGTATATGATATTCTATATGCTAGATGCAATGCGATTAAACTGAAGGTTGACACATTATATCATTATAAAATACATTAACAAAGATATTGCATGAAGTTAAGCGTGGTAGATGTACACATTTTTGTTTATGTATGTATATATGCATGTATGTATGTATGTATGCTTTTATGTGAACATTAGTGTTTGTTTTACTATTTAAATTTAATTTAATTGAGTTTTCTTTTTTTTCTTATATCAAATTTTTGTTTTGCAAAAAAAGAATAAACACGTGATATATAATCCATCCATTTATAAGCGTATATGATTTCAAAATAAGTGTGCACATAAAATCAAATGATTATGATGATTAAAATCAAACGTATCCCGCTAATATTATCATTTGTGATACAGGTTTATGTAGGTTTATTTTGACATTAGTTTACATTATCTGCCTATGACTCACATATTCAGGCTGAAGTCGGTTACGTCATATTTAAACCGCTTTGGTTAACAAAAATTCGAAAGCAGACATAGCTAGTGAATGCAAAAACATCGTCAATAAGATACAAATTATCTAAACATATAATAAAAAAGGCAAATTCGTGGAATTTAAATCCCCCGCTTTCAGGACAAAAGGTAAGTTGAAAATGGGTACCGAACTTGGCCGAGCCTTTAAGGCATTTAACCCTGTGAGTAAGTTTGAAGAGAATCGGTTTATATTTGTTGTAGTTATTGCACGGAAACGAAACGCAGCAGGTAATGATGTTTTTCGTATTTCAATGGGCCATAACTCCGCCAAATGGTGTCCGCTGAGAGTGTTCATCGAACATGGCCGAGCCCTTAAGGCATTTAACCCTGTAACCAAGTTTGAAGAGAATCTGTTTATATTTGTTGTAGTTATTGCACGGAAACGAAGCGTGACAGACACATAGACGGACAAACTCAAATTTAGATCCCCCGTTTCGGTGAAAGCGAGTGTTAAACATAAGTATATAACATTTGATACATATCAAGTTATTTATTGTTGAACGGTATAAACTAGTGGCTACGTTTCAATGCTTAAATGAAGGTTGCGACTTAATCCGAAATACACTCCAATATCAAAGCACACGATGCTTTAAAGATACCGCCAACACAAATACATGCACAAACATGTACCTCTACCCTAACTTTGAGAACTGTTTTTAGGTGGATGAAAAAAAAAATCAAGAATGGTAAAGTTGACATTTAAAAGGACACACGGCCGGACAGGTCAGTTGTTGCAGCAACAAAGAAGAACATTGCTGCCTGTGAAAGCAATACTTAAGGATGATTAACTGTTTCTGAAATAGCTCAAGACATATTGTCAGACTTTCAGAAGGCAGTGCACATTGTATTCTGACCAAGTGCTGGAATTGATGAAAGTCTTGTGCCCGATGGATCCCTGATTTGCTGACATCTGAATAAAAGGCCAAACGTTTAAAATGTGCTGTTATCAAAACATATATACAGTTTCCAATACTGAGTAATACTAAACAATTTTTTTTGACAAATTACGGAGAATGCGATTGCTATCTGAGATTATTATAGGGGAAACAACCTTGGTCTTTTACTTTGAACCCCAAAGGCACATTAATAACAAGCAATGGTTTTCGAGAAATCAAGAAATTCCAGTGATTGCATGACATATTACAAGCGCCAAGTACGTTTTATATTCCGTTTGTTTTTCAATTCTAGTGGGCTTGTGGTTCCGATACCGTGCAAGTATAGAGACAAAGTACTGAAACCTAACAAGCGTAAGAGTTGAATGGCGTCAAACTAGTTCACGACAATATTTCATCTAAAAAACAAACATTGCACAGGCATTTTGAAGATAGAGAAAGTAGCACAAATCTATTTTTCATCCTGTGTACCAGATCTACGTCCCTATGACTTTTTCTGATTCTTTAACTTAAAATAAATGCTTTCATGGAAACGATTTGCCTCTAGAAGTGCTCTAGGTAGTGCAATCTTCCAGCGTCTCGCCAGTACATCAAGGGGAGATTACCGCGCTGTTTTTACGTCATGGATAGCGCGATTGCGAAAGAGCGTTTTTGCTAAGGGGATTACTTCGAAGTATTGTAATAGAAAAATCAAACTTTATACATCATTCATGTTAATCCTGGCACTTGTGCCAATAGTTATTTAACGACCCTCGTGTATATAGCATAGCATAACAATTGCCATCAAAAATCAACAAAAAAAAAAGCCACAACAAAAAACACACTTGGTTAACATAAAGCATTAAGGAAAGGTGATAGTATACTGCTGACGGCGTTCGCCTCGCACACTATTCTTTTCATTGTGAGTAAATGTCAGTTTTGAAAGGAAGACTTTCAAGAGAAAATGTCAATGCTTGTATTAGTGTCACATGAAGAGAGACTCCCACTTTTCAACAGAATCACGAAAACTTGGTGCAGAAGGTCGGAGGGACGGATCCCGGCTCCAACATGTTTTGACGTTTTCCTCAACATTTTCATCTATGTCAGATCCAAACACAGGTCTTTCCTCTCCATTTCCTACATAACGTTCTATTTGTTTAGCATCTAGGGAATCAAATGGTTCATCGTCCGAGATGATCTCGAACACCACAAGACCAAGAGAGTAAACATCGGCTCTCATCATAGCAGCCCGGTCTAACAGCTCCCCACGGAGTACTTCAGGGGCAGAATAACGAGGGGTTCCGATGTTCCGCACCTGTTGAATAACAAAGATTCAACTTATGGCAATTGTAAAGAAGTTAACAATTAAAAACACATGAAACTTTCAACAATGACACTTGCTATTGAATATAGTTATACATTATCTCTATAATAGCGTGTCTGATTGGATTATATTAATCACATGATGGGGAAAAATAACATGATGTCAACATTACGCACTCGAGAATCCCAGGTCATATTTCCCTTAATCGAGCTTCTTTATAACATTAGACAAGAACCGCCACAGCTGTTTAAGGAGTAAAACACATTTAACCCCTGTGACCTTGAAAGTCAAACATGGCCATACAGTTGAATTTGTTTTACAGCCCTTTATCCTGGAACGCAACTTGCTAAATATCACCACCCTATACCTTTTGTTTATTGATGACTTTTAAATATTTATGGATTATGGACAAGATGTGACCAGGAAAGTGTGTCAAGGTCATTCACATCTACAAGCAATCACCCTTTACACTACTCTAGTGAGTGAAGATCATTTATTACAACAAATTTGATAGCCCTTCATCCATGCATGTTAATAGCCAAATATCATCACCCTGGAGGTTTTGGTAATTAAGAAGAAGTCGTTAAAAGATTTTTAAGACAATTGATCCCGGTGACCTTGAATATGAGTAAAGGTCATTCAATTGAACAAACTTGGTAGCCCTTCATGCCAACATCCTTCTGGCCAAATATCATCACCCTGACTGTGTGATGCTTTAATTGCTTGCCATATGGAAACAGCTCATCAATCAGAAGAAGTTATTTAAATATTTAAACATATTTGACCCACTGTGACCTTGAATATGGGCGAAGGTCATTCATTTGAACAAACCTGGTAGTGCTTTATCGGGCCAGGTGAGCTAAAAAGGCAATAACATTTCTTTTAATCAAAACACCAATTTAAGTAAATGTGAAATATCCCATTTCAATGATGATAACACGTGTCGTTACACGAGTCACAACAGTTTAAATAGAAACAAAACATTGCCATATTCTTATATACTGTCTGATGCTCGGAACAAATGTTTGTAATTGAACCAGATAAATCGCACATATGGGGATATTTACAAGGTTACAAGGAGAAAATGTACATTGGAAGACAACTCGACCTCTTTATCTATAAAAATAATATCAATTTAGGTAACTCTATCTCTATATTATATATAAATTCCAGTAACGGTATCATGATAGTGACAAGACAGATCGAGTTGCCTCCCCATTTTGGTACTCTTTGAAATATCCTGTGTAGCACGCACATACTATCATCTCTGTAACATATTCCCCTCTTTAAAATAAGGTACACTGTACGGCTTCAACAAAGTAAAAACGATTGATTTTTCACAATAGCAGATACTTAAGGGAAAATATATGTTTTATATATTAAGAGAAAATGTAGGATATGTATGACTTTACATATAGCTTACATTTTCCATCACTGATCTGCTCTTGTAAACAGTCAAAAGTATGAATTACAATTGAAATGTTTTGTTTTCCTTTGATAGCAGGCTTTTTGAGAAAAGTCAATTTTCGATTGTATCTACTGTAAACACATATATGTCAACCCCAATGTGCAACTCTTACCTGATCATGCGCTGTTGACGACGTATCGGAACTATTTCTCATCATGCTAAGCCCAAAGTCAGTAATCTTCGCCACGTAACCACCCTCCCTGGAATCCATCAAGACGTTCTGGGACTTGATTTCACAATGAGCGATGTTTTTCTCGTGCAAGTATGCTAGTCCACGGGATATCTGAATAATGATGCTCAGCTTGTTGTCTTCTGTAAGGGTGGCATCCGAGTCTGCAGACATGTGAAGTATTTGGAACAGACAGCTTTCCATGAACTCCATAACGATAGCGATGTTCGGGGTCACACAACAGGCGCCAATGAACTTGACGATATTAGGATGGTCGAGTGCACAGAAGACTTGAACTTCCGAAGTAAACTCTTGTAATCGTTTATTCGATACTCTCTGGACCCGCAGTTTCTTAACAGCCACTACAGTACCCTTCCATTTAGCGCAATAGATATCTCCGAATCCTCCATGGCCAATCTTTTTTCTCATATCCAGCTCATCAAATTCGATTTTTTCACCACGATAACTTTTCAGAAGATCAAATGACGTCAAAGGTTCTTTGCTTTTTTGTGATTCCTGTTGGCATAACCGGACCTGTTCCATACGGTTGATGAGGTCCGCTGCCTGCTCACTAACTTCCTCGGCGTACAAATAGTCTTCTTGTAGATGTCCTAGGTCCATATCTTCTTCCTGAAAGACGATTGAAATACAGAACTTAAAGGTACAGCAAGCATTATATACTTTTCCTTAACATTTACAAATTCACTAAATATTAAAGTAAATAATTCAAACCAACGTCACTGTGAAGCATTTAAGATAATTATCTAAAAACATTAGTATCAAATATTTAAGTGGATTTGCTCGAAGTATTTATGCAGACGTTTAAAGGAGATTGTCTCGAAACTAAGATATAGACGATATCCATGTAAATCTCTCCTTTGTTCATATTTGCCCCAGTTTTATCGATTAGAAGTTCTAATAATAGTTTCGTTGACACTTTGGTTTTCCCTTGTGTTTATTGCTGCTATCTACTTAATTCCTGTGATTTGTGTAAGTGTTATATCTAGGTTTTTTTTAAATCATTGAATTAACCTTCAGTAATTTCCGGGTTTGTTGTGTCAATCTCTAAACGATTTTCTAAGTTATTTGAGATGTAACACGGCATTTGAATGGTCAATCAAAACAATGTACGAGAGTTCAACCATGATATACCGTCCCTAAATTTCTCATTTGCATTAAAGCCCGGATGGCAATTGCTAATGACGTCGATGACTTTGACTGGCCCTGAAACGTCATGAAATTGATTATTCATGACACCAAGGACCCAAAAGGTCAACGTTATTCCGCCTCACTTTGAATATTTCTGACGTCACCAATTCAGAGCAGAGATACCCAGAATTTGAAGAAATAACTCAAAACTATTTTTAAATAGTCATTCCTTTCGGTGGTTGCAGTTTAAAGTGAATTAGAATGGGGATAATTCTTCTGTATTTTGATATTTTCGGTAGCATATTGTGATTATACTGTCGCGAATATCTGTTTTACTGGCTCTGCTCCGCGTCGCCAGTAACATTCAATATGCGACAGTATAATTATGATATACCATCGCAAATTTCAAAATACAGTAGGATTATCCCCTAATTGGACGCATGTCATATATACCTGTAGCATTAAGCATATTACCTGTATCAAAAACGGATACTGCGAAATACTTACTGGTCGCTCATAATATCTATCTGTCAAGTCTCTAACCCAACGTGTCATGCTGCTTTCCTTCCGGTTGATTGGTGGTCCCATCTTAGATCCGGACCTTCCTGATGAACGTGACACAGACATAGATCCGAGCGGCATGCCAACACGCCCAAGCGCCGGTTAAAGGGGTTATCAACATATACTCTACCACCAGGTGACTGTGAAGAACTCTTTGAAATCACCGCTGTTCCATGCTCCATTCCCACCCTACCTTCTCTCCTGTTTTGGGCATTATCCACGTATCTGTTAGAGGAATAGCTTTGCGATGTTGAAGAGGAGGAGGGTCTTGAAATCACCGCTGTTCCATGCTCCATTCCAACTCTACCTTCTCTCCTGTTTTGGGCATTATCCACGTATGTTTTAGGAGAAGAGCTTTGCAATGTTGAAGAGGAGGAGGATTTTGACATCACCGCTGTTCCATGCTCCATTCCAACTCTTCCAACGCTACGGTTGTATGCATTGTCTACGTAGGTCTTTGTTGAGGATCCTCCATAGCTTGATCTCCCGGAACTGGATCCTCCGAAACCTGCTCCGCCACTGCTAGCGGAAGACCCGGATGACCTCCCTGAAACAGGCATGCTCCCAACTGGCATTCCGACCCTTCCCATACTTCGGTTGGATGCATTGTTTACATATGATCTCGGCATATTTACTTAATCTACAAATACAGAAAAAGGTATACATGTATTTCGATAAAGTGTTTGAAGGTATTTAAAAATACTATTTGCAAATAGTCAAATTTTGAATAGCTGTTGTTCTTCAAAATACTTTGCAAGATTTATTTCTTATGGGAACACTTGTAGAAAACAATATCAACAAGCATACTGAATATTGCGAAAATAAATGTCCTCTACCGGGCCCCGCTAGCTATTTCACTGTAATGATTAATATAAATGGTGCCATTTGGCGTTAATTTAAAGCTTGTAATTAAATGATTTTAACATAATAATAATACAAGAAATTGTTATGTTAGTATCATGACAGAGGAATTATATAAAATAAAATGATTGTTATATTTTGTTGCTTTTTAGGTATTAAATCAATTACCAGCAAGAATAAATGAGAGACGTGAATATCATCACCAATGTGTTATAACGTGTTACTTATCCAGTTTAATTCAGTTCATTATTGCCCTTTGAACAGTGTTACGGCCCCTTGAACTTGAAAGTTATATTTTGTCTGTAAATATCCTAAAGTTTCTAAACCATAATGTTTACATGCTATTTCAGATCTATCCGAGATATTATTGTTCTTTGTAATTGTGTGAAGGAATGAAGCCGCTAAAGCGCTGACAAGGATTTTCTAAAAATAGTAACGGTGACCTTGACCCGACAACCCTGAAACTCGAACTGGTTCGAGATATTATTGTCATTTGTAATTGTGTCAAGTTTGAACAAAATCCCTCAAGGAATGAAGTCTTTAGAGCGCTGACAAAGATTTTCTAAAAATAATAACGGCGACCTTGACCTTGACCCGACAACCCTGAAACTCGAAGGTGTCCGAGAAATTATGTTGCATAATTAACGGTTGAAATACAACTGAAGACAAATGCATAGGATATCAGAAAAGGGACATAGATCAGATAAAAATAGCTTAATCACAATATTTAAAACAGGTGCACAACGTCAGAGTTTATCTTCTGTATTGATGATGTATACAAAATCCATATATTGTTCAAGAATGGAAATGGTAGTTCTTTGAATAACATATTTTCAAACGAAAAATCAGGAAAGAGGCTGTCTCCTTTATTAAAAAGAGGAAGTTGAAATAATCGCAAGCGCACAACTTAATAAATGACTGGTAATATGTACAGGTTCATTAATATCTAATATCGATCTATGTGAGCTGTTTTGTAACTATAAGTAAAATATTACTAAAGACTTGAACGAAATGAGGAAGAGAATATTAAACAAGATTTATTTCGAGACACATACTTAAAAAGTATGGCGCCCATTCATAAAACTGTTACTGATAATTGTTGAAGAAACTTGAACTATACTATTTTTAGTTTTTGACGTCAAGGTCAAATAGAGATCAAAGAACCATTGTTCAAGCACCGCCATCCTATGATCTTCCGGCATACAAAGTTTGACGCCCATTCGTGACAAAAGATATGCTCTGAATACCATCATTAACGAACTTGAAGTCAAGTTTAAAGGTCAAACTTAGGTCAATGTGATCTCGTTTTAGGATGCAATAAACCCATGTCGGACCTTTATACAATGTGTGATGCCCATTCCTGAAACAGTGGCTGTGAAATACAACAGTAACCGTTACTTGAATACTTGAGGTCCTTGCTAATTTTTAATTGTTAATAATTAATGTGTTGCTCCCACAACAACGTTTTGAATCAATGACTTTCCTCACTTCACTACCATTTCCCGTGTTTTATCCCAACGAAACAAACAAAACCTTCGATAGGGGGACGATGGACTAAGCATATCTAAGTTAATACGTCAAATCAACCAAACAAAGTTTTCCCCCCTAAATATAGTAACAGTGACCTTGACCTGCAACGCAGAAACCCGAAAGGAGACGTTCAATGTAATGCCATACTAAAGACTTGTATCGAGTATCTTGAAATTCCCATTAGGAATGAAGTCGGTAGAGCGATGACAGTTGTTTTTCTAAAAATAGTACAAGAGATCTTGACCTTTAACGCAGTAACCCGAATAGCAAACTTGTATTGTCATACATGACCAAACACTTGCATGAAGTTTCATGAAGTTCAGTTCAGTGATGAAGTCACAAGATTAATGACAAAATCTGAAAAGATAGAAATGACCTTGACTTTCAATGTAGAAACCCGAGATGCGAACTTGTTCCAGGCATGCCATTGCCATACCAAACACTTGCATGAAGTTTCATGAAGTTCAGTTCAGTGATGAAGTCACAAGATTAATGACAAAATCTGAAAAGATAAAAATGACCTTGACCTTCAATGTAGAAACCCGAGATGCGAACTTGTTCCAGGCATGCCATTGCCATACCAAACACTTGTATGAAGTTTCATGAAATTCCGTTCAGGAATGAAGTAACTAGAGCAATGACAGAGTGTAACATACGTACATACGTACATAGGTATACTAAATATATATTTATAAACTTTATTGATTTAACAACACTTATTAAACAAGTTATATAACTGATATCAATCACTATTGTTGGCCGGGATGTTAGCGCACGGAGGGTCTTAATGGAGGAGGAAACCGGAGTACCCGGAGAAGACACACGTAGTCGGGCTGGTGACGTCAAACCTTTTTACGTTCGATCGGGTAATTAAACCCTAGTCGCCTTTGTGAAAAGCGAGCCTCGCTATCAACTGCGCCACCCGATATTCCTTAACCAGGCTAGGCTTTATAATATACATTTTCAAGGAGGAAGTTGAAATTCGATGCATGATAGGGGAACAAATACCATCGAGCACACCTGTATGGTAATACATATCACGCGTTTACGATGTGAAATGTTAATAAATGTTAAAAGCCAAACGTTTGCCGAGGCATTTCATCATGACAAATGCTGTTTACTAAAGCAGTTGCAATGACAAATATCTACTTTACATTCTGACTTTGAGCTTGACAGGTATTTAGTAGATCTAAAATAATAGATGTATTTGTTTTTCCGCTACTATATCTTTAAATACATAAAACATTAAATGCGGGTACCCGGCCATAGTCGACAAATGAAACCAGTCCCGTGACTTACTTGTTTACCGGTGCTGTTTTGAAGTCAGCAAAAGTAAACAGGCTTCCGGGGGCAGCTCTGGTTTTTCCTGAGAGGCAGTGTTTTTGGTTTTTGGGATGGACGTTTTTGAATAACAGATAGTGAGTTCTGTTAACGAATGTTTGTGGCGACACATCTTTGTCAATGGTGCATTTATATATACCGGGTATATAGTACATGTGTCATGTATATTTCTGCATTTTCAAATGCCGACTGCCCACAGCCGACTGCCCACAGTGCCTAGGGTAGACGGCAAACGGCAAATATCGCGGTGCCTAGGGCTAGACGGCAAAACGATATTTGTGGTTTGTGTAGTGTTTTAACATTAATGTAGAGAAGACATAACATGTACATCAATCCATGGTAATTAACCAATAAAAAGTGTCGTAACATTGCAAACGTTTTTTCCTACTGGATCTCAGTTTGGCCCAACCTACCTACATAGTTTAATGTATACTAAGATACTAATGCCGTGTAAAACGAAAGTGAAAGTAAAGTGGTAAAGATTCTTAACCGAGAGCCAAGATCAAATCAGATAAAGTGGCCAATGCATGTTGGAACATGCGATGAATATAGTAAACACTCTTGATAACCTAGCCTTTTTTTAAATGTTAGTCCGAATTTCCTGTAGCCCTGATAGACCAGACATATATCTGTCAAAATATCAAAGTCTGGTGTCGGGCCAGAGAAAAATCGGGCTTATTAAATATTTACTATTGAAAAAAGGTATATGGGTCAATATAGCTACTACTGTATCGGCTCTCGGAATATAAAATGACCATTTAATGTTCGCTCGGTCAAATGACACATCCTGTGATTACGTCGTATCACAGCATGACCAAACTGCCTGTTTGTGGTACATTATATGTAGTTTTCTGTGCACATGTCAGTGTAGAAAATACAGGTTCACACATAATTATACTTCTACATGTATAAAGTAATGCATGACAACCAAACATTTGCCGGGAGGAAATCTGTGCATCAAAATGGCGATCAACGTACACGTAGCCATCGTGAAATTTGGATTACCGTCACACAAAACAAGTGACAGTTTGCAAGACTGGCATAGGAATAAACAAAATAATATATACCATAATATCAACTAAAGTCAATATACCTGCTCGCTCCGTCGTTCCAAGCGGACTGTCACCGTGTAGTATGTGTCTACTTCCGTAAATACACATGTACCGTGTGACCTAGATTCCGTTAGAGTTTACTACACACGCGTCCTGGTCAGCGGTCTCGTACCCAACAGAAGACAGTAAGTGCATCTATTGACTGTACCGTGCACACCTACACCTGTAATATCTTTGTATTTACCTGTCAGGTGAACATTTAACTGTGTGTTAATGATTCAATTATTTGAAGATTTCAAGATAACAATTATTTCAAGTATAATGATACGTGTGTAATCCAACTATGCTTTATAGTGGGAACGAAGCCATTTCACTGTGTCTGCTCTCTGCGCTCGGTATTCCCCAACCACCTGGTGTGTCACAGTTCGTGAGAATCTTTTACAGTAATACGTTTAAATGTGTACTTTTACTTTCGATATCGTCCACATGAAATGAATTGCATTATCTGGCGCGGATTAAGAAGGGGGCTTTTGGGCGTACCCCCCTCTCGGTACGCCGCCAGAGGGGGTACGCCCCCACTAAGACTGTGAAGTTCACAAACATCAATCTATACTGTGTTTAAGCAGTTTGGCCAATAAAGTTATCATACTTACTTTCACATCATTTAACAGCATTTATTGTATATGATGTGTACCAAGGCGTTGACTTATTATTTTAATGGATAGTGAATTAACAAATAATTATATAATTATTATAGAAATTCCCTCTAGCTCGAAGCTAGAAGTCGACCGTAATCTTAAAATCTGCCACACTTGTACGTCTGTCGAAACTACATTACATGTAAGCCATAGTTGTGATTTTTCAGAAATCCTTATTAGGGTAATACTATGTATATATGTAATGTATTTGGAAGCTTTAATGAAATAATTTAGAATGAAATCAATAAAACTTTGCTCTACGAAGTATTTCCCCTTCACACTTAACTAATAATGAAAAAGATGTTTTATGCAATACATAAAGCTTTGTATTTTGAATTACAATTTTAAAAGATGCAAAAAAAGACTAAATTATCCATTCGCATGTCAACAGACTGACAAAATACTAGATACAAGAAACTTTATTTAGAGTTGCATACATACATGTATAAACAAGAAACATAAGCAGTAAAGCTTGTATTGCTACACACATATACAAGGAAAACAATAATAATAACATAATAACACACGAAACAGGATAACCACAGATAGCTTATACATAAATTGCTTTAAATTCTAATACAACGAAAGAAAAACAAAGCATATCTCAGGATTCTAAGTGATCGGGAATCCCCCTATCTACGGAGGACCCCAAGACATGACACTTAAGGTATATTAAATATCAATAAGGACAGTATTGATATGGAACTATAATTCAAATAATAGCATAATGAAAAGTCACTCAATTGAATTCAAGTGAACAGCTGCATATCACACACGTATACCTTACGACTAATGGTTAAATCACTGTAAAGTGGACAATATACATAATGCAAATAAAGGAACAGAAATGGCAAAATATACGCTAAAATATTATGAAAAAAAGATGGTAATGAAATGTATTGTCTCATTCAGTTCTGTCAAAATATTAGGTATCAAACTGATATACAAGATGGTACTGCTATCAATGGTGTACTTGAAATTTGTATTGTAGTTTACTTCTACTTCCGGCTACATTTTATTTGCTAGCGCCTTCCTTGGCAATACAACACTTTTTGCTTTTATGTTGAACGTGAGGAAGGCAATGGGTTCTGTCCCCAGGCCGGGACATACCAAAGTCCTTAACATTGTAGTTAAACCTATAAAACCAACATTTAACCCTAAAGAACCAAAGTGTACCGTAATTTAATAGTATAAATAAATGCTGCAATAGTATAAAATAGATCAATAGAAACAGAAGCATATACTTAAGTATAACCAGGGCGTGCATATGAAGCACTAGTCTTTGCAAATATTGTAAAGGTAGATTGGGCTATCCTAGGAGTGGATCAATTTGCTGAACTCCTTGAAAGTTCAACTGGTTAGAATTTATTGGGTGAATATCTTCATACCCGTGCCGTCTCGAAAAGAAAGTACCCTGGGCACCACTGCAGTATTTTCTTTCCTACGTTCAGAGTTTAACATCTAACATTCAACAAGGTGAAGAATATACTTAGGAGACGCATTCACTCAAACATATTCTCATATCAACAGGCTAAAACGCACACTTGTAACTAAAGCGCTGTGTCTCAATCTTCCAGCTTAATAACGTCAGCGTTGTGTCTCAATCTTCCAGATTAATAACGTCTGCGTTGTGTCTCAATCTTTCAGCTTAATAACGTCAGCGTTGTGTATCAATCTTCCAGCTTAATAATGTCAGCGTTGTGTCTCAATCTTCCAGCTTAATAACATCAGCGTTGTGTCTCAATGTGTCAGCTTAATAACGTCAGCGTTGTGTCTCAATCTTCCAGCTTGATATTTTCGTTGAAATAAACATTAAAATATTGATACAATTTCAATAGTTTAATCAAACAACATATTCATTTCAAATTTTATGATAGATTACATAAAACGGTGAATATTATTAAACCATTATGGATTCTTTGCTCTCCTGCTTCCTAGTGCGGAGGGGGACCCGTGAAGATATCGCTACGCCTGTGTTATGGTCTCATAACACGGAGCAGGCCTTGGTAGTATTAAATTGTGGCGATGCAGTGCAAATGTAATAATATATGGGTTTTACTATCACTTTTCCACATTCGCGATAATAATATATATCGGAACACTTTTTAGTTTTGTTTCTATTCCTTTGACCATTATTACTACTGTACCTTAGTGAATAAAATGGCTACTTGGCTGAGTATAATATCTACTTTGTCCGATTTTCTGAATCGACACAAGATTTTTTTCGTTTAATTTTTTCTGGCAAGTCTAAGATCATCTCTAAATCTAGGATACAAAAAACGGGCAGCTATCCATTACACAAAACTAAGGTGTCATAATATGTCGTCCAAAAGGTGATAAACCCAGACGATATTTTAAGAACTGGAGACATATTACTGTTCCGATTAAAACTTAAAAATAAGCATCTGCATGTATTACTAATAGATTGAAATCAGGTTAAGACTCTAAAATGTCAAAAATGCAAACAGTGATAGAAAGAAAGTACTAAGTTATGTTAATATTTGAAATAGTGTAAGGGAAGGGATCAGGATTTCAATACGAATACTTCTTTTGCTATCATACATAATGGTTTTCATAGAACTTTGTAGATATACAAATGGGCTGTAGACAAGGGGATCAAGTGCATCTTACTTATTTATGTGAAGCTGAAATGTAAGCTATCATGGGGGACTAACAATATTTGATTTTGAGAACATAATATATTGACTTAAAGCTACATGGATTAGGAGAATACTCCTTTCTAAAGAAATGAATGACTAACATTGTATGGGGAAATTTGTAAACCTAAAATAACGGAATATCTAGTGATTGAATATATTAAAACTATCCATACAGAAAATAAATTTGGAAGGATAATTTTGAAGCATGAACCAAAGAAGCAAAAATGACAAATGTTAAAACATTTTGATGACCTTTTAAAATCGCCAATTTGGTAAAATAGAAATTTTAAGATTTAATAATGATCACCTTTTCTATAATGAAGGGCATTTAAAATATGTAGTATATGCTAGGGATATAATACAAACGAATGGTGATTATTTAAGCTATACAGATTTTAAAGAAAAGAATAATTTTATCACTGGAAACTTGCTACAGAACAAAAGCATTTGCGAATCAATAAAAACATTTATGACATATCACGACATAAGATAACAAAGCCATTCATTGAAGGACCGTTTAAACCCTTTCACACCAATGTAGCATTAAGAAATTGCATTGCACTGGTTACCTGTACGATACATGTCGCAGTACAAAATGTTGATGTACACATACAAGGCACTGAATGGTACAGCTCATCAGTACCTACAGGAGTCAGAATCATTGTTTTGTGTCCAAAAAATCTCGTACTGTGACATATGGAAACCGTTGCTTTGAAAGGGTTTCGGCCACGTTGAGGAATAGCTTACCATCTGCTGGTGGAAAGTCGAATTCCATGGCCGAATTCAAGAGGGACATCGAAACTCACCTCTTCACATCTGAATTTTAGGGTCTCTGCAAAGACGTCTTTAGAGTAATTTTACTAATTATATAGGGCGCTATATAAATGTTTTATATTATAATTATATTATTATTAAAAGAAAGGAAGTAGAGAAATGTACAACAACCTACATACTAGAAAAAAACTTACTACACAGCAAAAGTAAAATGTCTATCTAACCAACTTATCTCCACTGTTAACTGGATATATAACATTAGACATTAGCTAGTTCACTTTCAGGTTTGTACCAATATTACTTCCACTTTATCATTATTTAAAAAAACCCAATCAGATTCAAACAATGTGATGTATGTAATTTATGTCAAGAAAGCAAAGACATTATAGTTATAGTTATAGTTATTTTCCAGTACAGGAACAATATGTTCCTCTACACCGAACTATATTATACATGTAATATGTTCTCATGTTTAAATATTAGAGTTCACTTCCATTTATGGTTGCCTTATAAATATAAAGTGTTTCAATATCTTTTGCTTAATACGGTGCCCAAACAGAATTAGCATAGTCAAGTTGTGATCTTACTAAACATTTGTATAACGGGAGAAAGGTGGTATAATTCATAAGTTCTTCTTAACAGTCCAAACATTTGGTTTGCCTTTTTTACTTTTTCGCTGATACGGTTTTCAAAACTCAATTCCGAGTCTACAGTAACACCAATATCTTTTTCCTTGCATGTTTTTTGTAGATTGTTCCCAAGTAATTGATACAATCCCGTTGTTCCTTCTATGGTTTTTGTAGATCGGCCGGCGTGCATATGTTTGCATTTTCCGGGTGCATCCTTAGTAGCCAAGTGTTACTCCAGGTCCCCATGGTGTCCAGGTTCTTTTGAAGTGCGTATTCGTCCTCTTTCTTTGTTATTATTTTAAATATCTTAGTATCGTCTGCGAACAAATACATGTCCGAGTTTGTTACATTTGGCAGATCAATTACAAATATGACGAATAGTAGTGGTCCGAGCACTGATCCCTGGGGAATTCCTGATGCAACATCAGTCCATTCTGAATGTACTTCCTTTACTGATACCTGTTGTTTACGTCCGCTTAGAAAACCTGCTATCCACTTAATCGTTTGGTCTGAGATAATGTACGAGTGTACCTTGTTTATGAAACGTCTGTGTGGAACAGTATCAAAAGCTTTTTGATAACCCAAGTATATACAGTCCACTCCAAATCCCTTATCCATCGCATCAGTCCATTTGTCCAATACCTCCAACAGCTGCAATGATGTTGATTTTCCCGATATAAAACCGTATTGTTTTGGGGTGAAGAAATTGTTTGCTCTCATAAATTTGTTGATGTGTTCTTGCACTATTGTTTCCAATACCTTACATATGACTGATTGCGCACACACGAGCCTGTTTCCATTCACCTGGAATATTCCCTGTTTCGAGTGTTTGGTTGAAAATAATTACGAGTGGGAGCGCCACTGCAACTGCAGAGTTCTTTAGGAACACGGGGTGCATATTGTCCAATCCCGGCGATTTGTTCGATTTTAAGTTTTGTAATACCTTGATCACTTTTTCACTGTCTATTTTAAGCCATGGCATATCACTTTGGGTTTACTTCGTTGGTAAGGTAGGGGTTTCCCCTCCATTCTCTTGTACAGACACGCTCTGGAAGAAGTTGGCTAGTATATCTGCTTTCTCTTTGTCCGTGGTTACTTTATTTGATTTATTGTCTTTCGGATTTTCATATAGATCTCCAATTTCCACTTTTGACTTTGATTTTGAGTTAATATATTTCCAGATCATTTTGGGGTCCGATTTTGCCTTTGTTGCCAGAGTCTGCTCATAATCCTTTCGTAGTTCACGAGTCAGCTTTTAAACCTGGTTTCGGACCTTGTAGTATTGCTGTTTTATTTCTCGGTCATTTGTGGCCGCCACTTTTTTCGACAAAGCATGTTTCATTCTAATTTTTTCGAGTGTTTCTTGGTCCAGTGGAAAAGTGTGCTTGCTATTTTTTGTGGGGTTTGATGGTCTTTGTTGGTACAGATTTATTTAACATTTCTTGTATTTTGTTCCTGAACATTGACCATTTTTCATTGGTGGTGTTCTGTTCTTTCATTTCACTTTTCCAATCAATATTCATAATTTTGTTGTTAATTTGTTCGTAGTTTGCCCTGTTGTAGCATATTTTTGTTGTGTTTTTACCTGTTACAGAAGTTTTACATTTAACATCTAGAAGTAGTATCTTGTGGTCACTTTTCCCTAAAGGGCTTTGATATTCTATCGACGAAACAAAATTCGCGTCATCTGTAACAATTAAATCCAAAATATGGGGTGTATCTTTCCCTCGCCATCTTGTTGGTTGTTCGGTTATTTGTGAAAGGTAATTGTCCTGTAGACATTGAACAAATTTGAATTCTTGTTTTTCAATGCTATCGCCTTTGGTATTCCACGTTTCCCAATTGATGTCGGGGTAGTTAAAATCTCCCATAATAAGTAAGTAGGAGTATTCTAAACTGCAATCTTCGTTTAACAAGCTTCTCAGGTTATTATTGTTTTCTTCAGTTCCGCTGTCTGATCTGTATATCAGGTCAATTAGTATTTTTTCTTGTGCATTTAAAGTTATTTCAACAAAGATGTTTTCTTGGAATGTTGTTTTTAAAATGATTTCCTTCGCTAGAAGCAATTGGTGTAAGTAAAGCAGCATACCCCTTCCAATTTTTTTTTCTTTTTCTCTCAAACATAGTATAATCTGTGTTGCCCTCTATTGCAAATTCTTGTGTTTTCATATTTAATGTTCTGATCTTAGGCTTTACCTCTGTGATTCCATTAATTTCAGGTTTTATCTGGTTTACTCGCAAGGTTAGTTCCGAAAGTTTATTTTTTAATTGATCTGCATTTGTGTAGACGCATTTTAAAATATTTAACACAAAATTTCTTCCTGAATTCGAGGTGTTAGTCTGGTTATTTACAATATGTCGTTGAATTTTTCTTTGAGCTTCATCCTCTCCACTCATTGGCTCTGGATTTTGATTGGTATTCTTGTTTTTTCCTGGCCCAAGGGGGGCCCCGGACTTTGTAGGTGAATTCCCCCGATGGATGTTTGCTGTTCTTCTGTTTGGCTTGCTCCCATAGTTGTTTTTCATTTTCCCTTTCAGCCTCTGTTAGGTCATTGCTTATTTTTACGCTTTTAAAGTTGTCCTCTTTCCCTAGGTTCTTTATATTCTTGAAAAGGGTTTTCTTGACTTCAAGGCTGACAAGGGTAACTAACAGATGCCTCCCTATCTTATTCTCCTGTTCCTTGTTAAATTTTCCTAATCTTACTGCCTTGATTATGTCTTTTCCCCCTTTAATTGCGTTGCATGTTGTTAGTATGCTCCTAATGATTCCTATATCGTGATCTTCCTTTTCCTCTCTTTTGGCTGATGTATGTTCTGGAACACCGTATAATACGATATTGCATTACCTTGACTTTCTATCATTTATTTCCGACACAATGTTCGTAACGTTTTCTGACGGGGGCTGTGCCATGGATTTTAAACCCATTGCCAGCTTTGGCCATCCTGCTTGATTTAAGTTTTCTTTTCCTGGGACTACCATCTCCTGTATTATTATTTTGTGAACTGCATCCTCATCACACTTTTTGCTCATGGCCTCTTCCAGTCTTATTATTCTGTTATAGAACATCTTTCTTATCAGTATCAAAAAACAAAGAACTTCTGGCAGGACATACGTGGATGGATATACCTAAAACATTTGAATAAAAAATAATAATTTGACAAAGTAATATCCCAAGGGAGGGGTGAAATTGAAATGTTTGAAAAAAACATAAGAATCATGGTCGAATATTTTCATACTCTAAAGCATAAACGTGGTCCAAGCTTATTATATCATATCTTAAATCCTCTATAGGTAAAGAAATAAAATATAGCTGACACCTGTGAATACTCTAGAAATATCGTCAAAATCCTTATATAATGTATGTTATAACAACTAAATATATATTTCCCTATATTCTTCTTCTATCTTTACTATGGTATCGAAGGTGCTTAAATTATATCTGCATATGAGTATATGATATTCTATATGCTAGATGCAATGCGATTAAACTGAAGATTGACACATTATATCCTTATAAAATACATTAACAAAGATATTGCATGAAGTTAAGCTTGGTAGATGTACACAGTTTTGTTTATGCATGTATATATGCATGTATGTATGTATGTATGTATGTATGTATGCATGCATGTATGTTTTTATGTGAACATGAGTGTTTGTTTTACTATTTAAATTTAATTTGAGTTTTCTTTTTTTTCTAATATCAAATTTTTGTTTTGCAAAAAAAGAATAAACACGTGATATATAATCCATCCATTTATAAGCGTATAGGATTTCAAAATAAGTGTGCACATAAAATCAAATGATTATGATGATTAAAATCAAACGTATCCCGCTAATATTATCATTTGTGATACAGGTTTATGTAGGTTTATTTTGACATTAGTTTACATTATCTGCCTATGACTCATATATTCAGGCTGAAGTCGGTTACGTCATATTTAAACCGCTTTGGTTCACAAAAAATCGAAAGCAGACATAGCTAGTGAGTGCAAAAACATCGTCGATAAGATACAAATTAACTGAACATATAATAAAAAAAGCAAATTCGTGGAATTTAAATCCCCTGCTTTCAGGACAAATGGTAGGTTGAAAATGGTCATCGAACTTGGCCGAGCCTTTAAGGCATTTAACCCTGTGAGTAAGTTTGAAGAGAATCGGTTTTTATTTGTTGTAGTTATTGCACGGAAACGAAACGCAGCAGGTGATGGTGTTTTTCGTACTTCAAGGGACCATAACTCCGCCAAATGGTGTCCGCTGAGAGTGTTCATCGAACATGGCCGAGCCCTTAAGGCATTTAACCCTGTTACCAAGTTTGAAGAGAATCTGTTTATATTTGTTGTAGTTGTTGCACGGAAACGAAGCATGACAGACACACAGACGAAAAAACCTCAAATTAATATCCCCCGTTTCGGTGAAAGCGAGTGTTAAACATAAGTATACAACATTTGATACATATCAAGTTATTTATTGTTGAACGGTATAAACTAGTGGCTACGTTTCAATGCTTAAATGAAGGTTGCGACTTAATCCGAAATACACTCCAATATCAAAGTACACGATGCTTTAAAGATACCGCCAACACAAATACATGCAAAAACATGTACCTCTACCCTAACTTTAAGAACTGTTTTTAGGTGGATGAAAAAAAATATCAAGAATGGTAAAGTTGACATTTAAAAGGACACACGGCCGGACAGGTCAGTTGTTGCAGCAACAAAGAACATTGCTGCCTGTGAAAGCAATACTTAAGAATGATTAACTGTTCCTGAAAAAGCTCAAGACATATTGTCAGACTTTCAGAGGGCAGTGCACATTGTATTCTGACCAAGTGCTGGAATTGAGGAAAGCCCTGTGCCCGATGGATCCCTGATTTGCTGACATCTGAATAAAAGGCCAAACGTTTAAAATATGCTGTTATCAAAACATATATACAGTTTCCAATACTAAGTAACACTAAACAAAACAAAATGACAAATTACGGAGATTGCGATTGCTATCTGAGATTATTATAGGGGAAACAACCTTGGTCTATTACTTAGCATAACAATTGCCAACAAAAATCAACAAAAAAAAGCCACAACAAAAGACACACTTGGTTAGCATAAAGCATTAAGGAAAGGTGATAGTATACTGCTGACGGCGTTCGCCTCGCACATTATTCTTTTCATTGTGAGTAAGTGTCATTTTTGAAAGGAAGACTTTCAAGAGAAAATGTCAATGCTTGTATTAGTGTCACATAAAGAGAGACTCCCACTTTTCAACAGAATCACTAAAACTTGGTGCAGAAGGTCGGAGGGACGGATCCCGGCTCCAACATGTTTTGACGTTTTCCTCAACATTTTCATCTATGTCAGATCCAAACACAGGTCTTTCCTCTCCATTTCCTACATGACGTTCTATTTGTTTAGCATTTAGGGAATCAAATGGTTCATCTTCCGAGATGATCTCGAACACCACAAGACCAAGAGAGTAAACATCGGCTCTCATCATAGCAGCCCGGTCTAACAGCTCCCCACGGAGTACTTCAGGGGCAGAATAACGAGGGGTTCCGATGTTCCGCACCTGTTGAATAACAAAGATTCAACTTATGGCAATTGTAAAGAAGTTAACAATTAAAAACACATGAAACTTTCAACAATGACACTTGTAATTGCATATAGTTATACATTATCTCTATAATAGCGTGTCTGATTGGATTATATTGATCACATGATGGGGAAAAAACATGATGTCAACCTTACGCACTCGAGAATCCCAGGTCATATTTCCCTTAATCGGAGCGAGCTTCTTTATAACATTAGACAAGAACCGCCACAGCTGTTTAAGGAGTAAAACACAATTAACCCCTGTGACCTTGAAAGTCAAACATGGCCATAAAGTTGAATTTGTTTTTACAGCCCTTCATCCCGGAACGCAACTTGCTAAATATCACCACCCTATACCTTTTGTTTATTGATGACTTTTAAATATTTGTGGAATATGGACAAGATGAGACCAGGAAAGTGTGTCAAGGTCATTCACATTTACAAGCAATCACCCTTTACACTTTAGTTATTCAGAAGAAGACGTTTAAAGGTTTTTAACAATTGACCTATGTGACCTTGAATATGAGTGAAGATCATTTATTACAACAAATTTGATAGCCCTTCATCCATGCATGCTAATAGCCAAATATCATCACCCTGGAGGTTTTGGTAATTTAGAAGAAGTCGTTAAAAGATTTTTTAAGACAATTCATCCCGGTGTCCTTGAATATGAGTAAAGGTCATTCAATTGAACAAACTTGGTAGCCCTTCATGCCAACATCCTTCTGGCCAAATATCATCACCCTGACTGTGTGATGCTTTAATTGCTTGCCATATGGAAACAGCTCATCAATCTGAAAATTACTCATTAAAAAGTTCACATGTGACCCTATTCAGAAGAAGTTATTTAAATATTTAAACATATTTGACCCACTGTGACCTTGAATATGGGCGAAGGTCATTCATTTGAACAAACCTGGTAGTGCTTTATCGGGCCAGGTGAGCTAAAAAGGCAATAACATTTGTTTTAATCAAAATACCAATTTAAGTAAATGTGAAATGTCCCATTTCATTGATGATAACACGTGTCGTTACACGAGTCACAACAGTTTAAATAGAAACAAAACATTGCCATATTCTTATATACTGTCTGATGCTCGGAATAAATGTTTGTAATTGAACCAGATAAACCGCACATATGGGGATATTTACAAGGTTACAAGGAGAAAATGTACATTGGAAGACAACTCGACCTCTTTATCTATAAAAATAATATCAATTTAGGTAACTCTATCTCTATATTATATATAAATTCCAGTAACGGTATCATGATAGTGACATGACAGATCGAGTTGCCTCCCCATTTTGGTATTCTTTGAAATATCCTGTGTAGCACGCACATACTATCATCTCTGTAACATATTCCCCTCTTTAAAATAAGGTACACTGTACGGCTTCAACAAAGTAAAAACGATTGATTTTTCACAATAGCAGATACTTAAGGGAAAATATATGTTTTATACATTAAGAGAAAATGTAGGATATGTATGACTTTACATATAGCTTACATTTTCCATCACTGATCTGCTCTTGTAAACAGTCAAAAGTATGAATTATAATTGAAATGTTTTGTTTTCCTTTGAGAGCAGGCTTTTTGGGAAAAGTCAATTTTCGATTGTACCTACTGTTAACACATATATGTCAACCTCAATGTGCAATTCTTACCTGATCATGCGCTGTTGACGACGTATCGGAACTATTTCTCATCATGCTAAGCCCAAAGTCAGTAATCTTCGCCACGTAACCACCCTCCCTGGAATCCATCAAGACGTTCTGGGACTTGATGTCACAATGAGCGATGTTTTTCTCGTGCAAGTATGCTAGTCCACGGGATATCTGAATAATGATGCTCAGCTTGTTGTCTTCTGTAAGGGTGGCATCCGAATCTGCAGACATGTGAAGTATTTGGAACAGACAGCTTTCCATGAACTCCATGACGATAGCGATGTTCGGGGTCACACAACAGGCGCCAACGAACTTGACGATATTAGGATGGTCGAGGGCACAGAAGACTTGCACTTCCGAAGTAAACTCTTGTAATCGTTTCTTCGATATTCTCTGGACCCGCAGTTTTTTAACAGCCACGAAAGTACCCTTCCATTTAGCGCAATAGACGTCTCCGAATCCTCCATGGCCAATCCTTTTTCTCATATCCAGCTCATCAAATTCGATTCTTTCTCCGCGATAACTTTTCAGAAGATCAAATGACGTCAAAGGTTCTTTACTCTTTTGTGATTCCTGTTGGCATAACCGGACCTGTTCCATACGGTTGATGAGGTCCGCTGCTTGCTCACTAACTTCCGCGCCGTACAGAGAATCTTCTTGTAGATGTCCTAGGTCCATATCTTCTTCCTGAAAGACGAATAAAATACAGAACTTGAACGTACAGCAAGCATTATATACTTTTCCTTTACATTTACAAATTCACTAAGTATTATAGTAAATGATGCAAAAACATAACGTCAATGTGAAGAATTTAATATAATTATCTAAAAACATTAGTATAAACTATTTACCCTTGTTTTTATTGCTACTATCTACTTTATACCTGTGATTTGTGTTAGTGTTATATCTAGTTTTTTAAAATATTGAATTATCCTTCAGTAGTTTCCGGGTTTGTTGTGTCAATTTCTAATGGAAATTCTAATTTATTTGAGATGTAACACGACAGTTAAACCACGATATACCGTCCGCAAATTTCTCATTTGCATATGAAGCCCGGATGGCAATTGTTAATGACGTCGATGACTTTGACTGGCCCTAAAACGTCATGAAATTGATTATTCATGATGCCACGAACACTATCATGAACCCGAAAGGTCAACGTAATTCCGCCTCACTTTGAATATTTCTGACGTCACCAATCCAGAGCAGAGATACCCAGAATTTGAGGAAATAACTCAAAAATATCTTTAAATCATCATTTCTTTCGGTAGTTGTAGTTTAAAATGAATTAGAATGGGGATAACCCTTCTGTATTTTGAAATTTTGGGAAGCATATTGTGGTTATACTGTCGCGAATATCCGTTTTACTGGCTCTGCTCCGCGTTGCCAGTAACACTCAATTTGCGACAGTATAATCACGATATACCATCGCAAATTTCAAAATACAGTTGGATTATTCCCTAATTGGACGCATGTCATATATACCTGTAACATTAAGAATATTATCTGTATCAAAAACGGATATTGCGAAATACTTACTGGTCGCTCATAATATCTATCTGTCAAGTCTCTAACCCAACGTGTCATGCTGCTTTCCTTCCGGTTGACTGGTGATCCCGTCTTAGATCCGGACCTTCCTGATGAACGTGACACAGACATAGATCCGAGCGGCATGCCAACACGTCCTAAGCGCCGGTTAAAGGGGTTATCAACATATACTCTTGCACCAGATGACTGTGAAGAACTCTTTGAAATCACCGCTGTGCCATGCTCCTTTCCCACCCTACCTTCTCTCCTGTTTTGGGCATTATCCACGTATGTTTTAGAGGAATAGCTTTGCGATGTTGAAGAGAAGGAGGGTCTTGACATCACCGCCGTTCCATGCTCCATTCCCACCCTACCTTCTCTCCTGTTTTGGGCATTATACACGTATCTGTTAGAGGAATAGCTTTGCGATGTTGAAGAGGAGGAGGGTCTTGATATCACCGCCGTTCCATGCTCCATTCCCACCCTACCTTCTCTCCTGTTTTGGGCATTATCCACGTATGTTCTAGGAGAAGAGCTTTGCGATGTTCAAGAGGAGGAGGGTCTTGACATCACCGCTGTTCCATGATCCATTCCCACTCTTCCAACGCATCGGTTGTACGCATTGTCTACGTAGGTATTTTTTGATGATCCTCCATATGTTGATCTCCCGGAACTGGATCCTCCGAAACTTGCTCCGCCACCACTAGTGGAAGACCCGGATGACCTCCCTGAAACAGGCATGCTCCCGACTGGCATTCCGACCCTTCCCATACTTCGGCTGGATGCATTGTCTACGTAGGTATTTTTTGATGATCCTCCATAGCTTGATCTCCCGGAACTGGATCGTCCGAAACTTGCTCCGCCACCACTAGTGGAAGACCCGGATGCCCTCCCTGAAACAGGCATGCTCCCGACTGGCATTCCGACCCTTCCCATACTTCGGTTGGATGCATTGTCTACATATGTTCTCGGCATATTTACTTAACCTACAAATACATAAAAGGTATATGTGTATTTCGATATAGTGTTTGAATTTATCTAAAAACACTGTGTTTTTGTTGGAAATAGTCAAATTTTGAATAGCTGTTATTCTTCAAAATACAAAAAGACTTGTTTCATATGGGAACACCTGTAGAAAACACTATCAACAAGCATACTGAATATTGCTAAAATACATGTCCTCTACCGGCCCCGGAAAATGAAAAGGATACAATTAGCATGTAATTGATTTTAATGAAATATCAAGAGGTCCATTGGACCTGTATTGCTCACCTGGTTTTCTATGTAAATCATTACTTCTGAATGCATTAGTACATCTTTATATGAAATTTCCTTAAACCCAGACAAAATCTATGTTCTAACCCAACTGGGACCACAATATCTGACTTTCAACTAATCAGGGGCCTCCATTTAGTTGCCATGTTAACATATTTAAAAAATAAGTAATATTTCATATTACAGGGTGTAATTAGACAATACTTATATTTTCATTCAACTATTAGCTTTTATAAACCTAGAAACCAATTGTATGAAAACTACACCATAGAATATATGATAATCTAGCTGTACCATTTCTTAGGACCGCAGGGGTCAAATCAACCTCATTCAATTAAGAAATGTTTGTTCTTCCTAAATAATGTTTTTGACCAAATTTTGTACAATACACTCAGGCAATTAGGGGGTATTAGCGTCTGAGAGCAAACTATTAGATAATTTTCCATTTTGGGGCCCGGTCTTCCTAGCCCCAGAGGCCGAACCAGCCTAATTTATTTAGGAAATGATTGCCCTCCCCTAATGAAGTTTCAGAACAAATTTGGTTGAAATCTTCTTTGGCGTTTAGGAGGAGATGCGTTTTAAAGCAAATTTAGCTAAGTTTCCCTCCAGGGCCTCGCCCACTGGCCTCAGGGTTCGAACAAACCTCATTTTAAGAAATGATTGCCTGTCCCTACTGATGCTTCAGACTAAATTTGGTTGAAATCCTCTTTGGTGTTTAGAGGAGATAGGTTTTAAAGATAAAGTTGACGACGCACGACGACGGACGCTGCGCCACGGCATAAGCTCAGGTGAGCTAATAATACAAGAAATTGTAATGTTTGTAAAATAAAATGATTGTTATTTTTTTTTGCTTTTGTGGTATTAAATCAATTAATAGCAAGGGTGATAAAGATACGTGAATATCATCACAAATGTGTAATAACGTGTTACTTATCCAGTTTAATTCAGTTCATTATTGCCCTTTGAACAGTGTTACGGCCCCTTGAACTTTGAACCTTGAAGTTATATTTTGTCTGTAGGTATCCTAATGTTTCTATACCATAATGTGTACATGCTATTTCAAATATGTCCGAGATATTATGGTCATTTGTAATTGTGTGAATTGGTCAAAATCCCTCAAGGAATGAAGCCGCTAAAGCGCTGACAAGGATTTTCTGAAAATAGTAACAGTGACCTTGACCTTGACCTAACAACCCTTAAATTCTAAATTGTCCGAGATATTATGGTTCTGTGTAATGGAGTAAAGTTTGATTAAAATCCCCCAAAGAATGAAGCCGCTAGAACGCTGGCAAGGATTTTCTAAAAATAGTAACGCTGATCTTGACCCGACAACCCTGAAACTCGAAGTTGTCCGAGAAATTATTTTCTTTTTAATTGTATGAAGTTCGATTAAAATCCCTCAAGGAACTAAGCCGCCAGAGCGCTGACAATAGTAACGGTGACCTTGACCATGACCCAACGACCCTGAAACTCAAACTTGTTCGAGATATTATGGTTCGTTGTAATTGTGTGAAGTTTGATCCAAATCTCTCCAGGAATTAAGCCGCTAGAGCGCTGACAGATGGATTTTCTAAAAATAGTAACGGTGACCTTGACCTTAAACCCGACAACCTGGAATCTCGAAATAGTCCAAGATAGTATGGTCCTTTGTAATTGTATGACGTTTGATCAAAATCCCTCAAGGAATAAAGCCGCTAGAGCGATGACAAGGATTTTCTAAAAACTGTTACGGTGACCTTGACATTGACCTAACATTGGTGTTACGCACGTACGTACACAGACGGACGGAGAGGAAAACTATAGTCCTCCGGTCTCACCGGTAATGGACTAATAAGCCAAAAGTGAACCCAACTAACCCCTGAAAAAAAACTGTTTCGTCAATTTTCATTCCGGGATATTTCAGGACTTTATTTTGTAGCGATTATTTGCAAATATCAACCGTCTTCTAGGTTAAATCGTCAATCGTAACTCCACGCCCTTTTGAATAATAATTATTACTTATCGAGACTGCTACGAAGACATATTTTAGCACAACGCTGTTTTTTTGGTTGTTATCACATATTCATTTTATACAAAGGAAATGGATATATCGCATTGAACGGGAAAAACAAAGACATTTTCCAACTGTAACATTTTTTTCAAGTCCCGCGGCGCGACTATTGCGTCATCAGAAAAGCGCGGGAATGTGCAGCGAAGTTATTGACGCCAAGTTGTAATGACGTCACGTTTGATAACAATACAGAGCGCCATTTTGAATGGGTTTTCACTCCAATTCTGCCAAGTGCTAGTATTATCTGGTAAGAAAATGATGTAAATTGTGTAGTTATGTAAATACAATAATGTCTGCTGCAAAGGTAGGCAACACGGCCACTTATTCTGCCGTCACTTAATCTAAAGTTAAAACCAAAAATCTACGCAGAGAATATAATGTACCGTTAAGATTGGACAATACTAAGAGCGAACTTTTTACTTGTGAAGCTATAATGTTTTTGTTCATCTTCACTGCATTAAAGGTATGCTTTTATCAAATGTAGAATTTATGATATTTCACTAGTAAACTGTAATAAATATCAATAACGTAGGGTTTACCATCATATTTTTTGTAGACAGTATGCGGCCTCAATTTCCCAGAAGGCTTTCACGCATTGAGAAGCAACGGAAGAGGACAAAGTGTTTACAAATCAAACCCCGGCGTAGTCTCGTTTAACCAGGCGTTTGATCACTATTCGGCTTGGCTTGCGCAGTCAACAAGAGTCTGGTTGATCGAGACTAACCCCGGCGGCACTTTGCGACGATTGGGGGTTTGAAAACAAGGTCCCACCTGCTTTCAAAATAATTAAAATCAAAATATCGTGAATGAATGGAAGAGGCAGTTCTCCGAACAAATTTATAAAACAGAAAATCAGTAAAAAGGGAAAGCTCCTAATGAAAAGTAGCAATTAAAAACAAAACGCAAGCGCACAACTCTTTAGGGAACTGTTGAATTTTTACAAAGTTGCAATAATATCGGTTGAAATACAACTTAAGGTAATGGGATTGTGTCACCATTTTTCTGTAGAATTTCTTCAAAATTTGTTGTTATATTGCAAAAAACAAAAAAATATAGGTTGTCAGAATTGTAAGGATTTTAAATGGAAATTTATGTAAAAAGGAGTGAATTTTGAAAAAAAATGACAGACACAATTTTTGGCAAAATAATGTTAATAAAACCACGGAATTACATTAGATGTTATCTGAATCCTTGGTATTATTACATAAGTGTATAACAATTTAATAAATGCTGAAATTGTGTAAAATTAATTATCTATAAACGATTAAAAATTGTCATTTTATAATAAAACTATATACATTGAAAAACTTCACAGTTGTGAAATACACAATAGGTAGCCGGTTTCCTAAAGTACAGAAAAATGGAAACATGTGACTCATTGATCGAACACACTGTTCTGTCAATAATAAACATACAATATTCATCAGTTTAATATTAAACATTAGAATATGCGGAAACTGTGATACTGCATTGGATTTTCAACTAGGGGTGTACTTCCTAATTCCGTTTATCAATACACTTCTATGACCTTAAGGATCCCCGTTCCAGCCAGAGCAAAACACTAAAGAACTCCATTGTCTTTTTTTAGTGTTAGAATCACCTGCCCCTGATAACCATTCGACAATCTTGTTATCTTCCCTTGAATAGATTTCGTTTGAATAACAATTCGAGTACAGAGTTGTGTCCCTTGCGTTGAAAATCTCAAATCGCGGAAGGTGTGGGAATAAAAGCTGTCGTAACGATGTAAACAACTTCGTGGCAGTGATGGCCGACATGCAAACCCGACGTAAAATCGGCCGTTTTAAATGTAAACTAAACGCATTAACTGACAATACTAACAACAACGATGTCCATTAACAACTGCTAGACCACGACTATGCGACGAAACAAAGTGACAATTGTTCACACATTGAAGAGACGCTGGCTACTGATGCTTACAGACAATTTTACTTATGAGTCGACACCGACGTCCGATGAGGATCCCTCCAGTACTAGTGATTACGAATATGCCAATAACTTTTAACCTGATCGCAGGGTAGACGAGTGGTTGAACTCGCGATGTTATCTAAATACCTGGACCAGAAAGGTTGTAAGGAATGCGGGACTAGGCTACGGTTGTATACCCAACAGGAAAGCATTTGTCCTTCGAAGTTTACTTCACACGGCCAGTCATTTTAGATTAAAAAATGTCAAAATGACGGACTAGGGTGAATAACTGAGGAAGGAGTACCTACTTCTAGTAAATAGGATCGCATAACATTTTTTTTTTAATCGTAATTTTTCATATGATGTTGACTTAGAATGTATGATCATATAACAACCTTTACTCTATAAAGAATTAATTTTCGACTTCAGATAGAATACGTATTGAAAACACGGGGAAAACATTTGTTTACGTTGTAAAAATGACGCGTGTTGCCGATAACTACGGCTTCTGTTTCGGACAAGAAAGAAATGATTAAAGTTGTCTCAACATAAAAAAGAGTCCATTTACAAGAATGCTTTAATCTATGTAAAGTATTGAAAAAATATAATTATCAAGTATCTCAACACGTTCCATATCTGACACATATTCTACATGTACACGTAGTGGTATTGCCATACAGTTCATTGTGTGTGATGGCTAATATGACTTACCAAGTGTTAGCGTATGGAGACAATGCAAGTGGGAAAGAGAGTATACATAAATGCATATGCATGGTCTAGAAAAAGAAAATGGCGAAAGACATCGAGTTGTTCAATGTAATAATATTTTTACAAACGTTTCTCTTTTTTATACGCGTGTAGTTTGTCATTGCATATATGCACTTTATGAAAACATTTGAAAAGGGATATTCGTCTCGTGAATATTCCTTTTTACAGAAAGGTTTGTCCCATGGTTGAGGGAAGGTGTTTAGCCCGTACCATCTGTACCGGTCACATTCCGGTAATACATTTAATATATATTTATATCTATCTACTTTATGGTGATGCCTATCATCATTGTTAACATTTAATTGTAAATGTATGACGGGAGAAGGCTGTGATAAATTGTAAAAACTTGTGCCCCATCCCTTGTTCAATTTTATTGGCAACAAATATGTTTAAAGCTAAATAAATTGAAATTCTGAATATTGGCAAGTGTGCAATTAACTTCTGATGATGAATAATTACTGTTAAATAAGTTTGAATACGGACTTAGAAATCATATTACTTGGTTTCATAGTGCGGTAAGAAGTTGCAGTTGCCTGACGGCCCCTCTTTGGGGGCCCCATTGGAAACCGTTTCATCTCGCTCAGACCACCGCCTAGTCAGGTGACGTTATCGGTGCTATTTTTAGCAGGGCTTTCCCGAACAACTCAAGTGGTCAAACTGGACATTTGGAACGGACTAGGAATATGGGGATAGCGAGGTAACATAAGTAGAAGTGCATACAATACATACATTCCTTAAAAAAATAGGGCTCTTCACGTGATGTCCCTTTAATGTATACTAAGAAGTGCCGTATAAAACGAAAGTGAAAGTAAAGTGGTAAAGATTCTTACCCGACAGCCAGAATCAAATCAGATAAAGTGGCCAGTGCATGGTGGAACATACGATGAATAAAGTAAACACTCTTGATAACCTAGCCTATATCAAATGTTAGTGCAAGTTTCCTCTAGCCCTGATAGATCAGACATCTATCTGTCAAAATGTCAAAGTCTGGTGTCAGGGCCAGAGGAAACTCGGGCTAATTAAATATATGCTATTGAAAAGGTTTATGGGTCAATATAGCTACTGCTGTATCGGCTCTCGGGTTATGAAAGGACCATGTAATTTTCGTTTGGTCAAATGACATAACCTGTGATTGCTTCGTATTACAGCATGCTGAGTTCGCGCTAAAACTGATCAATGTAGCCTGTTTGTGGTACATTCAATGTATGTGGTATTCTGTGCACATGTCAGTGTAGAAAATACAGGTTCACCAATGATTATACTACTACATGTATAACGTAATGCATGACAACCAAACTCTCTCAATCTGTCGATATTTTAAAGAAAATATGAACTGATTACAAATGTCCTATACTGACATTTGCCGGGAAGAAATCTGTGCATCAAAATGGCGTTCAATGTGCACGTAGCCAACATGAAATTTGGATTACCGCCACACAAAACAATTGACAGTTCGTTAGACTGGCATGGGAATAAACAAAATAATATATATCATAATATCAACAAAAGTCAATACACCTGCTCGCTCCGTCGTTCCTGTCTACTTTCGTAAATGCACCTGTACCTTGTGACCTAGATTTCGTTAGAGTCGTCCTGGTCTGCGGTCTCGTACACAACAGAAGACAGTAAGTGCATCTATTGACTGTACCGTACACACTTACACCTGTGTTATCTTTGTATTCACCTGTCAGGTGAACATTTAACTGTATGTTAATGATTTCAATTATTTGAAGATTTAAAGATAACAATTATTCCAAGTATAATGATACGTTTGTAATCTAACAATGCTTTAAAGTGGGAACGAATCTATTTCACTGTGCCTGCTCTCTGCGCTGGGTATTTCCCAACCACCCGATGTGTCACAGTTCATGAGAATCCTATACCGTAATACGTTGATATGTGTACTTTTACTTTCGATATCGTTTCGTGAAATAAATTGCATTATCAGCCGCGGATTAAGAAGGGCGCTTTTGGGCGCACCCCCTCCTCGGTACGCCGCCAGAGGAGGGTACGCCCCCACTAAAACTGCCAAGTGAATTCTTTGGTTCACAAACATCAATATTGACTGTGTTTTAGCAGTTTGGCCAATACAGTCATCAAACTTACTTTCACGTCATTTAGCAGCATATATTAATTATGCATGTGTGCTTAGGCGTTGACTTATTATTTTAATGGATAGTGAATTAACAAATAGTTATAAAATTATTATAGAAATTCCCTCTAGCTTGAAGCTAGAAGTCGACCGTAATCTTAAAATCTGCCACACTTGTACGTCTGTCGAAACTACATTACATGTAAGCCATAGTTGTGGTTTTTGAGACATCCATATTATGGTAATAATATTTCTATATATGTAATGTAATTTGTGTGTTTTAATGAAATAATTTAAAATGAAATCAATAAAACTTTGCTCTATGTCCAACTTTACCAAAGTATGGAAATAATAAATCTTGTTTTTTAAGAATTATATACGAACTATTTCACCTTGACACTTAACTTATAATTAAAAAGATGATTTAAGCAATACATAAAGCTTTGTATTTTGAATAATAATTTCAAAAAATGTCAAAAATGTCAAAAGTCTAAACTATCCATTCGCATGTCAATAGACTGACAAAATACTAGATACAAGAAACTTTATTTAGAGTCGCATACAAACATGTATAAACAAGAAACATAAGCAGTAAAGCTTGTATTGCTACAAACATATATAGGGAAAACAATAATAATAACATAATAACACACGAAACAGGATAACGACATATAGCGTATACATAAATAGCTTTAAATTCTATCACAACGAAAGAAAAACAAAGCATATCTCAGGATTCTAAGTGATCGGGAATCCCCTATCTACGGAGGTTTCCAAGACATGACACTTAAGGTATATCAAATAATAATAACGACAGTATTGATATGGAACTATAATTCAAATAAAAACATGATGATAAGTCACTCAATTGAATTAAAATGAACACCTGCATATCACACACGTATACTTTACGACTAATGGTTATATCACTGTAAAGTGGACAATGTACATAATACAAATATAGCAATAGAAATGACAAAATATACGCTAAAATATTATGAATTAAAGATGGTAATAAAATGTATTGTCTCAGTCAGTTCTGTCAAAATATGAGGTATCCAACGGATATACAAGATGATACTGATATCAATGGTGTACTTCTGGCTACCTTTTATTTGCTAGCGCCTTCTTTGGCAACACCTCACTTGTGGCTTTAAAGTTGAGCATCTGCCAAGGTGATGAAGTCAATGGGTTCTGTCTCCAGGCCAGGACATAGCAAAGTCCTTAAAATTGTAGTTGTTATTCTCTGCTAACCGTTCAGCATTTAGGGTAATGGCAACAACTTGTTCACCCGTTGTCAGTTGTCAGTTGTGACCGGGCATAATGCTGTGGTGGGTGCCTTCGGAATGGTATATCAGTGAGATGACACTAGAAAGTTAGCATCAGATCAACTGTGTGTTAATGATTTCAATTATTTGAAGATTTAAAGATAACAATTATTTCAAGTATAATGATACGTCTGTAATCTAACTATGCTTTATAGTGGGAACGAATCTATTTCACTGTGCCTGCTTTCTGCGCTGGGTATTTCCCAACCACCCGATGTGTCACAGTTCATGAGAATCCTATACCGTAATACGTTTATATGTGTACTTTTACTTTCGATATCGTTTCGTGAAATAAATTGCATTATCAGCCGCGGATTAAGAAGGGCGCTTTTGGGCGCACCCCCTCCTCGGAACGCCGCCAGAGGAGGGTACGCCCCCACTGAAACTGCCAAGTGAATTCTTTGGTTCACAAACATCAATATTGACTGTGTTTTAGCAGTTTGGCCAATACAGTTATCAAACTTACTTTCACGTCATTTAGCAGCATATATTATATATGCATGTGTGCTTAGGCGTTGACTTATTATTTTAATGGATAGTGAATTAACAAATAGTTATAAAATTATTATAGAAATTCCCTCTAGCTTGAAGCTAGAAGTCGACCGTAATCTTAAAATCTGCCACCATTGTACGTCTGTCGAAACTACATTACATGTAAGCCATAGTTGTGGTTTTTGAGACATCCATATTATGGTAATAATATTTCTATATATGTAATGTAATTTGTGTGCTTTAATGAAATAATTTAAAATGAAATCAATAAAACTTTGCTCTATGTCCAACTTTACCAAAGTATGGAAATAATAAATCTTGTTTTTTAAGAATTATATACGAACTATTTCACATTGACACTTAACTTATAATTAGAAAGATAATTTAAGCAATACATAAAGCTTTGTATTTTGAATAATAATTTTAAAAAATGTCAAAAATGTCAAAAGTCTAAACTATCCATTCGCATGCCAATAGACTGACAAAATACTAGATACAAGAAACTTTATTTAGAGTCGCATTCAAACATGTATAAACAAGAAACATAAGCAGTAAAGCTTATATTGCTACAAACATATATAGGGAAAACAATAATAATAACATAATAACACACGAAACAGGATAACCACAGACAGCTTATACATAAATAGCTTTAAATTCTATCACAACGAAAGAAAAACAAAGCATATCTCAGGATTCTAAGTGATCGGGAATCCCCTATCTACGGAGGCCCCCAAGACATGACACTTAATGAATATTAAATAATAATAATAAGGACAGTATTGATATAGAGTTATGATTCAAATAAAAGCATGATGATAGGTCACTCAATTGAATTAAAATGAACACTTGCATATCTTACGACTAATGGTTAAAACACTGTAAAGTGGACAATGTACATAATGCAAATAAAGCAACAGAAATGACAAAATATACGCTAAAATATTATGAATTTAAAAATGGTAATGAAATTTATTGTCTCAGTCAGTTCTGTCAAAATATTAGGTATCAAACTGATAAACAAGATGATACTGATATCAATAGTGTACTTCAAATTTGTATTGTAACTTATTTCTACTTCTGGCTACATTTTATTTGCTAGCGCCTTCCTTGGCAATACCACACTTTTTGCTTTTATGTTGAACGTGAGGAAGGCAATGGGTTCTGTCCCCAGGCCGGGACATACCAAAGTCCTTACCATTGTAGTTATTATTCCCTGCTTAACGTTTTGCATATTGGGGAATGGCAATAACTGGTTCACCCGTTGTCAGTGTACTATTGTGTTGGGTCCCTTCTGCACACATACACACATGCATGCATGCATACATAACACACGTGGAGGCACATCCTTAAATCTCCTTAGATGTTGATAGGACATTAAACCTATAAAACCGACATTTAACCCTATAGAACCAAATCGTACTGTGAAATAATAGTATAGATAAATGCTGCAATAGCATAAAATAGATCAATAGAAACAGAAGTATAGAATAAAGCATAATCAGGGCGTGCATATGAAACACTAGTCTTGTAAAGGTAGATTGGGCTATCCTAGGAGTGGATCAATCTCCTGAACTCCTTGAAAGTTCAACTGGTTGGAATTTATTGGGTGAATATCTTCACACCCGTGCCGCCTCGAAAAGAAAGTACCCTGGGCACCTCTGCAGTATTTTCTTTCCTAAGTTCAGAGTTTAACATCTTTACATTTACAAGGTGAAGGATATACTCAGGAGACGCATTCACTCAAACACATTCTCATATCAACAGACTCAAACACACACTTGTAACTAAAGCGCTGTGTCTCAATCTTCCAGCTTAATAACGTCAGCGTTGTGTCTCGATCGTCAGGGTTGTGTCTCAATCTTCCAGCTTAATATTTTCGTTGAAATAAACATTAAAATATCGATACAATTTCAATAATTTAATCAAGCAATATATTCAATTCAAATTTTATGATAGTTAACATAAAACGGTGAATATTATTGAACCATAATGGATATCGCTACGCCTGTGTTATGGTCTCATAACACGAAGCTTGCCTTGGTAGTATTATATTGTGGCGATGCAGAGCAAATGTAAATATTATAATATATGGGTTTTATTATAACTTTTCTACATTCGCGATAATAATATATATCGGAACACTTTTTAGTTTTGTTTCTATTCCTTTGACCATTAATACTACTGTACCTAAGTAAATAAAATTGCTACTTGAGTATAATATCTACTTTGTCCGATTTTCTGCATCGACAAAGGAATTTTTTCGTTTAAATTTTTCTGGCAAGTCTAAGATCATTTTATTATATATCTCTAAATGTAGGATACAAAAACGGGCAGCTATTTATTACAAAAAAAAAAAAAAAAAAGGTGTCAGAATATGTCGTCCAAAAGGTAATAAACCCAGACGATATTTTAAGAACTGGAGACATATTATTGTTCTGAACAAAACTTACAAATAAGCATCTGCATGTATTACAAATAGATTGAAATCAGTTTAAGACTCTAAAATGTCAAAAATGCAAACAGTGGAAGAAAGATTGTACCAAGTTTTGTTAATTTTTGAAATAGTGTAAAGGAGGGGACTTTGTCTCAGGTGACCTAAAAATAAAAAAATGAAAAGTTCATAGGTGCTACCATACTTTTTATTTCTAGTATTTGAAAACAAACTTTTGGCAAAAAAAGAACTAACACGTGATATATAATCCATCCATTTATAAGCATATAAGATTTCAAAATAAGTGTGCACATAAAATCAAATGATTATGATGATTAAAATAAGACGTATCCCCGCTAATATTACCATTTGTGATACAGGTTTTTGTAGATTTACATTATCTACCTGTGACTCAAGCTGAAGTCGTTACGTCATATTTAAATCGCTTTGGTTCACAAAAATGCGAAAGTAGATATAGCTAGTAAGTGCAAAAACATCCTTGATAAGATACAAATTATCTAAACATATAATAAAACAAGCAAATTCGTGGAATGTATATCCCCCGCTGGTAGGACAAAGGACAAATTGTAGGTTGAAAATGGTCATCGAACTTGGCCGAGCCCTTAAGGCATTTAACCCCGTGACCAAGTTTGAAGAAATTCGGTGAACATTTCTTTTAGTTATTGCAATGAAACGAAGCGTGACAGACACACAGACGGACAAACCCAAATTAATATCCCCCGTTTCGGTGAAAGCGGCGGACAAAACATAATTATACAACATTTGATACAGCATCCATCCTATCTAGCTAGAATAAGCCACGCTCAAGCCCTTCACAATACATAGATATGAAATTAATACAATCAATAGAATTAAAAATACATTAAAAAATACATAAATCAATACAGTTTTGAAAAAAATGCTGGATCTGCCTTATAAGGCGATAACTACAAGTCCCATGCCACCTGGCTGATATCTCAATATGTGTGTATTCCTGCGTGTGTGCTAGAGATGTAATGGTTTCTGTTTGTAGAGGGACCTTGCTTCCAACGGCATATTTTTGCTACAGTACAGATAACACAACACCCTCCTGGAACAGTTTTATATTCCAGCTGGGTTGTTGGAGTTTCAATGCGTACGATGACTTTAGGGATCGAACCCTGGCCGCCTGCGTAGAGTCCGGAGTGTTAAACACTCAGCGAATCCACCCATGAGTAAGATAGTCATAATTTTGATATGAACCTATCTATTTTGTGGCCTTACATACAAAAACTTACCAAATTAGCATATACAAATAGACAGACTACAGCCAAGGAATGCTAGTGGGGAAAATACTGCTTTACTGATAAGTTAGCTTTTCCAGTGATGCGGTACAACCCGGGGACACGCTCACTATTTCAGCAGCGTGGTCAGTAGCTGGATGGGTGACCACCGCGCGTTACTTTACATGTCTGAAGGCGCGTGACACCCATCAACTTTGATATCGCCTAAAACGTCATGTGACACGTGCATATATTACTTGAGTAGAACTGCACTATAATATTCTGAGAAACTATCCGGTGAAAACCTTCGGATTATCGTTTTCAGCCTAACACACTACCAAGTCGTTACGCAAAGGTGACACTAACAAGCACTGATAAAACGACGTAACAACACATTTAAACTATTTTACTGAGAGAGGATTATGCGGTGCACTAATACGCGCTTGCTGATGTCAATTATATCCTGAATTAGAGAGATAAAGTTGATACTAACTCATATGCGTCTTATAATCGTGTTACGGAGAGTAAAAAATAGTACCCTTTACAACGACATTGATCTTATACCGTAAAAGGAATATGTTAAAACGTCAGTACGTGCAAATATATATATTGGAGCGAGTGAAATTATCTTGGACACAATACCAACAATGGACCATAAAGTTAATATTAAAATACGCAATTATAATACAATGCAGATGTAATTGAGGCCTTGACACTGAGGGAAACCAATGGATCGGGTTCTGTTACAATGCAAGAATAGAAGGAGTTTCTTCCCCTTCATTTAAACAACGCAAAGAATAGCAAACCACACTGATATTACAACTGAATACTTTTGCGGTGAATGATAATTGGTTTTCACCAACTCATGGGATACACGCTCTCTTACACAACTCAGAATATTTACGAGGTTGTAAAACCTTTGAGAAAAAGAAATATTTGACCGAATTTTAAACAGACGGATCCAATATTATGGCAATTAAAAGAGTTTAGCGCATTGGCAGACTGCACAGAACAGTGAGATATTTCCACATGATCAGACAAGAACTGATCAAGTTATTCATTGCTGAACGGTATAAACAAGTGGCTACGTTTCAATGCTTAAATGAAGGTTGAGACTTAATCTGAAGTTCACTCCAATATCAAAGCACACGATGCTTCAAAGATACCGCCAACACAAATACATGCAAAAATAAATACCTCTACCCTAACTTTGAGAACTGTTTTTAGGTGAATGAAAAAAATCAAGAATGGTAAAGTTGACATTTAAAAGGACACGGCCAGATAGGTCAGTTGTTGCAGCATCAAAGAAGAACATTGCTGCCTGTGAAAGCAATACTTAAGGATGATTTTACTGTTTCTGAAATAGCTCAAGACATATTGTCAGACTTTCAGAAGGCAGTGCACATTGTATTCTGACCAAGTGCTGGAATTGAGGGAAGCTTTGTGCCTGATGGATCCCTGATTTGCTGACATCTGAATAAAAGGCCAAACGTTTAAAATGTGCTGTTATCAAAACATATATACAGTTTCCGATACTAAGTTACACTAAACAAAAAATATTGACAAATTTCGGAGATTGCGACTCAAGAAAGCTAGCTGAGATTATTATAGGGGAAACGACCTTGGTCTATTACTTTGAATCCCAAAGGCACATTAATAACAAGCAATGGTTTTCGAGAAATCAAGAAAATTCCAGTGATTGCATGACATATTACAAGCGCAAAGTAAGTTTTATATTCCGTTTGGTTTTCAATTCTAGTGGGTCTGTGGTTCCGATACCTTGGAAGTCCGGGGAACTATCACTGCCGAGTTTTATAGAGACAAAGTACTGAAGCCTAACAAGGGTAAGAGTTAAATTGCGTCAAACTAGTTCACGACAATAGTTCATCTCAAAAAAGCAATATTGTATAGACATTTTTGAAGATTCACCCAGTGTTCCAGCTCCAAGTCCCTGTGTCTTTTTGTGATTCTTTAACTTAAAACAAAAAGCTTTCATGGAAACGATTTGCCTCTAGAAGTGCTCTGACGAGATTAACATTTAGGGAATCAAATGGTTCATCTTCCTAGATGATCGCGAACACCGCAAGACCAAGAGAGTAAACATCTTTTCTTATCATAGCAGCCCGGTCTAAATGACAATAGTTATTGAACCACCGTCGTGTATATAGCATCGCATAACAATTGACACCAGAATATGCTTCAGCCACAACAAAAACACACTTGGTTAGCATAAAGCATTAAGGAAAGGTGATAGTAAACTCCTGACGGCGTTCGCCTCTCACATTATTCTTTTAATTGTGAGTAAATGTCATCTTAGTGTCACATGAAGAGAGACTCCCACCTTTCAACAGAATCACGAAAACTTGGTGCAGAAGGTCGCCGGGACGGATCCCGGCTCCAACATGTTTTGACGTTTTCCTCTACATTTTCATCTATGTCAGATCCAAACACAGGTATTTTCTCTCCATTTCCTACATAACGTTCTATTTGTTTGGCATTTAGGGAATCAAATGGTTCATCTTCGGAGATGATCTCAAACACCAAAAGACCAAGAGAGTAAACATCGGCTCTCATCATAGCCTTGCGGTCTAACAGTTCCCCGCGCAGTACTTCAGGGGCAGAATAACGAGGAGTTCCGATGTTCCGCACCTGTTGAATAACAAAGAATCAACTTAAGTCAACAATTAAAAACACAGGAAACGTTCAGCAATGACACATGCTATTGCATATAGGTATACCTTATCTCTATAATAGCGTGTCTGATTGGATTATATTAAGCACATGATGGGGAAATAAAACATGATGTCAACCTTACGTCCCCGGTCATATTTCCCTTAATCAGAGCGGGCCTCTTTGTAACATTAGACAAGAACCGCCACAGCTGAAGCCCGAGTGACTAAAGCAGACAGCAAAAATGGCTCATCAACTTGATCATCTTTGCTACATGTATCATGTTATTATTCTATGTATTGTCTTTGAACAAGGAAACACGATTATTTGTTTCCCCTTATTAATCATGTTTCACTCGGGCCTTATCATTGTTTAATTGGAGAAACCAAGTATTGTGTTTCCTCACACTAATTTAAGTAAATGCGAAATGTCCCACTTCATAGATGATAACATACCCTATGTCAATCAAATCCCAACACGTGTCGTTACACGAGTCATAACAGTTTAAATGAAAAAACAAGAGGTCCATTGGACCTGTATCGCTCACCTGGTTTTATATTTAAGTCATACAACTGAATGCATTAGTACATCTTTATATGAAATATCCTCAAAACCAGACAAGATCTTTGTTCTAACCCAACTGGGATCACAATATCTTACTTTCAACTAATCAGGGGCCTCCATTTAGTTGCCATGTTAACAGATTTAGAAATAAGTAATATTTCATATTACAGGGTGTAATTAGACAATACTTTAATTTTTTATTCATCTAAAAACTTTTATAAACCTAGAATCCAATTTTTAACAATTTATGAAAACTACACCATAGAATATGATAATCTAGCTGTACCATTTCTTAGGACCGCAGGGGTCAAATCAACCTCATGCAATTAAAAATTGTTTGTTCTTCCTCAATAATGTTTTTGACCAAATTTGGTACAATCCACTCAGGCACTAGGGGGTATTAGCGTCTTAAACCAATATATTCGATAATTTTCCTGTTTAGGGTCCGGTCTTTCTAGCACCAGGTGTCGAACTAGTCTTATTTTATTATGAATGAAGTTCCGGAGCAAGTTTGGTTAAAATCTTCTAAGGAGTTTAGGAGGAGATGCGTTTTAAAAGCAAATTTAGCTAAGTTCCCCTTCAAGGCCCCGCCCCCATGGCCTCAGGGGTCGAACCAACCTCATTTATTTAAGAAATGATTGCCCTTCCCTACTGATGCTTCAGACTGAATTTGGTTGAAATCCTCTCTGGCGTTATGCAGGAGATGCGTTTTAAAGCAAATTTAGCAAATTTCCCCTTCAGGGCCCCGCCCCCCTGTCCTCAGGGGTCGAACCAACCTCATTTATTTAGGAAATGATTGCACTTCCCTAGTGCTGCTTCAGACTAAATTTGATTGATATCCTCTCTGACGTTAAGGAGGAGATGCGTTTTAAAGCAAATTGAGCTAAGTTCCTCTTCAGGGCCCTGGCCTCAGGGGTCGAACCAACCTCACTTATATAAGAAATGATTACCCTCCCCTAGTGATGCCTCAGACTAAATTTGGTTGAAATCCTCAATGGCGTAGGAGATGCGTTTTAAAGCAAATTAAGCTAAGATCCCCTTCAGGGCCCCGCCCCCTGGTCCCAGAGGTCGAACCAACCTCATTTATTTACGAGATTAATGTCCTCCCCTAGTGATGCTTCAGACTAAATTTGGTTGAAATCCTCCCTGGCGTTTAGGAGGAGATAGGTTTTAAGTAAAAAGTTGATGACGGACGACGGACGACGGACGCTGCGCCACGGCATAAGCTCACTATGGTCCTTCGGACCAGGTGAGCTAAATACCATCGTCATATCCTTACATAATGTCTAATGCTCGTAATAAATGCTTGTAATTGAACCAGATAAACTGCACACATGGGGATATTTACAAGGTTACAGGGAGAATGTACATTGGAAGACAGCTCGGCCTTTTTCTCTATATAAATGGTATCAATTCAGGTAACTCGATCTCTCTATTATATATAAATTCCAGTAACGGTATCATGAAAGTGACAAGACATATCGAATTACCTCCCCTGTTTGGTACTCTTTGTGCAATGTCCTGTGTAGCATGCACATCCTATCATCTCTGTATCATATTCCCCACTTTAAAATAAGGTACACTGTATGGGTCAAACAAAGTAGAAACGTTTGAATTTTCACAATAGCAGATACTTAAGGGAAAATGTAAGCTTTATATATTAAATGAAATGTAGGATATATATAACTATACATTCCATAACTGATCTGCTCTTGTAAATAGTCAAAAGTTTGAATTAAATATCTTTTAATAATTGAAATGTTTTGTTTTTCGTTGAGAGCAGGCTTTTTGGGAAAAAGTCAATTTTCGAATGTATCTACTATTAACACATATTCGTCAACCCCAATGTGCAACTCTTACCTGATCATGCGCTGTTGACGACGTATCGGAACTATTTCTCATCATGCTAAGCCCGAAGTCAGTAATCTTCGCCACGTAACCACCCTCCCTGGAATCCATCAAGACGTTCTGGGACTTGATGTCACAATGAGCGATGTTTTTCTCGTGCAAGTATGCTAGTCCACGGGATATCTGAATAATGATGCTCAGCTTGTTGTCTTCTGTAAGGGTGGCATCCGAATCTGCAGACATGTGAAGTATTTGGAACAGACAGCTTTCCATGAACTCCATAACGATAGCGATGTTCGGGGTCACACAACAGGCGCCAATGAACTTGACGATATTAGGATGGTCGAGTGCACAGAAGACTTGCACTTCCGAAGTAAACTCTTGTAATCGTTTTTTCGATACTCTCTGGACCCGCAGTTTCTTAACAGCCACTACAGTACCCTTCCATTTAGCGCAATAGATATCTCCGAATCCTCCATGGCCAATCTTTTTTCTCATATCCAGCTCATCAAATTCGATTTTTTCACCACGATAACTTTTCAGAAGATCAAATGACGTCAAAGGTTCTTTGCTCTTTTGTGATTCTTGTTGGCATAACCGGACCTGTTCCATACGGTTGATGAGGTCCGCTGCCTGCTCACTAACTTCCTCGGCGTACAAATAGTCTTCTTGTATATGTCCTAGGTCCATATCTTCTTCCTGAAAGACGATTGAAATACAGAACCTAAGGGTACAGCAAGCATTATATACTTTTCCTTTACATTTACAAATTCACTAAATATTAAAGTAAATAATTCAAACCAACGTCAATGTGAAGCATTTAAGATAATTATCTAAAAACATTAGTATCAAATATTTAAGTGGATTTTCTCGAAGTATTTATGCAGACGTTTAAAGGAGATTGTCTCGAAACTAAGATATAGACGATATCCATGTAAATCTCTCCTTTGTTCATATTTGCCCCAGTTTTATCGATTAGAAGTTCTAATAATAGTTTTGTTGACACTTTGGTTTTCCCTTGTGTTTATTGCTGCTATCTACTTAATTCCTGTGATTTGTGTAAGTGTTATATCTAGTTTTTTTAAATCATTGAATTAACCTTCAGTAATTTCCGGGTTTGTTGTGTCAATCTCTAAACGATTTTCTAATTTATTTGAGATGTAACACGGCATTTGAATGGTCAATCAAAACAATGTACGAGAGTTCAACCATGATATACCGTCCCTAAATTTCTCATTTGCATTAAAGCCCGGATGGCAATTGCTAATGACGTCGATGACTTTGACTGGCCCTGAAACGTCATGAAATTGAATATCCATGACACCAAGGACCCAAAAGGTCAACGTTATTCCGCCTCACTTTGAATATTTCTGACGTCACCAATTCAGAGCAGAGATACCCAGAATTTGAAGAAATAACTCAAAAATATTTTTAAATAGTCATTCCTTTCGGTGGTTGCAGTTTAAAGTGAATTAGAATGGGGATAACCCTTCTGTATTTTGATATTTTCGGTAGCATATTGTGATTATACTGTTTTACTGGCTCTGCTCCGCGTCGCCAGTAACACTCAATATGCGACAGTATAATTACGATGTACCATCGCAAATTTCAAAATACAGTAGGATTATCCCCTAATTGGACGCATGTCATATATACCTGTAGCATTAAGCATATTATCTGTATCAAAAACGGATACTGCGAAATACTTACTGGTCGCTCATAATATCTATCTGTCAAGTCTCTAACCCAACGTGTCATGCTGCTTTCTTTCCGGTTGATTGGTGGTCCCATCTTAGATCCGGACCTTCCTGATGAACGTGACACAGACATAGATCCGAGCGGCATGCCAACACGCCCCAAGCGCCGGTTAAAGGGGGTATCAACATATACTCTAGCACCAGGTGACTGTGAAGAACTCTTTGAAATCACCGCTGTTCCGTGCTCCATTCCAACTCTACCTTCTCTCCTGTTTTGGGCATTATCCACGTATGTTTTTGAGGAATAACTTTGCGATGTTGAAGAGGAGTAGGGTCTTGAAATCACCGCTGTTCCATGCTCCATTCCCACCCTACCTTCTCTCCTGTTTTGGGCATTATCCACGTATGTCCTAGGAGAAGAGCTTTGCGATGTTGAAGAGGAGGAGGGTCTTGACATCACCGCTGTTCCATGATCCATTCCCACTCTTCCAACGCTTCGGTTGTACGCATTGTCTACGTAGGTATTTTTTGATGATCCTCCATAGCTTGATCCCCCGGAACTGGATCCTCCGAAACCTGCTCCGCCACCACTAGCGGAAGACCCGGATGACCTCCCTGAAACAGGCATGCTCCCGACTGGCATTCCGACCCTTCCAATACTTCGGTTGGATGCATTGTCTACATATGTTCTCGGCATATTTACTTAACCTACAAATACATAAAAGGTATATGTGTATTTCGATATAGTGTTTGAAGTTATCTAAAAATACTTGGTTTTTGTTGGAAATAGTCAAATTTTGAATAGCTGGTATTCTTCAAAATACAAAAAGACTTGTTTCATATGGGAACACATGTAGAAAACACTATCAACAAGCATACTGAATATTGCTAAAATACATGTCCTCTACCGGCCTCGGAAAATGAAAAGGATACAATTAGCATGTAATTGATTTTAATGAAATATCAAAAGGTCCATTGGACCTGTATTGCTCACCTGGTTTTCTATGTAAATCATTACTTCTGAATGCATTAGTACATCTTTATATGAAATTTCCTCAAACCCAGACAAAATCTATGTTCTAACCCAACTGGGACCACAATATCTTACTTTCAACTAATCAGGGGCCTCCATTTAGTTGCCAAGTTAACAGATTTTAAAAATAAGTAATATTTCATATTACAGGGTGTAATTAGACAATACTTATATTTTCATTCAACTATTAGCTTTTATAAACCTAGAAACCAATTGTATGAAAACTACACCATAGAATATATGATAATGAAGCTGTACCATTTCTTAGGACCGCAGGGGTCAAATCAACCTCATTCAATTAAGAAATGTTTGTTCTTCCTAAATAATGTTTTTGACCAAATTTTGTACAATACACTCAGGCAATTAGGGGGTATTAGCGTCTTAGAGCAAACTATTAGATAATTTTCCATTTTGGGGCCCGGTCTTCCTAGCCCCAGAGGTCGAACCAGCCTAATTTATTTAGGAAATGATTGCCCTCCCCTAATGAAGTTTCAGAACAAATTTGGTTGAAATCTTCTTTGGCGTTTAGGAGGAGATGCGTTTTAAAGCAAATTTCCCTCCAGGGCCTCGCCCACTGGCCTCAGGGTTCGAACAAACCTCATTTTAAGAAATGATTGCCTGTCCCTACTGATGCTTCAGACTAAATTTGGTTGAAATCCTCTTTGGTGTTTAAGGAGATAGGTTTTAAAGAAAAGTTGACGACGCACGACGACGGACGCTGCGCCACGGCATAAGCTCAGGTGAGCTAATAATACAAGAAATTGTAATGTTTGTAAAATAAAATGATTGTTAATTTTTTTTTGCTTTTGTGGTATTAAATCAATTCATAGCAAGGGTGATAAAGATACGTGAATATCATCACAAATTTGTAATAACGTGTTACTTATCCAGTTTAATTCAGTTCATTATTGCTCTTTGAACAGTGTTACGGCCCCTTGAACTTTGAACCTTGAAGTTATATTTTGTCTGTAGGTATCCTAATGTTTCTATACCATAATGTGTACATGCTATTTCAAATATGTCCGAGATATTATGGTCATTTGTAATTGTGTGAATTGGTCAAAATCCCTCAAGGAATGAAGCCGCTAAAGCGCTGACAAGGATTTTCTGAAAATAGTAACAGTGACCTTGACCTTGACCTAACAACCCTGAAATTCTAAATTGTCCGAGATATTATGGTTCTGTGTAATGGAGTAAAGTTAGATTAAAATCCCCCAAGGAATGAAGCCGCTAGAGCGCTGACAAGGATTTTCTAAAAATAGTAACGCTGATCTTGACCCGACAACCCTGAAACTCGAAGTTGTCCGAGAAATTGTTTTCTTTTTAATTGTATGAAGTTCGATTAAAATCCCTCAAGGAACTAAGCCGCCGGAGCGCTGACAATAGTAACGGTGACCTTGACCATGACCCAACGACCCTGAAACTCAAACTTGTTCGAGATATTATGGTCCGTTGTAATTGTGTGAAGTTTGATCCAAATCTCTCCAGGAATTAACCCGCTAGAGCGCTGACAAGGATTTTCTAAAAATAGTAACGGTGACCTTGACCTTAAACCCGACAACCTGGAATCTCAAAATCGTCCAAGATAGTATGGTCCTTTGTAATTGTATGACGTTTGGTCAAAATCCCTCAAGGAATAAAGCCGCTAGAGCGATGACAAGGATTTTCTAAAAATTGTTACGGTGACCTTGACATTGACCTAACATTGGTGTTACGCACGTACGTACACAGACGGACGGAGAGGAAAACTATACTCCTCCGGTCTCACCGGTAGTGGACTATTAAGCCAAAAGTGAACCCAACTAACCCCTGAAAAAAACCTGTTTCGTCAATTTTCATTCCGGGATATTTCAGGACTTTATTTTGTAGCGATTATTTGCAAATAGCAACCGTCTTCTAGGTTAAATCGTCAATCGTAACTCCACACCCTTTTGAATAATAATGATTACTTATCGAGACTGCTATGAAGACATATTTTAGCACAACGCTGTTTTTTTGGTTGTTATCACATATTCATTTTATACAAAGGAAATGGATATATCGCATTGAACGGGAAAAACAAAGACATTTTCCAACTGTAACATTTTTTTCACGTCCCGCGGCGCGAATATTGCGTCATCAGAAAAGCGCGGGAATGTGCAGCGAAGTTATTGACGCCAAGTTGTAATGACGTCACGTTTGATAACAATACAGAGCGCCATTTTGAATGGGTTTTCACTCCAATTCTGCCAAGTGCTAGTATTATCTGGTAAGAAAATGATGTAAATTGTGTAGTTATGTAAATACAATAATGTCTGCTGCAAAGGTAGGCAACACGGCCACTTTTTCTGCCGTCACTTTATCTAAAGTTTAAACCAAAAATCTACGCAGAGAATATAATGTACCGTTAAGATTGGACAATACTAAGAGCGAACTTTTTACTTGTGAAGCTATAATGTTTTTGTTCATCTTCACTGCATTAAAGATATGCTTTTATCAAATGGAGAATTTATGATATTTCACTAGTAAACTGTAATAAATATCAATAACGTAGGGTTGACCATCATATTTTTTTGTAAACAGTATGCGGCCTCAATTTCCCAGAAGGCTTTCACGCATTGAGAAGCAACGGAAGAGGACAAAGTGTTTACAAATCAAACCCCAGCGTAGTCTCGTTTAACCAGGCGTTTGATCACTATTCGGCTTGGCTTGCGCAGTCAACAAGAGTCTGGTTGATCGAGACTAACCCCGGCGGCACTTTGCGACGATTGGGGGTTTGAAAACAAGGTCACACCTGCTTTCAAAATAATTAAAATCAAAATATCGTGAATGAATGGAAGAGGCAGTTCTCCGAACAAATTTATAAAACGGAAAATCAGTAAAAAGGGAAAGCTCCTAATGAAAAGTAGCAATTAAAAATAAAACGCAAGCGCACAACTCTATAGGGAACTGTTGAATTTTTACAAAGTTGCAATAATATCGGTTGAAATACAACTTAAGGTAATGGGATTGTGTCACCATTTCTCTGTAGAATTTCTTCAAATTTTGTTGTTATATTGCTTTGAAGTAACAAAAAAATATAGGTTGTCAGAATTGTAAGGATTTTAAATGGAAATTTATGTAAAAAGGAGTGAATTTTGAAAAGTGTATAACAATTTAATAAATGCTGAAATTGTGTAAAATTAATTATCTATAAACGATTAAAAATTGTCATTTTATAATAAAACTATATACATTGAAAAACTTCACAGTAGTGAAATACACAATAGGTAGCCGGTTTCCTAAAGTACAGAAAAATGGAAACATGTGACTCATTGATCGAACACACTGTCCTGTCAATAATAAACATACAATATTCATCAGTTTAATATTAAACATTAGAATATGCGGAAACTGTGATACTGCATTGGATTTCCAACTAGGGATGTACTTCCTCATTCCGTTTATCAATACACTTCTATGACCTTAAGGATCCCCGTTCCAGCCAGAGCAAAACACTAAAGAACTCCACTGTCGTTTTTTAGTGTTAGAATCACCTGCCCCTGATAACCATTCGACAATCTTGTTATCTTCCCTTGAATAGATTTCGTTTGAATAACAATTCGAGTACAGAGTTGTGTCCGTTGCGTTGAAAATCTCAAATCGCGGAATGTGTGGGAATAAAAGCTGTCGTAACGATGTAAACAACTTCGTGGCAGTGATGGCCGACATGCAAGCCCGACGTAAAATCGGCCGTTTTAAATGTAAACTAAACGCATCAACTGACAATACTAACAACAACGATGTCCAATATCAACTGCTAGACCACGACTATGCGACGAAACAAAGTGACAATTGTTCACACATTGAAGAGACGCTGGCTACTGATGCTTACAGACAATTTTACTTATGAGTCGACACCGACGTCCGATGAAGATCCCTCCAGTACTAGTGATTACGAATACGCCAATAACTTTTAACCTGATCGCAGGGTAGACGAGTGGTTGAACTCGCGATGTTATCTAAATACCTGGACCAGAAAGGTTGTAAGGAATGCGGGACTAGGCTACGGTTGTATACCCAACAGGAAAGCATTTTGGCCTTGGAAGTTTTTTTTATACATCACAAAGTCAATAGTCAGGATTATATAACGTGTATATGCCAATATGTCTATATTTCAAGTTCATTTTCTATGTTACATACAACAGTGTTATTTTTACAATATGATATTTTTATAGCACAATATCGTATGTTGTTATTTGTACATAATGTAAAAGTTTATTATTGTTGTATAGTGTGATATTTGTTAAACCACAATATATGTTGTTATCTGTATATAATGACAAAGTTTATTATTGCTATATAGTGTGATATTTTTTATATCACAATATGGTATGTTGTTATCTGTACATACAATGTAATGTGAAAGTTTATTATTGTTTTGTTCAGATTTTTAAAGTTTATTATTGTTGTATATAGTGTGATTTTTAATATCACAACATAGTATGTTATTTGTTCATTATGTAGAAATTTATTATTGTTACATGTATGTAAAGTATGTGAAACTTTGTTATTGTTGTTCATTGTGACACTTTTGCTATGACACAGTAAAAGTACATTGTTTGTTATAATGGTATTCATACACAATGTGCAATTCGTTTTATATTGGTTATTATATTTGAAGTAATTTTATTGGTTGGTAATGCCTACTGTATTATATTCGTATATAAAGAGTGCTATATTGAATGTTGTAAATTGTATATAAGACTTTTTGGGATTTATAATTATTATTGGTACAATGTAAGAGTTGTCTCGCTTTTTTGTTTATTTTTTGTTTATTTTTTGTATTTTTTGTATAATATGTAAGTCCGCAATATTTTTGGTCACCTATATTTTCGTTTCGTTGTCCTAAACGTGTGCATTGGCACTCGGAATTTTATTGATTCATGTAACGGCCATTTTTGCTTGTTTTAGTATTATTGTTAGAAAATTGCTCAGGTTTTTTTGTGTTTTGTTCATCAATATTAACATTGTTATTATTTTTTATGTGTTATATTTCTAAAAAAAACATTGTTGCCTCAATTAAAATGTATTTTGTTTCATTTTGTTCCATTTAAAAAAAAAACGAAAAAATATTCGAAATTTCATAATATCCCAAAACATCTAAAGAAACTACCCCAAGGTATGGATGATTGTTCAGAAATAATTTGGTTATGCTATAGCGAAGCCGTAGAAAAAAAATCCAATGCCTCAAAACATTTTTAGGTGGACGGTCGGGGATCCTTAAGACAAATGTATAGGATATCGGAGAAGGGACATAACTCCCATAAAAATAGCTTGATCAAAATATTGATCAATGGTGCACAACGTCAGAGTTTATCTTTGGTATTGATGATGTATACAACATTTCATAAGTCGTTCAAGAATGGAAATGGCAGTACTTTGAATAAAAAAAATCATAATAAGTTCATCTGTGTTCAAACTCAAACAAAGATAATAGCGACTTTAATAGTTTTAGATATTTATTCATAACATAAACAGCGCTAGCATTTCTGTCGATTCCATTTCAGCGTAACCGGCTATCAGGAAGAAAACATGCACTGTCCTAATTGCTAGGGCAGTTATTTTCTGCTTGAATATTTCCCACCTGCAATAATGATTCGGTAACGTACTCCTTGTGCTATCTTTTGACCATTTAACAACTTTTCGCTTCGTAGCTGACACGGTACAACACCTTTCTTTCGCTTACTTCACACGGCCAGTCATTTTAGATTAAAAATGTCAAAATGACGGACCAGGACGAATAACTGAGGAAGGAGAACCTACTTCTAGTAAATAGGATCGCATAACATTTTTTTTTTTAAATCGTAATTTTTCATATGATGTTGACTTAGAATGTATGATCATATAACAACCTTTACTCTATAAAGAATTAATTTTCGACTTCAGATAGAATCGGAATACGTATTGAAAACAGGGGGAAAACATTTGTTTACGTTGTAAAAATGACGCGTGTTGCCGATAACTACGGCTTCTGTTTCGGACAAAAAAGAAAAGATTAAAGAAAAGTTGTCTCAACATAAAAAAGAGTCCATTTACAAGAATGCTTTAATCTATGTAAAGTATTGAAAAAAATATAATTATCAAGTATCTCAACACGTTCCATATCTGACACATATTCTACATGTACACGTAGTGGTATTGCCATACAGTTCATTGTGTGTGATGGCTAATATGACTTACCAAGTGTTAGCGTATGGAGACAATGAAAGTGGGAAAGAGAGTATACATAAATGTAAATGCATGGTCTAGAAAAAGAAAATGGCGAAAGACATCGAGTTGTTCAATGCAATAATATTTTTACAAACATTTCTCTTTTTTATACGCGTGTAGTTTGTCATTGCATATATGCACTTTATGAAAACATTTGAAAAGGGATATTCGTCTCGTGAATATTCCTTTTTACAGAAAGGTTTGTCCCATGGTTGAGGGAAGGTGTTTAGCCCCGTACCATCTGTACAGGTCACATTCCGGTAATACATTTAATATATATTTATTTATATATACTTTATGGTGATACCTATCATCATTTTTAACATTTAATTGTAAAGGTATGACGGGAGAAGACTGTGATAAATTGTAAAAACTTGTGCCCCATCCCTTGTTCAATTTTATTGGCAACAAATATGTTTAAAACTAAATAAATTGAAATTCTGAATATTGGCAAGTGTGCAATTAACTTCTGATGATGAATAATTACTGTTCAATAAGTTTGAATACGGACTTAGAAATCATATTACTTGGATTCATAGTGCGGTAAGAAGTTGCAGTTGCCTGACGGCCCCTCTCCGGGGGCCCCATTGGAAACCGTTTCATCTCGCTCAGACCACTGCCTAGTCAGGTGCTGTTATCGGCGCTATTTTTAGCAGGGCTTTCCCTAACAACTCAAGTGGTCAAACTGGACATTTGGAACGGACTATGAATATGGGGATAGCGAGGTAACATAAGTAGAAGCTGCCCTGCAGGTAGGGCGTAAGAATTGAACCTGCTGCCCCCAATTGCATGATCGTAAGAGGCGACTAAATTTGGGACCTTATCTCTTCTCTCCTTTCTAAATAACTTTCTTTTTCCTAATGTCTCCCTTGACAATGCCTCACTTTTGGCCATTTGTTGAGCGTTCGCCCCTGTGAGGAAGGCTTTGGGTTCTGTCCCCTGGCCGAGACATACCAAAGTCTTTAAAAATGGCAGTTTCTACTCCTGCTTAACGCTCAGCAAATTAGGAGTGGGACGACTGGTTCGCCCGTTGTCAGTATAATGTGACCGGGTGGGGCGTCCTGCTGGGTGTCTTCGGCAGTATGTTTCAGTGAGGTAGCACTATAAAGTCGGCATCAGTTCCGCGCTATTACAAGAAGACAAACACGAACATATCGCAGCCTCCCAAAATACACATACATACACTACACGCATGCATCTTGCACACAGGGGAGGCCGTCCTTAAATGACCTTAGCTGTTAATAGGACGTTAAACAAAATCAAACAAACAAACAAACAAACATAAGTAGAAGTGCATACAATACATACATTCCTTAAAAAATAGGGCTCTTCACGTGATGTCCATTTAATATATACTAAGAAGTGCCGTATAAAACGAAAGAGAAAGTAAAGTGGTAAAGATTCTTACCAGACAGCCAGAATCAAATCAGATAAAGTGGCCAGTGCATGGTGGAACATGCGATGAATAAAGTGAAAACTCTTGATAACCTAGCCTATATCAAATGTTAGTGCATGTTTCCTCTAGCCCTGATAGATCAGACATCTATCTGTCAAAATGTCAAAGTCTGGTGTCAGGGCCAGAGGAAACTCGGGCTAATTAAATATATGCTATTGAAAAGGTTTATGGGTCAATATAGCTACTGTTGTATCGGCTCTCGGGTTAGGAAAGGACCATGTAATTTTCGTTCGGTCAAATGACATAACCTGTGATTGCTTCGTATTACAGCATGCTGAGTTCGCGCTAAAACTGATCAATGTAGCCTGTCTGTGGTACATTCAATGTATGTGGTATTCTGTACCCGAGAGCCAAGATCAAATCAGATAAAGTGGCCAATGCATGTTGGAACATGCTATGAATAAAGTAAACACTCCTGATAACCTAGCCTATAATATTTGTTATAGCCAAAGTTTTCTCTAGCCCTGATAGACCAGACTTATATCTGTCAAAATGTCAAAGTCTGGTGTCGGGCCAGAGAAAAATCGGGCTTCTTAAATATTTACTATTGAAAAAAGGTATATGGGTCAATATAGCTACTACTGTATCGGCTCTCGGAATATGAAATGACAATGTAATATCGCTCGGTCAATTGACACATCCTGTGATTACGTCGTATCACAGCATGACCAAACTGCCTGTTTGTGGTACATCATATGTAGTTTTCTGTGCACATGTCAGTGTAGAAAATTCAGGTTCACCAATGATTATACTACTACATGTATAACGTAATGCATGACAACCAAACTCTCTCAATCTGTCGATATTTTAAAGAAAATATGAACTGATTACAAATGTCCTATACTGACATTTGCCGGGAAGAAATCTTTGCATCAAAATGGCGTTCAATGTGCACGTAGCCAACATGAAATTTGGATTACTGCCACACAAAACAATTGACAGTTCGTTAGACTGGCATGGGAATAAACAAAATAATATATATCATAATATCAACATAAGTCAATATACCTGCTCGCTCCGTCGTTCCTGTCTACTTTCGTAAATGCACCTGTACCTTGTGACCTAGATTTCGTTAGAGTCGTCCTGGTCTGCGGTCTCGTACAAAACAGAAGACAGTAAGTGAATATATTGACTGTACCGTACACACTTACACCTGTGTTATCTTTGTATTCACCTGTCAGGTGAACATTTAACTGTGTGTTAATGATTTCAATTATTTGAAGATTTAAAGATAACAATTATTCCAAGTATAATGATACGTGTGTAATCGAAATATGCTTTATAGTGGGAACGAATCTATTTCACTGTGCCTGCATATTTTTTTTCCCAACCACCCGGTGTGTCACAGTTCATGAGAATCCTATACCGTAATACATTTACATGTGTACTTTTACTTTCGATATCGTTCACATGAACTTAATTGCATTATCAGGCGCAGATTAAGACGGGGGCGTTTGTGCGTACCCCCCTCCTCGGTACGCCGCCAGAAAGGCGTACGCCCCCACTAAAACTGGCAAGCGAATTCTTCGGTTCACGAACATCAATATTTACTGTATTTAAGCAGTTTGGCCAATAAAGTTATCATGCTTACTTTCACGTCATTTAACAGCATATATTGTATATGCATGTGTACTTAGGCGTTGACTTATTATCTTAATTGATAGTGAATTAACAAATAATTATATAGTTTTATCCCCGTGTCCAACACATCGTTCCATTTGTTTAGTATTTAGGAAATCAAATGGTTCATCTTCCGAGATGATCTCGAATACCACAAGACAAAGAGAGTAAACATCGGCTCTCATCATAGCCTTGCGGTCGAACAGTTCCCCGCGCAGTACTTCAGGGGCAGAATAACGAGGGGTTCCGATGTTCCGCACCTGTTGAAAGTAAAAATATGGACTTATGACAATTTCAAAGAAAGGTGAATCAACCATTAAAAAAGAGACACAAAAAATCAACAATGACATGTGTAATATAGATGAATGAGAATTATACTTCACGACATTAACAAGGAAAGGTAACCCACAAGAGAAATAATTCAACCAGTGTTGCCAGTATCCCGGTACAATTGATGGAATTGAAAAAATGGAACTATTAGTACATCTCATTCACTGATTTGCCAAACCCAATTCAGTCCATTGAACATTCTAGTTAAAACAGTGTTCTTATTCATCTTGCAGAATCGTGCGCTTTTTCACTTTTAAGTAAGACTTGATGCGCACTAATTTATCAAATAGATAGAACTATAAAGTGTCTTTCCTAAATTTTGCTTCTAATTATAATAAACACCTCTTTGTGCTTCTAATTTATTGAGAACAATTTTGTTGAATATATCTGAATCCAAAACGTCATAGATAATCGTTGCGAAAACGAGGCTACCGGAAGCATTTACCACAATGGGCATACGCGATTCGGGTGGCCTGCCGTTGTTATATTGATTCCAACAGTTTAAAGCACCTGCCTATCCTGTCGGCTCTGCAGGTGTTCTAGTAGCGTTAGTCGAGCAGGCCTTGTACGGTCTCTCAAAGCCTCTGACACTTAATCATGTATCTTTTTAGTGTATGATTTAAGATGAGACGAGACCTTCCCGTTCCACAGGGAAAACAGACAGCCAATATCAGAAGTATCTTTTGTATTCAGACGTTGCCCGACTCTTACCTGATCAGACGTATCAAAATCACATTTCATCATACTAAGTCCGAAGTCAGTAATCTTTGCTAAGTAACCACCTTCTCTTGAATCCACCAGGACGTTGCGGGATTTGGTGTCACAATGGGCGATACTTTTATTGTGCAAGTATGCTAGTCCACGTGATATCTGAACAATGATGCTGAGCTTGTCATCTTCCGTAAGAGAGGAATCTTCAAAAACAGGCATGTGAAATATTTGAAACAGACAGTATTCCATGAACTCCATGACGATAGCGATGTTCGGGGTCACACAACTGGCGCCAATGAACTTGACGATATTAGGATGGTTGAGTGAACAAAAGACTTGCACTTCCGAAGTAAACTCTTGTAATCGTTTCTTCGATACTCTCTGGACCTGCAGTTTCTTTACACCCACTACAGTACCTTTCCATTTAGCGCAATAGATATATCCGAATCCTCCATGGCCAACCTTTTTTCTCATATCCAGCTCATCAAATTCGATTCTTTCTCCGCGATAACCTTTCAGAAGATCAAATGACGTCAATGGTTCTTTGCACTTTTGTGATTCTTGTTGTCATAACCGGACCTGCTCCATACGGTTGATGAGGTCCGCTGCCTGTTCACAAGCTTCCTCGGCGTACAGATAATCTTCTTGTAGGTTTCCTAGCTCCATATCTTCTTCCTCAAAGACAAATAGAAAAAACAGAACTAAAAGGTGTAATTATCATTATATATATGACTCATTAAAAATGTACACAAACTTACTAAAGATATTTGGAATTATGGTTAAACCTAAAAATATATTATTTAAAAGATTATCTAAAAATCTTTTTGTAGACTTATAAATGAGGAAACATCAAATAGGAGAATGAACACAATATAGACAATTAAAAGGGGAGTATCCGAATCAATAGCATGTATATGATGTAAAGACATTTTTCATTGGTTAATAACCATGTACAATGTATTACTGGGCGATAATAACAGCGTGTGCTTGCATTATTTTATAGCAAACCATGAGCGTGCAATGCTCATCAAAAACTCCCTCTATTCCAAATATTAATCAACGAGCCTTGGGACTGATATAATTCCTAAGTCGAGTGACATGCATTACATAAAAGGTATATCTAGAAAATTACTACGAAATCGATTACGAAAAGATTTCACAAGTCTGTCAAATTTTGTGACATGCATTAGAAGGTATTTCTAGAAAATTGATAACGACAAAATATATTTTAAGATCCAGATGTTACTGTCGAGCTCACACTCAGAATAATCCACCGACCCTACTACGAAATCGATTGCGAAAAGATTTCACAAGTCTGTCAAATTTACGATATTCAACAAATAACGAAATATGTATAATCCTATCCGAATACATAAATGTTAAACAGGCAGAATGGGACAACTGCCCACAACGTCAGAAATTATGAAAAAGCACTGTGAAATGAAGACATAAGCGTGATGCAACTAATGTTTGCTTGCAAAAGAACAAAATACTTTGTATAATGGAATTATATAGGTCATCTTGTATAACTTAGACGTATGGACACTGTATTAGACACGAAATTTCATTTTCATTTTAACGTACATGGTAAAATAAATATAATTATTATATGAGTATGTATTAATGGTGGACTATATAACCGAAGATTTGAAAAGATAGGAAAAATAATCAGCCGAAGCTGACGTCCTAAACTATTTTCCAACATTGTCTTCGACGTCTTTAAGTATTCATCAATTTTACACACACACATATATCGTTATTCTTTAAATAATAGCGAAGACAGTTGAAAACGGATATTATTCCCCCGAACATTTCATAAGAGAGGATTCTAATGTGTTAAATAAAACCGAGAATGAAACGAAACAATTCGGTCATGAAATGTCAAAAAACACGATTAAGACAATGCAACATTAAATAGCCAATCTCGGAAAACATAACTCAGCTACATCAATCGTTCGTATTGAATTTCATGGTTTTCCAATAATGAATAGTATTACAAAATACATCTCTGAATAATACTGCACTGAATTCATTACTTAATTGTAAGAAGTAATAGATTGTATCAATAGCTACATTAACGGAAGTAATAATGAATGGAATTGATAAACTACACCGTCAGATAATGATTAATTGCATCATGAAGAACGTCAACAAAGGTAACAATGGATTGTTTCGATGACTTTACTAGTATATGTTATTAAGGATTGACATCAATGTAAAGAAAGGTGATATGTTATGAGTGAGAGCATGGACTATCTTTGTTATTGCCATGCGATTCTGAATAGATAAATAATATGATAAAGTGAAAAATACTTTTGGTATCACCTTGAAAGGTTTCGGTTTAACAAAGGGTATTCCGAGATACATATCGGTCGTTCGCAATATCCCTTTACTAGGACTCTGATGTTTATTGTGATGTAGCTTTCCTTCCGCTTAACAGGTGATCCTGTTTTAGTACTCGACTTTTCTGATGACACTGTCATAGAGCCGAGCGGCATGCCGACACGTCCGAGAGCCCGGTTAAACACGTTATCGACGTCAACTTTCACACTTGGGGACTGTGATGAACTCTTAGATATCAGCGCTGTTCCATGCTTTAATCCCTCTCTTCCAACGCTCTGGTTGTAAGAATTACCTACGTAGGTTTTAGGAGAAGATACAGGCATGCTCCCGAGGGGCATGCCAACTCTCCCCAGACGTCGATTGTAGGCATTATTGACGTAACTTCTCGGCATTTTGTTCTTTGTCTGCAAGCAAATAATTATACTAATTAGCACGTTCTGTTTGATGTCATTCAAAACACTAATGTGATGGTTAAGAAATTTGTTATCAGTCACAACAAATATCGACATGAGAAATTCAATCTTAAAGTCTGAAGTTATTTGATTTAAGAAGTCAAATATGTTTATAAACGTGCAAGAATAGGGAGGAAAGAATGCATTTCTGACGGAAAAACATAAAGGACGAGAACAACCAAAATACGAGAGATCTAGAACTAGAACAGCGGAATAGGTTGTGTGAGGACATTTTGGATATTTGTAGCAAACAAACTGAAAAACCTTGGTGTGTCCTGAGGTAGGAGAAAACATGTTATCACACCTTAACACCACGAATCGTTCTGATCTTTTTTTTTTATCACGCTAGGCACACGGCTAGTCGATCAGTTCTGTCATTACAATAAAGTTATACTGAATTGGTTAACGTAAGGGCATGTCAGACACGTGCATATGCATGTCATCGGTCACTTCATACCGACAACGGGTAAATCAGTTGTTGCCATTAACCTTTAATGCTGAAAGCTAAGCAGGGAATACAAACTGCCATTTTTAAGGACTTTGGTATGTCCTGGCATTGGGACAGAACAAATGACCTTCCTAAGCTGGGCAACTGTTCAATATTGAAAACCAAAAGTGTGATTTTTAAAAATAATTTATTTAAATACTATATGTCGTACACAAATATTAAAAGATAACCAATGAAAAATCGATGACATGTCTATATCTCAATAGACGGTTTTTGTTGTACAACTTTTCGTGTCGCGTTTTGTAGAGTACAAATAAAGAAAGGATCTTGCATACGTGTCCATGTCATATTGAATTTATTAGACAAGTTAAATAATTGGATATGACACGAACCTTTAGGCGAATGTCATATTAAACAATTGAACGAGTTAAATAACTGCAAAATGACACGGACACGAATGTAAGATTCTATTCATCACATAACATTCATAATTTATTATCAGCTCACTCTATCAATGTCTAAACCATAGTATTGTCGTTTCGCGCAGTGCAGTGTAGTTCCAGATTTTTTTAAAGTAATGAAGTTTTCAATACAATAAAAATAACATTGACAAAATAAATGTTTAAAATTAACTGAAATATAATTAAATATTTACTATACTATACTTTCGTATAGTAAATAAAACTAGTACCTGTCAGGAATTGTGGGTAAAGGCTTAGCCTTATTATTTGCAAACAGATGACAAAGCGACATAAAACCAAATTAAAATATTTATTCGCCCAAACATATATACAAATTCATAAGAATATATACTTACAACATACTAAACACCCTTCCACGCTCACACTCATTATTTACAATTATTTTATTATGTGCATAAACACCATTATCTCTGGAACCTATTGTCTTTCTACACACAATATCTACAATTCATCACTGTGTGTGGCTCCCACATTTCTCCCGTCCATCCGGAAGTTGGCCGTTACCATAGTCCTGCACGAATACTGCTCCTCAGGTTTTACGTCATACACTGGCGGGTACAATTTAACTCGCATACACTGCACTAGTCCTGCACGAATACTGCTTCTCTGGTTTTAGAACACACACACGGACTCTGCTGCTCCCAATATGGGTCTAGCACATGATCATTCCTTTGTTGATGACTCCCTGACCCAAGCTTACAGAGTCAAAGTTCTATAATTATAATTTCGCGATTTAGAATTATGAAGGAGCTACTTTTTCGCATAGTTTTTACATAGAGGTGGGACACTCATCATAAGAAGTGTCAAATAGTCAAATGAATACGCATAACGAGAGCTAATTGAGCAACAACAAGTAGATGAGAAGGACTATCTATAAGTTAAAAAGTACTTGTTTCTAAATCATTAGAATTAGATGTTTTTTTGTAATTGTACATGTTAATTGACAGGAATAAAACATGATTTAAACTTACAACAAGTGGTTTTTTTTTTTGTAAAACAAATCATTAACAAACTATGTGTGATACTATACAATTGATGCACTCCTTATGGGGTCACATGACGATTTGACCACCTGGGAGTCGATATGTCACCAGAGGGTGACATAACGACACAAGGTTTGCCAAATCGTCGTGTCATCCCATGATGAGGGCATCAATTGTTTTATTATTACGATTAAAAATAAGCACGTATGATAAGGCACGACTACCCGATATACTAGGAGATGAAGTGAAAAGACAACATTATTGAATAACAAACATTTATTAAGTTAATTAAGTATACAATTCATAGCACTCAACTCTGACAGCGTGTGAATTACTACATGCAGTAGAGTGAACATTTGCAAATCTCGCGTTTGTAGACTGTTCGACTGACACATACGCCGGTGCCGGTTCCAGGTCAAAGGGCTACACATACTTTCTCTTCCTTCCTCTTCTGCACAGATAGTACTTAATTTCAAACCAAACATTTTGTTGTAGGCCACACAGAGATGTGGAATATCGAGATTTAAAATCCTCGTCAGATATTGGGGGGATGGTGATACATTTTCCTATATCCCTTCTTTTTCAAATCCCATAATACGACTTCGTACATGTTGGACGATGATAAGAACTCGTGTCCGTCTATATCCAAGTCAACCCTTTCCGTCATATATTTCTTTAACCCGTACTTTAGGTCTGCATAGAATATCTCTTGAGGGGAGTCCGGTCCTCTCGGTGAATACCAGCAAAAACTCACCCAACCGACGGTCAAAAGATTAATCATCAAAGTTATCCAATACCTTACCTTAACACGGCCTATTGACTGCAGAAATTTGGATGAACATAATTAACAATAAATACTAATAAACAACATTTGTTATAGCGCCCTATCTAGCTAGAATAAGCCACTCTAAAGCGCTTTACAGTACATAGATATACAATCCATCCAATCAATAGATAGTCCATTGCACGTCGCGCCACATGGCACTGAGCATTGTTTTGTTGAAAGATTACGTTATGCTGGCGGACAAACGTCACGACGATAGGTTGTAGAATAATGGAGATGTACAGTTGAGCTTTCAAATTGCCTTCAATGACGACTAAGGGGGTTTTGCGGCCACTATAGATCCAACAACACACCATAACGCTGTCACCACCAAGCCTGTCGCGTTCCACTGTGCAGTTATCGGCATAACGTTCACCACGACGTCGAACATCACTCTGATGCCCATTTAAGCGATAAAGCGTGAATCTCGACTCCCTGGAGAAGAGTACCCGGCATCGTCGTCGAAAAGGAAACACGTTTGGACGGTGTCGCTGGAGTCATTAGAGTCTTACGTCACGTCGACGACGGTGCAGGGCATTCCCACTGCGACACGACGCGCCTTAATGCCGTAGTATTGCAAGTGCTGCAACCGACGTTAACTTTCACACTTGGGGACACTGATGAACTCTTAGATATCACAGCTGTTCCATGCTTTAATCCCACTCTTCCCATATTCCGGTTGTAAGCATTATCTACGTAGGTCTTAGGTGAAGAACTCTGATGATGATGATGACTCTTCCCACACTCCAGGGTTTGTGGGGAAAATGTTTTGATGATAAGGAGGATTTTGAGATCACCGCTGTTCCGCGCTCTAATCCCACTCTTCCCACGCTTGGGTTGTGGGCATTATCTATGTAGGGTTTAGCGGAAGAACTACCTGATGACGAGAAGGACGATTTCGAGACCACTGCTGTTACATACTGTAATCCCACTCTTCCAGCGCTCCGGTTGTAGGTATTATCTATGTAGGGTTTAGCGGAAGAACTTACTGATGACGAGGAGGACGATTTCGAGATCACCGCTGTTCCGTGCTCTAATCCCACTCTTCCAACGCTTCAGTTGTAGGTATAATCTACGTAGGGTTTGGCGGAAGAACTTTCTGATGATAATGAGGATGATTTTGAGATCACCGCTGTTTCATGCTCTAATCCCACTCTTCCTAAAAGCCGTTTGTTAGCATTATCTATATAAGTTTTAAGAGAAAAACTCACTGATGATTGGGATGAGGATTTGTGATCATCGCTGTTTCATCCTCTAATCCAACTCTACCCACATTCCGATTGTTAAAATTACCTACACTTCACACCGCGTGGAGACATGACTCCACGTTCGTTCCCTCACCAGCACTCCACGCTGGAACGTGACTCCACAGTACACCGCTACTCCGCCATTGTATAGCGTGGAGGGAACGTGGAGGTCGTCTAGAGTCATAAAACGACACAAGGTCTCCACGCTTAAAAATCCAGCACATATTCATAACGTGGAAGGGTTTGTACATTTTGGACACCCTCCACTCTTCAAAATGGTGCTGTCCCTCTCCACCCTCCAACAGCTTAATATGTCAGGTCTGACTGTGGAGCTGATTGATTATTGACTTTCGTTAGGATACACGTAACGATAGATAGAAGGGATTTTGTCAACCCATCATTTTTGGTATCAGTATTTCTTTTCATTGATATATGAATCTGAAATCAACATTATCCTAAGTGTGGATAAATCTATAAAAAAGCGTTACTGTATTTTAAGATTTAACTTGTTTGGAATAATTTGAACATGTGTTTTCTTTTGTCAGGGTGATTGGAATGATTAAGTTGCTCATTATGCGCACCCATACCGAGTATCCCTATCGGTATGGTACGGAGTGCGCACCGACAACAAAGTCGCATAAAATTTGCTGTTTGAACATGTCAGTTTTAACATATTTTAAGACAGTTTCTACCAAAACGAAATGTTCAAATATCACATTACCAAAATAACGGAAACTATGCCAAAATTACAGTCACACTGTGCCGCATTTAATCAAACGATTTTCTATAAAAATATCGCTATCTTGTTGGATATAGGTAATGTTTTAACATCTAATATGTATTATGCTGCGTGACAAAAGCAAATATGGAGGTCAAGATCATTTATCTCATATCAAAATTATACCATTTTTCAAGAACTAAAAATTCACGAGAATCCGTTCAGTGCGGAGTAATTTTTCAAAATGATCCGGTGTGTACAGAGTGCATGATGCGTCGGTATGGAGCAAACAACTGACCATACCATGTAAAATTGAAATGAAACCCAAAGATTGCAAATAAGGCTGTCATGTCAGATATCGATCCTGTAAGACATAACATACATAACAGCGGATCCAGCAGGATCATCTATATGAATTTTGCCCCGATAACTTTGCACTTTTTCAATGTATATTATAATGTAGTGAAAAAAACCAACATATAGTGTTTGGTTCCTATCAAACAAAACTAAATTGTCCACAGAACAAAGTGGCCCCACTCTACCCAAAGATATTTTTTTTTATTTCGTCAGAAAACGAAATGCAAAAAATCCGAACCACAATAGAAACACTATTGATATTACTAAAAGAAACAAAAAACTGCTGTATTGATCTCGAATTGGTTTTATGTGCATTACATGTAATCGAAAACAAAAAAAGACAACAATGAAACAAAAAAAGATATGTATATATATATATCTTGCCCTGCTGTGCGTCGAACCCCTTACCTCTTTGATTTGGGGTACGTAATATTCGACAAAAAAAGAGCACGCTAGATTCCGTTTACAATACAAATGCACACGGAGTCTTGGTTCCTTGTCAATCTAGCTATCTCCTAAAGATAATGTATCTTAAAGTACCGAAACAGTAATTTATGATATTAATTTTCATTTGTCGCTTCAAAAAGGTAGAATATACAAAGTGCCGTACATACGACTAACAACTGAATAGCTTGCTATATTACGTTGTGAAAATACCCTACTTCAGACTTAAAAAGTGCGAACGTCGGGATAGCTTCCGTGGATGGAAAGCACACCTACTGGTAACCCACATCAAAATAAACTTTTTGTAGTTTACCGGAAAGCTTCTAAAATGATATTTTCCGTCACTACTGACTGTTGTACGTAATACTTACATGAACGACGACTTTTACTATTTAAATGATAATGAGCTACTATCTAGGAGGCAAACGATGTGTTACTCATCGGACGGATCAGTGTGTTCAAATCTCACAGATAAGAGTAATTTTGCATTGTACCACACATGATAAGTCAAGGTATCGAATGTTCCTTGTTTTTTTTCCCTCGCGCGATACAGTTGTACTGATTGTGGTTTGCATATAATGAAACCCACTCTGGCAGTGTCTGAAGACCTTGTTGTGAAATCGAATATTTGAAGACACATAATCTACGTACTAACATCACCATGATGTAATTGAGTCGGATGGCTTTTGAAAATAAAGAAACTAAACTGAACTGAACTCAGGTACCCCCTAGCCAACCTGCTGACATCCCTTTGATGCCATACACATCTTGAACCAAGATGTAATAACTTATGTATAAAATATGAACAAAGGGTTTATTTTTAATCTCATAATTCAATTATATTCTCGATGTAAACAAAAAGTAACAAAGCATGCGAACGTTGCATAAATTTAAACGTGTATCTGTTTGTCGGTAAAATGTTGTTCATTCGTCGACCTAGCATAAGAAAGTCACAAAATAGTCAATTTGGTAGGTAAATTGATCATATATAAAGTATGTCATACATTGTGTTGACATTTAAAATATAGCGGACACAAACGTTGAAATATTTTATAAACATTTCCGTATTTTTGGTCAAAGTACAGTGAAACCCTGCTAATTCGAACTCGTAGGTTCCAGATCCAAGGAAATACATGGTATTCGACGAATCCGAGGTTCGGCCGACATCGTCATTCTTATTATCAGGTGGTACATCGCGGATAATAGATGACAGAAGAACAAGGGAATTTTAATCAAGATGACAGCATTTAATATAATTTAAAATAGCTTAACAATTAAAATATAGTCACCGGTATTAAGAAAGTAAATACAAATTAAAAAGCTGCATGTGTAACCAGAGACGTANGGGGGGGGGGGGGGGGGGGGGGGGGGGGGGGGGGGGGGGGGGATGTGGATGTGGATAGGGTACTGTTGTATTTTACAACTTAATTATTAAAATGTATAACGCAAGATGCGTAGATAGTTTTTTCTTCATCATTATATCTTTTCACTGTGTGTTCAAACTTGTGTTCGCGCCTATTTACGCTTAATTGTTATCAAGTTTATTGCAAATTAATATATGTAATTGTGTTAGCTTTACATAAGTGTTGATAGACCAAATATATCCAAATTATTCATACCCTCACGGGCAAGATATACATTTTATACAAAGTAAATATTAAGGTTAGTCAAAATTAGTTATCTCAAGCTACATATTCCGATTAGAGTGTTCCCATGCACATTTTCAAAACTACCTTTTAATGGTATCATCGATACTTCATCGATGTAAAATAAGAAAACAATTACATACAAATTATTGTTTGCTCCGAGGTAGGGTTTACTGAGTGTTGTCTATTAATTTTTCTATTCTCTTGACCGTCATTTTGAAAAGTGTATTGCACAAACAGTACTGATTTCACAATCCTTAACAATGGTGGATTAATCTAAATTATAATCTGGTATTTTAACGGGTAAGTAACTTCGCGTATATCATAATGAAAAAATGAAGATCAGTAACTGTTACATATCCTTTGCATTATGCATCGGACGAAAACGTACGGTCGTGAGGCATTGATAACAAAGGACTACATAGTGTGTGTTGGATTGGTGTGAAATAACACTATAATTCTATTTGTACGGTATCATGTATATTTTATATCAATTGCATTCATATGAGCTTTAGATCAATAGTACCGTAAAAATTCTAAAGGTTTGTGGGAGTGGGGTCTGGCGGTATCGATGTCACCAACGCCTCTGACGAATGGCGGCAACGTATTTTAAAATGCATTTCTAACATAACAGTTTTATTACCATTTCTTAAATCTGCCATTTATTTTTTTAGATATTTTGATAGGAAACAAAAAACATTCTCAATAGTTTATGTTCACATCGTTCCACCGATTTTAAGCAACACCTTCCCACGATTATGAAATTAACAGCAAACAGAAGCAGTTTGACACATTTCATGCCTCCTTCCACCATTTTGACGGTTGTTGGTTATCAAACGAAGCAACAGTCCACACCACACGAAATTCCTTTACACTGATACTTTTCAGATGACAGGCTGTATAAAATAATTATGTACTAATATAATTTGAAAATCCCGATATTTTGCCTAAAGTACCGTTGTACAAAGCTGTATTAATGTGTGACTGACTTTGGCAGTACGGACTGTATTTGATGCGTAATGAATACTGTTTACTTATTTATAAAACTGCTATTTATGGACAACGTTGTTACCTGGAATGCAGTTTCAGTTTTTCTGGAAGAATAATCATCGTTGGTAATCCCCATTACTCTTGAGTATATAAAACCGTCCTTTTGTATGGTCACTATATGCAGCTTCTTTTAGATACACGATAAACAACTGATTCGTGTGTGAAGAGGTGAAATCGAAAGGTTGAATGAGATAATAAGTGTTCATTACCCACTATACCCATATCCTGACTAATATCACACGACCCTTAAATAAAAAACAATACGTCGCAAAGCAGATAGATACAAGGAGAAAGCAGCAGTGTGGTTTCATATGAAAGCTGACATTTGTGTTGTGAAACAGAACCCAAGTGTTACGGAGCATAAATAATGAACTCACGTGGAAGGACAACAAAACTATATGACCAAACACCGCACATTACTTACCACTAATCACTAACACACAGTCCGTCGGATGGGATTTAAAATGGTGTCCCGGGCGAGACTGTCCACATCGCACGAAAAAGATTCCTCTGAGAATTATCGAGGAAAGGTAAGCGTGATAACACCGATTCAAAGGTCAGGATATTTTAATTTTTAATAAGTGTTAGGTGTATTTCTTGTGGTAATGCAACAAGGTGCCATATGACTTTTTTGACGAAAATTACTTTTTGGCACTTTTGTATTGAGAAAAGTGATTTCTTCCATGTGTAAAAGGTTTGAAGCAATTCGTTAATAATTAATTAAGTTATATGCTATTTACCAATTGGGGGCTATTTGTAAAATGGGGAAAACCATTAGGGCAACAAGGTGATATATGGACATGAGTCACTGCAACAAGGTGCTTTTTCAGATAAGGCACCTTGTAGCACGCTGGATGTAATGGATTTGGGCTTCACATTATTAGCCAATTAATTGATAAGGCACCTTGTGGCTTTCATCACATACACCGTTTGTTTATAAATGTTAAAATACCTTGTGATTAAAATATTGATGTATACACATTCCATTATTGTTTTGTGGAATTATTCGTTCATTATTGTATAATTTTACAACTAGCCACACGTATAACGGTCTTGAAACTACATTGATGCTTTATAAAAGGGAATGCTGGTAAAGTAAAAGGTAAGAATTATTAATTAATTAATAGCAATGTTTGTATAGTAAATGTAATTCTATCTATTCTGTTATATAAGCTAGTCTGTCAATGACGCTATATGTATCTTCAAATGGTTAGAGTATAATTTACAGTCGTAGTTGTTTTATATTCGTTTAAATAGATGTATACACACTTTTTTATAGATACATAATTTGTTTTATTTACAATTTACTGTACAATCCATTACAGCGTTTGCATTTATTATTATTACATATGGCCAGCAATGAAACAGATTGCAATGACGATACATTATCAAGCCAGTGGTCGGATATGTCGGACTCTGTATTCGACCAAATAGACGAAGAACACTTGAAAGCAACACAATGTCCGGAAACCATACATGCACCCTCAAATGAACCAACGGGTGTCAAAATTAGTGAAAGTTTGGACACTGATGAAGAAGAAAATCTTCCCTTGGCGACGCTCAGAAAGCGTCTTCAAAATAAAGTGCATACTTCTGATGATGATGATGCTTATGCTAATGATGATGATGATGATTATTGAGATCAAACGTACGAGCCAACACAGAAGGATATCAACTCATCAGACTCTGAGGAGGATCCATCATTCCTCAAGAATAATATTTCACCTAGTGAGGACCAGGACGACCACCTTCCTCAGATTCCAAAACCAAAAAAAAAGAAGGAGAGGAAAAACAAGTCAATACGCAGATGTGAAAAGAAAGAAACAAAAATCATTGCACGACACAAATCGTCCAGTAAAAGATATTCAAGCTGAAAAGCCTGCAAGGTATCATGGAAATAATAAAAGTCCAAGTAAAAGAACAGCCAACGCTCTACAACATGCACTGGCGAGAAGTGCAACAACAGCCAAAATACACCGGATGATTGAATCATATCACAAAAACGACTGGACAATCTCTTGACAAGTAACAATTTAAAAAGATATCCTGTTAGTGCCGATGGGAATTGTTTTATGCATGATGTTCTACCTCAACTGGACGATGCCTCCACCACAGTGCAATCGCTAAGATCAGTCATTGCCAACCATTTTCGCGACAATTATGAGCATTACAAAGCATTCCGGTTGTCTACACAACAAGAAGATGATCAAAGAAAGTATGGAGAGGAGGTTGAAAAATTAAAGTAGGATTCAACATGGAACACAGATCTAGCAGTTACACCTCACAAAGTTGCTTCATACAAGAGCCCTCTGCGTAGAAACATCTTTCGCAAACGAAAATGCAATGCCCGACAATAGAAGAGAAACCAACGAAAAGAATTGAGAAATAATGGTAAATCGTATACATCAAGCAGAGGAAAGAAAACGGAGGCTAAAACCCTAGGAAAAGTTAACTGTATCACTTGCAGATTCAAGTGTTTCTCAAAGATATCAGAGGAGGAAAGACAAGAACTGTTCACAACATACTGGCAACTGGGGGATTATGACCAACAACGTTCGTTTATATGTCAGAATGTTACCCAAGGAAACAAAAAGTGTACAAAAAGGAAAACATTCTCCAATGTGTTTCAGTTCACGGTCAATGGAATCAAACATTGTGTCTGCAAACATTTTTTTTCTGAAAACACTAAGCATTGGAAAGAAAACCATTGATTATGCAATTCAGAAGAAATACCTTGGGACATTTGTAGGGCAGGACAGGCGAGGATCAAACGCATCTGCTAACAAGATACCACCACCTGTTGTTAAACAGATTCATGACCACATCAAATCATTCCCCACTATGGAGTCTCATTATTCCCGTTTGACATCCAAGAAAAGTTATCTAGGAGCATGGCTTAACATCAAAATCATGTTCAAACTTTTCAAAGAGAAACATTACCCAATTGAGAAGTGTCCGATATCAGAAAGCTTTTATAGAAAAGCATTTTGTGAGAACTTCAACATGTCCTTTCATAAACCCAAAAAAGATCAGCGCTCTGTTTGTAATCGTTATGATCAGAGAAAACGTGACGGTACTTTAAATAAGGATATGGAATTAGAATATAGCCGACATCAACAGAGGAAAATGTGGGCACGACAGGAAAAACAAAAAGACAAAGACAGAGCAAGAAACGACAAATCGGTTCATGTTTCAACGTTTGATTTGGAAGCTGTGCTACCACCTCCCTGTTCTCTTGTTGGTGAGTTGTATTACAAAAGCACAATAAGTTGCTACGCTACAACTTGTCGTACTATTCACTCGCTGATCAAAAGGGAACATGTTACATATGGGATAAAACTCAAGGTGGGCGTGGAGCAAATGAGATTGGAAGTTGCGTACTCAAACAAATCAGCTCAGTTTCAGAGCAAACCATCAATTTGAAGGAAATAACATACTACTTTGACACATGTGACACATGTGGGGGCCAAAAGCGAAATCAATTCATGGCAAGTGGGTTATTGTGCGCCATTAAGAAAAGCCAGCAAAAGTTCTTTGAATCGGGACATTCCAATATGGAATCCGATTCCATTCACTCAGCTGTTGAACATGCCAAGAAAAAAATCAAAATCAACGTTCCTAGTCAATGGCAAGGAGGAATAAGCCATATGTAGTGATTCCACTGAAATTCAACGATTTTTATGACCTAAAAGCTCTAAAAACCGAAATGTATGGAAACATGAAGGTCGATGTTCAGGGCAAACGCGTCAACTGGATGAACATTAAGTGGTTACAAGTGAGGAAGGAAACACCAGACACTTAATTTATCAATTACACGTATGATCCGGCTCAGTTTCTTGAAATTCGGATTACAAGGCGGCGGTCATCACACGGACACTACCAGCTGAAGGCATGCTACACTGAAAAACGGCCTGTGTCAGTGGCCAAAAAAAAATGACCTACTGTCATTGTGTTGGTCTGGAATAATACCTGAGGATTGTCATGCCTACTACAACGCTTTAGTTACAGACAAAAAAAAAAAAAAAGGGACGAGGAGGATGAGGAGGAGACCACTGACATGTAGAAATAGTGTAGTTATATATAACCGTACTATATTACCTGATAATTGCAAGACTATTTACAAAATAATATACAAAGCAATGGTTCACTCACACATATATAATGGTTAGTACATCAACTGCTGGCACTAAATAGTTGACCTTTTATCCCGATTTCATTCCGGAAACAAGCCACTAAACAGCATCCGTGAGCATTGCATTGTACACAAAAACCGTATAATCATTAATATATATGTCATATGTGTACTCTGCTTGAATTTATATGCATTTTAATGCAATATATATAAATAAACACTTTGTTGCATGAAACAACTTGTTCTGATTTGATTCCATTTTGATGCAACAAGGTACTTTCTTTACTAAAAGCACATTGTTGCATTTAATATATGATCAATATCACCACGCAACAAGGTGCCTTTTTCTAAATGACCTTAAAAGACATTTGTCAAATGATATACAATCACTAAATCTTTAATTTGGTTGGTAATATTGAGATATATAAATCACACAGTTGCAGAGAAACATTAACCCCACGATTTATTAGAATTTTAGACGGACTTCAGAGACTAGATTTAAGAAATTTTATCTTAGCTAGGGCTAAACCGACTTGGCTGGTTTCAGATCGTCCGTCGACTTTTCCTTTAAAATGCTACTAGTCGTGAACGACACCGTAGATTTTGACTAAATTTGGCCTGGATCACACTTTGGCCAATGGGCCATTTATGTATAAATTGAGTACCTGGGGGCAGATGGGCGGTGCAAAATAGGGAATAGAGGTAAAACCTTTAAAATCCGTCTTCTACCATAGGGATTAAGAGATTCATCCTAATTTGTTCTGGATTATCCTTGGGCCAAGGACACTAAATTTTGTATAAATATTGGGTGTGACCCCTGGGGCAGAGGGATGGGGCTCCATAGGGGAAATAGAAGTAAACATGTAAAATCCTTCTTCTACCATAGGGATTAAGGGATTTCGTCCCAATTTGGTCTGGAGCATCCTTGGGCCAAGGGGTTTCAATCTTGTTAAAATGGTTGGTTTAGACAACATGGGTAAGGGGGGGGGGGGGGGGGGGCCCCAATAAGAGAAATAGAGGTAAAACCTTTAAAACCCTGCTTCAACCGTAGTTTATTTCAATCCTAATTTAGCCTGGAGCATCCTTGGGGAAAATGACTTGATCTTGTATAAACGGTTGGTGTAGCCCCTTTGGGTGCAGAGGGGCGGGGCTCAAAAGGGAAATTGAAGTTTACATCTTTAAAATCCTTCTTCTGTAGCATTGGAGGGATTGTTTGTAATAAGAATACTCTCCCATGTTTTTTTTATTATCCAAGTGAGCGATACAGGCACTCTGGTCCTCTTGTTTTATTTTATCTCAACATCTTTGACTCACAATGGTATACAAAGATATGTGAAATAAACAGATTTGAGGAATCTCGAAATCTACTACTTTGTCATGTGAGGTGGTGGATCCGATGGCAACACACTGTCGTCGTTCACTCAGATACGACTGTATCCAGCATAGTGCGGTATTAGTCACTCCATAATAGTACTCCAGACGTTAATGAAGTATGCCATGGTCGATGACGTCAAATGCAGCTGACAAGTCCAGCATGACAAGCAACGCTCTGCATTTGTCACTATGTACACGTAGAAGGGCCGTCTCAGTAGAATGTCGCATGTGGTAGGCCGATTGCATGTTGTCATGGAGTCTGTTTGCATGAATATTAACCTCTAAACGCCGGGACACAACCGTCTCCAAGATCTTAGACACAAAAGGCAGATTTGATACTGGGGTAGTTCTTTCACTCCTTTTTGTCCATTCCAGGCTTCATCAACAATGGTCTTACATGTGCCGTCTTGAAACACATTGGAACCTTTGACTCAGCCAATGATTGGTTCATGATTGAGGTATTCAAGGGAAGCAATGCTTCAATACATTGATTTAATAGGTCTGTAGGCAGTAGATCAAGCTCACAGGACTTCGATTGCAAGGTCATGATGATATTGCGCAACTCGTCCTGGGTTGTTAGTGAGAGCTTTGTCAATGGTTCCACATCAAATTTAATGTCAGCAGTCATGACAAAGTGTCATTGTCAGCAGTCGGGTTCATTTCCGATATATTTTTCCTGATCGAGCTGATTTTATTCAGAAAGTAATCACTGAACTTGTTTGACAAGTTTTTTTCAGAATTACAGCTCGGTAAGGTAATTTCACCTTTCTGACCATTTAAGTTTTTGGTGAGTCTAAAAAGTCTACGGTCCTTACCACATTCTTCAATTCTTTCGAAATAATAAGCCTTCTTTGACTGAATGAGAAGTGAACTAGTTGATTTTGTTCCCTATCAATTTGTTGGTGAACGATTAATTTGGTCCTTCGCCACTGTCTCTCTGCTTTTTTACGGTTCTGGTTTTCTACGCGGATATTTTTATTATACCACGGGGCATTTGGGCACCGACCGACCGTTTAAGGACTCTAAATTAAGAGGAATAACTGACTTACAGTGACCAGCTGTTGTTGGCTTTCCGACATGCAGATTCCCGTACGATACTGATGATGTCGGAGTCCATCTTGAAGTATCGTAACGGATTAATTAAGGTGAACCGGATTGCGTTTGAATGTGTTTAAGAAGGTGCGCGCGAGTGCATTGTATGTATAGGGTAACAGTATTTGTTTTTCATCGTCTGATTGAATCTATGCAGATTTTTTAAGTCTACTGTTGCGTATTTCATAAGTAAATGAATAAATTATAGATATATAACCTTCCGTTTGATAAGCAATTAGCGGCCTCGCCTCCAGATAAATCAATGGCAGTCATTAATAAACCATTTTCATATCAAAGCTCTAACGGGCCACCGTAAATGTCTACCGGTTTGTCGCCTCACTGATTCTATGTGAACAGAATAGATATGGTATGATTAAAAAAAAAGGTTCACTTTATCATAACAAAGAGTATCGGATTTTGTTTACATCTGAGTTGCAGCTAAAGCATTCCAGTGCATAAATAATTTAAAATATATTCACGGGAGCTGGTGACCTTCAACAAGGTGACAGGCATTACGACAGGTATTACATGATATGATGTAAAATGCGTTTAACTTTCCGCAACACCCATCACAGTCTCAGTAATGTTTGAACACTGGTTTGTTTATATGTCTCCTCTCGGATCCTGTTGTGGTCTTTTTATTTAGTTTCAAGTTACTTTGTATATCAAATATTTTTACCCGCCTGCCTCGAAGTGTCTGTAATGCTATGCTGTGGTATCGTACGTTAGTAGTCTATCAACTATTGTTATGTACCACCTGTGTTAACGTTTCAAACAACATTATATAACAAAAACAATTCTATATGCTATAAAGACCAGAAGTGCATTTATTTATATGGACAAAACCTTAAAAATTTAGTCCAATAGTCATAGCATAGAAACGAAATTTTTAAAATGGAATTTTATGTGTTTTAGAGGATTAGATCTACTTTCGGTAAGCAACAATAAATTAAATATTAATATATGAATAAATAGATTGATAGATAAATCAATCAATAAATATTAGGCATGTTGTACATTGAAATACTATTCATTTAAATTCATGTTAGCTATTCTATCACATGTAAACTAAGGCAAGTTTAAGACACCACGGATAAAATCCATCCCCAATTGAGAGTTGGGGTGCGAAATCGTGTCTGGGTGAGAAAAAGTGTCACCTATGTCTATTAGTTTTGCACGATTTCTCACCCTGCCGAGAAATCTTGCCCGGGTGAGAAATTGTATTTCGAACGCAGCACTTTTAGCACGATGTCTCTCACCCGGGTGAGAAATCGTGTCTGGTTGATAAATCGTGCCGTAACAGACACTGAGATATGGACACTGATGTCATTGTGTGTATCCCTTGCCAGTTATTGTATTCATTAAGTTTGTATGTAGCCGTGAACAGTCTGTCATCTCAACATTAAAAATTATCACAGCAACAATGCGTTTTATCGAAAGTTTGTTGGTATACAAGTACTTAATAAGTCAAATTGACGCGAGAAAAACAAAATAAAAAGTAATGTGAGAAAAATAAAACACGTACCTGCTTGTTGCTCCCGTACCGAAGCCAACCCTGCAGTGTGTGTCAAGTTCTGTGATCACATATACAGGGTGAGGAAGTTATCTTACAAGCCTGTACATATCATAAACATATACGTTTACTTTCGCTTTCACTATTTTTGCTTTATAATCACTGTATGTTTACTTTCATGTTCTTTATTATAATACGGGTTCATTATCTATGTTACGTCGCCTACACAATTCTGGCCTAAGGCGAACACAAACTGTGAGCAATAGATGAGGAAATCATTTAAAAACACATGAATACCGACCCATCACGGGTTTTGTGATTATAACATAGCATTGATTTATCTATATTTACATAGGTCAAATCCATATATGCGAATTTAAATGTGCTAATTGTTTTCAAAGAACATATTGTTTTGTTGTAAATAGTTTTAAACGGGTTATCAAGATAACACGATTTTTTTTATAAAACATCGATTCTTCAGGGCAGATATGGAAAATTCTACCAGATTATTGCCGATGTTCAATCCAAAATTAACATTTAAAGGTAGCCAACGGTATTACTGACAGTGTTTTTTACAACTTTGTTCTTTGATTTTTAGTGAATATTAACATTGACATTTTCGGCAGTAAATACGGTACATTTACTAGAAAACGTAATATCTATCCAATTTTGTAATATGTTTTTTATAGAAGTGTTTTATCAAATCACTGTTTATAAACGTGTTGCAATGTCAATTGTCTAGTTTTAACGTAAAAGGACTCTAAAACCTATCTACAATTCATGATGAGGCCAGAAATGGCTCTGAACGCCCCTTGCCCTTGCTTGTTTGCACGTTCGAGACAAAGTTTAGGAAAACTAGTTTATTTTCATGGACTGGATGTCAGTCTTTATGAATATGCAAACGCTGGAGCCATTCCTAGCGCAAGACATACAACACGTGGGAACAATTCGCTACGACCATATCTGACACGTCTAGCTTTGCAATGTATATAAGTGACGAGTTATTTCTTAATTAAACCGTTTGACATTCACAATACTGATTATACTGTCGCAGAGAGAATGCTGTACAACTCTATTTATTAAATGAAGACAAAAAGTATTGTTAAGAAATTGAAAATATCAAAAAACTGAATAAAAATTATGATATTTAGAAAACGTGCTGGAATGAAATTACCATACTACATTCTTGCATAAAGTAAGGTTAGTTTAATATATGAATGATAGAATATTTAGAAGGTGAAAATATTAAATGATAATACTACATGTATAAAGGGAAAGTGTTAATAAGGGGGAAAGAAATATATTTAAAGGTTGTAGAAAGTGAAAGTACAGTTGTGGGATCGCACAACGTCACACGATGTGCGGTGTGCGCACGATGTGTGCACGGTGTGTGAACGGTGTGTGCACGATGTGCGAACGATAAAAAGCTGAACGACCATTGCTTGCGCACATCTGTGCGCACGATGGACGGACGTTGTGCGATAACAATCGTGGTTGGTGTAAATTGAGGAATGCCTTAACAATTTATACGGTTTCGTGTTTAAACATATAAACTTGATGTTTACGTATGTTTTTATATTCTAGGAACATCTATAAACTTATCATTCTGTCTATACATTCTTATATTTATAAATTGTGTTTTCTGTGTTTTTAAACAAACGTAATCGACACTGTCACGTGTAAAATTACAGCACAATCCCGTATACAGGTAAACATAACCACTCTGTACATGTACCTGGACCATAGTTTTCTCCCCGCCTGGGGCACTTACGTAACTCGTCGGGTAAGGCCGGGGGTGTGAAAATCTAGGTGAAGGGGAGCTTTAGGCAAACGAATGCAAATAACAAATGCTATTTATTACGGTCAAACGGTATCGCATATCAGCACTGTGTGTCACGTAATGGTCAGGTAAAACTCCGGACACTCATCAAATTGTTATTTACCTGTTCTGTTAACTTGGAGCCAAACCCATTCTTGACAGCCAAACTGTCGCTGTAATACTGTGTAACACGCATTGTGAAATTGTATAATCTTGATTATTGTGAAGAGAAATTACAGATATATACACAGTGTACATTATCGCATACAAGCCTTCCGTATTTTTGTCATTCCGTAATTTTGATCTACAAATGAAACCAAATCCCACAGCTGTGCGGAGCGAAGCGCACAACGGGGCGAACGATTGCTAAATCGCACAGTTGTGCGCACCATGTGTGAACGATGTGCGGACGGTGTGTGAACGATGTATGCACGGTGTGCGCACGCATTTTTTGGTGCGTTGTGCGGTCCCACAACTGTACCATTGATCGAGGTAGAAAGCAAAAGTACCAAGCAAAAGTAGCCTGTATGAGATTAGTACCAAGAATTGTTGGTGATAGTGAAAGTGAGTCACTATACATTATTGTGGAAAATGAAAGTACCACGAATTGTTGGAGATAGCGAAAGTGTGATTACTGTTTATTATTGTGGAAATTGAAAGTACCAAGAATTAGTGTGGATAGCGGATGTGATTCACTGTACATCATAGAACCAAGAACTATTGCAGGAAATGAAAGCTCTATAATTACTGAAGAAACGAAAGTGTTTGTGAAGAAAGTACAAGTATACGGACTCAAAATAGTGTTACATGAGAACACTGTTACATGTATAGAAAGTAAATCGCGCGTTTGTAGACTGTGCGACTGTCACATACGCCGGTGCCGGTTCCAGGTCAAAGGGCTGCACATACTTTCTCTCCCTCTTCTGCAAAGGTAGCACTTAATTTCAAACCAAACATTTTGTTGTAGGCCACACGGAGATGCGGAATATAGAGGTGTCTGTGTGGGTGTATGTGTGTGTATGTATAGTGTATGTATGTAAGTTTTTATATGAACATGAGTGTTTGTTTTACTATGTAAAATGTAATTTCATTGAGTTTTCTTTTTTTTCTAATAATGAATTTTTGTTTTGCAAAAAAAGAACAAACACGTGATATAGAATCCATCCATTTATAAGCGTATAGGAATTTCAAAATAAGTGTGCACATAAAATCAAATGATTATGATGATTAAAATCAAACGTATCCCCGCTAATATTATCTTTTGTGATACAGGTTTATGTAGGTTTATTTTGGCATTAGTTTACATTATCTGCCTATGACTCATATATTCAGGCTGAAGTCGGTTACGTCATATTTAAACCGCTTTGGTTCACAAAAATGCGAAAGCAGACATAGCTAGTGAGTGCAAAAACATCGTCGATAAGATACAAATTATCTAAACATATAATAAAACAAGCAAATTCGTGGAATTTAAATTCCCCGCTTTCAGGACAAGTTGTAGGTTGAAAATGGTCTTCGAACTTAGACGAGCCTTGTTTTTCGTATTTCAAGGGGCCATAACTCCGCCATATGGTTTCCGCTGAAAGTGGTCATCAAACCTGGCCGAGCCCTTAAGGCATTTAACCCTGTAACCAATTTTGAAGAGAATCTGTTTATATTTGTTGTAGTTATTGCACGGAAACGAAGCGTGACAGACACACAGACGGACAAACCCAAATTAATATCCCCCGTTTCGGTGAAAGCGGCGGATAACAAATACTTATACAACATTTGATACAGCATCCATCCTATCTAGCTAGAATAAGCCACGCTAAAGCACTTCACATTACATAGATATGAAATTAATACAATCAAAAGAATGAACAAATACATTAAAAAATACATAAATCAATACAATTTTGAAAAATTTGCTGGATCTGCCTTATAAGGCGCTAACTACTAGTTCCATGCCACCTGGCTGATATCTCAATATGTGTGTATGCCTGCGTGTGTGCTGGAGATGTAATGGGTTCTGTTTGTAGAGGGACCTTGCTTCCAACGGCATCTTTTAGCTACAGTACAGATAACACAACACCCACCTGGAACGGTTTTATATTCCAGTTCGGTTGTTGGAGTTTCAATGCGTACGATGACTTTGGGGATCGAACCCTTGCCGCCTGCGTAGAGGCATAGGTGTTAAACACTCAGCGAATACACCCATGAGCAAGATAGTCATAATTTTGACATGACCCTTTATATTTTGTGGCCTTACATACAAAAACTTACCACATTAGCATATACAAATAGACAGACTACAGCCAAGGAATGCTAGTGGGGAAAGTACTGCCTTACTGGCAAGTTAGCTTTTCCAGTGATGCGGTACAACCCGGGGACACGCTCACTATTTCAGCAGCGTGGTCAGTAGCTGGATGGGTGACCGCCCGCGCGTTACTTTACATGTCTGAAGGCGCGAGACACCCAACAACTTTGATATCACCGTACTAAAACGTCACGTGACACGTGCATATATTACTTGAGTAGCACTGCATTATAATATTCCGAGAGATTATCCAGTGAAAACCTTAATATTACCGTTTTCAGCCTAACACACTAGTACGTCATTACTCAAAGATGACTCAAACAAACACTGACAATACTACGGAGCTACACATTTATACTATTGTACGTGCTACTGAGAGAGGATTATGCGTGCAAAGATACGTGCTTGCTGATGTCCAATTCAATTATATCCTCAATTAGAGAGATAAAGTTGATACTAACTCATATACGTCTTATAATCGGTTTGGGAGGGTAAAATATAGTACCCTTTACAACGACCTTAATCCTATACTGTAGAAGGAATATGTTAAAACGTCAGTACGTGCAAATATATATTATTGGAGCGAGTGAAATTAGCTTGGACACAATACCAACAATGGACCATAAAGTGACTGTTAAAATACCTCAAATGTCCTCACTAAGAGAGATAAAGTTAATATAACTCATATACATCTTATAATCGCATTAGGGAGGATACAATTTAGTACCCTTTTCAACGACCTTGATCTTTTACCGTAGAAGGAACATGTTAAAACGTCAGTACGTGCAAATATATATTATTGGAGCGAATGAAATTAGCTTGGACACAATACCAAAAATGGACCATAAAGTTACTGATAAAATACCTCAAATATGCTCTCTTAGAGAGATAAAGTTGATACTAACTCATATACGTCTTATAATCGCATAAGGGAGGATAAAATCTAGTACCCTTTTGAACGACATTGATCTTATACCGTAGAAGGAATATGTTAAAACGTCAGTACGTGCAAATATATATCATTGGAGCGAGTGAAATTAGCTTGGACATAATACCAACAATGGACCATAAAGTTACTGTTAAAATACCTCAAATATCCTCACTTAGAGAGATAAAGTTGATACTAACTCATATACATCTTATAATCGCATTAGGGGGGATAAAATTTAGTACCCTTTTCAACGACCTTGATCTTATACCGTAGAAGGAACATGTTAAAACGTCAGTACGTGCAAATATATATTATTGGAGCGAGTGAAATTAGCTTGGACATAATAGCAACAATGGACCATAAAGTTACTGTTAAAATACCTCAAATATCCTCAATTAGAGAGAAAAAGTTGATACTAACTTATATACATCTTATAATCGCATAAGGGAGGATAAAATTTAGTACCCTTTTCAACGACATTGATCTTATACCGTAGAAGGAACATGTTAAAACGTCAGTACGTGCAAATATATATTATTGGAGCGAGTGAAATTAGCTTGGACATAATAGCAACAATGGACCATAAAGTTACTGTTAAAATACCTCAAATATCCTCTCTTATAGAGATAAAGTTGATACTAACTCATATACGTCTTATAATCGCATTAGGGGGGATAAAATATAGTTCCCTTTTCAATGAGCTTTATCTTATACCGTAAAAAGGAATATGTTAAAACGTCAGTACGTGCAAATATATATCATTAAATAAATTTATTGGAGCGAGTGAAATTAGCTTGGACACAATACCCACAATGGACCATAAAGTTACTGTTAAAATACGCAATTATAATATAATGCAGATGTAATTGAGGCCTTGACACTGAGGGTAACCAATGGATCGGGTTCTGATACAATGCAAGAAATAGAAGGAGTTTTTTCCCCTTCATTTAAACAACGCAAAGAATAGCAAACCACACTGCTATTACACCTGAATACTTTTGCGGTGAATGATAATTTGTTTTCACCAACTCGTGGGATACACGCTCTCTTACACAACTCAGAATATTTACGAGCTTGAAAAATCTTTCAGAAAAAGAAATATTTGACCGAATTTTAAACAGACGGATCCAATATTATGGCAATTAAAAGAGTTTAGCGCATTGGCAGACTGCACAAGCCTTTGAAGAACAGTGAGATATTTCCACATCATCAGACAAGAACTGATCAAGTTATTCATTGTTTAAGGGTATAAACTGGTCACTAGTGGCTACGTTTCAATGCTTAAATGAAGGTTGCGACTTAATCCGACATACACTTCAATATCAAAACACATGATGCTTTAAAGATACCGCCAAAACAGATACATGCAAAAAAAATGTACCTCTACCCGAAATTTGAGAACTGTCTTTAGGTGGATGAAAAAAAAATCAAGAATGGTAAAGATGACATTTAAAAGAACACACGGCCATTCAGGTCAGTTGTTGCAGCATCAAAGAAGAACATTGCTGCAAGTGATTCCTGATTTGCTGACATCTGAATAAAAGGCCAAACGTTTAAAATGCGCTGTTATCAAAACATATATACAGTTTCCAATACTAAGTTTCACTGAAAAAAATATTGTCAAATTACGGATATAGCGACTCAAGAAAGCTATCTGAGATTATTACAAGGGAAACGACCTTGGTCTTTTACTTTGAACCTCAAAGGCACATTAATAACAAGCAATGATTTTACACAAGCGCCAAGTACGTTTTATATTCCGTTTGTTTTTCAATTCTAGTGGGCCTGTGGTTCCGATACCGTGCAAGTATAGAGACAAAGTACTGAAGCCTAACAAGCGTAATAGTTGAATGGCGTCAAACTAGTTCACGACAATATTTCATCTAAAAAAACAATATTGTACAGGCATTTTGAAGAAAGAGAGAGTAACACAAATGATTTTTCACCCTGTGTACCAGCTCTATGTCCCTGTGACTTTTTCTGATTCTTTAACTTAAAATAAATGCTTTCATGGAAACGATTGCCTCTATAAGTGCTCTATGTAGTGCAATCTTCCAGCGTCTCGCCAGTACATCAAGGGGAGATTACCGCGCAGTTTTTACGTCATGGATAGCGCGATTGCGAAAGTGCGTTTCTGCTAAGGGGGATTACTTCACAGTATTGTAATAGAAAATCAAACAATATACTTCATTCATGTAAATCCTGACACTCGTGACAATAGTTATTTAACGACCCTCGTGTATATAGCATAGCATAACAATTGACAACAGAATATGCTTCAACAAAAAAAGCCACAACCATACTGCTGACGGCGTTCGTCTCGCACATTATTCTTTTCAAAGTAAGTAAATGTCATCTTTCAAGAGAAAATGTCAATGCTGGTCTTAGTGTCACATGAAGAGAGACTCCCACTTTTCAACAGAATCACGAAAACTTGGTGCAGAAGGTCGGAGGAACGGATTCCGGCTCCAACATATTTTGACGTTTTCCTCTAAATTTTTATCTATGTCAGATCCAAACACAGGTCTTTCCTCTCCATTTCCTACACAACGTTCTATTTGTTTGGCATTTAGGGAATCAAATGGTTCATCTTCGGAGATGATCTCGAACACCACAAGACCAAGAGAGTAAACATCGGCTCTCATCATAGCCTTGCGGTCTAACAGCTCGCCACGAAGTACTTCAGGGGCAGAATAACGAGCGGTTCCGATGTTTCGCACCTGTTGAATAACAAAGATTCAACTTATGGCAATTGTAAAGAAGTCAACATCTAAAAACACAGGAAACGTTCAACAATGACACTTGTTATTGCATATAGTTATACCTTATATCTATATTAGTGTGTCTGATTTGATAATATTGATCACATGATGGGGAAATAAACAAGAGTCCCATTGGACCTGCATCGCTCACCTGGTATTAATCTCACAGTAATCTTAAAAGTGGACAAAAATACAGCTACAAGCATAATATCAGTGTTTGATTCATAAGAACCAATTAAAAGATTTAAACATATGACGCTTGAGACATTGAATGTCGAACAAGGACATAAGGTTGAAAGTGGGTCAAGGTCATTCATTTGAACAAACTTGGTAGCTATTTATCCCAGCATGCCACAGTCCCAATATCAGTACCCTGGGCCTTTTAGTTATTGAGAAGAAGTTGTTTGAAGATTTTAAGACAATTGACCCGTGACCTTGAAAGTGGGTTACGCACTCGAGTTTCCGCAGTCATGTTTCCCTTAATCGGAGCGAACCTCTTTATAACATTAGACAAGAACCGCCACAGCTGAGTTCCGAGTGACTACAGCAGACAGCAAAAATGGCTATACAAGTTGATCATCTTTACTTCATGTATTTATACTTGGAAACACGATTCTTTGTTTCCCCTTATTAATCATGTTTCACTCGGGCCTTTACATGGTCTAATTGGAGAAACCAAGTATTGTGTTTCCCTACACTAATTCCATTGCTGTGTAAACAATAGGCCCGATGGGCCTTCATCGCTCACCTGGTATTAATCTAACAATTGTAACCTTAAAAGAGGACTAAAATACAGCTACAGGCAAAATAACGGTGTCTTGACTTAAAGTAATTCAGAAAAACCTGTTAAAGGATTAAAACACATTTGACCCCTGTGACCTTGAAAGTTAAACATGGACATTAAGTTGAAAAAACTTTACAGCCCTTCATCCCAGAATGCAATTTGCCAAATATCACCACCCTATACCTTTGGATTATTGAGAAGATGACTTTCAAATATCTATGCACTATGGACCATATGTGACCAGGAAAGTGTGTCAAGGTCATTCACATCTACAAACAATCACCTTAACACTTTAGTTATTCAAAAGAAATCGTTTAAAGGTTTTTAAGACAATTGACCCATGTGAACTTGAATATGGGCGAAGGTCATTCATTTGAACAAACTTGGTAGTGCTTTATCCCAGCATGTTATTGACTAAATATCATCATCCAGGGCCTTCTGATTATTCAGAAGAAGTTGTTTCAAGTAAAAAGTTGACGACGAACGGACGGACGACGGACGACGGACGCCGCACCATGCAGGCATACAAAAACCAATTTGAGTAGATGCGAAATGACGTATTTCATAGATGATAACTCGTGTCGTTACACGAGTCATAACAGTTTAAATAGAAACAAAACATTGTCATATCCTTATATACTGTCTGATACTGGTAATAAATGTATGTAATCGAACCAGATAAACTGCACACATAGGGATATTTACAAGGAGAATGTACACTGGAAGACAACTCGACCTCTTTCTCTATAAAAATAATATAAAATTAATATCAATTCAAGTAACTCGATTTCTCTATTATATATAAATTCCAGTAGCGGTATCATGCTAGTGACAAGACAGATCGAGTTGCTTCCCCTATTTCATACGTTTGTAAAATGTCCTGTGTAGCACGCACCTAATATCATCTCCGTATTATATTCCCATCTTTAACTGTATGGGTTCAACAAAGTAGAAACGTATGCTTTTTTACAATAGCAGATCAATAAGGGAAAATGTATGCTTTATATTTTAAGTGAAAATGTAGGATACATATAACTATACATATAGCTTACATTTTCCATAACTGATCTGCTCTTGTAAACAGTCAAAAGCATGAATTACATATCTTTTAACAATTGATTTTCTTTGAGAGCAGGCTTTTTGGAAAACGTGAAATTTCGATAGTATCTACTGTAAACACATATTTGTCAAACCCAATGTGCAACTCTTACCTGATCATGCGCATCGGAACTATTTCTCATCATGCTAAGCCCGAAGTCAGTAATCTTCGCCACGTAACCACCCTCCCTGGAATCCATCAAGACGTTCCGGGACTTGATGTCACAATGAGCGATGTTTTTCTCGTGCAAGTATGCTAGTCCACGGGATATCTGAATAACGATGCTCAGCTTGCTGTCTTCTGTAAGGGTGGCATCCGAATCTGCAGACATGTGAAGTATTTGAAACAGACAGCTTTCCATGAACTCCATGACGATAGCGATGTTCGGGGTCACACAACAGGCGCCAATGAACTTGACAATTTTAGGATGGTCGAGTGCACAGAAGACTTGCACTTCCGAAGTAAACTCTTGTAATCGTGTCTTCGATATTCTCTGGACCCGCAGTTTCTTAACAGCCACTACAGTACCCTTCCATTTAGCGCAATAGACGTCTCCGAATCCTCCATGGCCAACCGTTTTTCTCATATCCAGCTAATCAAATTCGATTCTTTCACCACGATAACCTTTCAGAAGATCAAATGACGTCAAAGGTTCTTTGCTCTTTTGCGATTCCTGTTGGCATAACCGGACCTGTTCCATACGGTTGATGAGGTCCGCTGCCTGTTCACTAACTTCCTCGACATACCGATAATCTTCTTGTAGATGTCCTAGGTCCATATCTTCTTCCTGAAAGACGAATGAAATACAGAACTTAAAGGTACAGCAAGCATTATATACGTTTCGTTAACATTTACAAATTCACTAAATACTATAGTAAAGGATGCAAAAACCCAACGTCAATGTAGTAGTTTCCGGGTTGGTTGTGTCAATTTCTAATGGAAATTCTTATTTATTTGAGATGTAACACGACATTTGATTGGGCAATCAAAATAATTTACGACAGTTAAACCATAATATACCGTCCGCAAATTTCTCATTTGCATATGAAGCTCGAATGGCAATTGTTAATGACGTCGATGACTTTGACTGGCCCTAAAACGTCATGAAATTAATTATCCATGACGCCACGAACACTATCGTGAACCTGAAAGGTCAACGTAATTCCGCCTCACTTTGAATATTTCTGACGTCACCAATCCAGAGCAGAGAGACCCAGAATTTGAAGAAAAAACTCAAAAATATCTTTAAATCGTCATTTCTTTCAGGTAGTTGTAGTTTTAATTGAATTAGAATAGGGAGAACCCTTCTGTATTTTGAAATTTTCGGTGTCATATTGTGATTATATTGTCGCGAATATCCGTTTTACTGGCTCTGCTCCGCTTCGCCAGTAACACTCAATTTGCGACAGTATAATCACAATATACCATCTCAAATTTCAAAATACAGCAGGATTATCCCCTAATTGGACGCATGTCATATATACCTGTAACATTAAGCATATTATCTGTATCAAAAACGGATTCTGCAAAAAATACTTACTGGTCGCTCATAATATCTCTCTGTCAAGTCTCGAACGCAACGTGTCATGCTGCTTTCCTTCCGGTTGACTGGTGGTCCCGTCTTAGAACCGGACCTTCCTGATGAACGTGACACAGACATAGATCCGAGCGGCAAACCAACACGTCCTAAGCGCCGGTTAAAGGGGTTATCAACATATACTCTTGCACCAGATGACTGTGAAGAACTCTTTGAAATCACCGCTGTTCCATGCTCCTTTCCCACCCTAACTTCTCTCCTGTTTTGGGCATTATCCACGTATGTTCTAGGAGAAGAGCTTTGCGATGTTGAAGAGGAGGACGGTCTTGAAATCACCGCCGTTCCATGCTCCATTCCCACCCAACCTTCTCTCCTGTTTTGGGCATCATCCACGCATGTTTTAGAGGAATAACTTTTCGATGTTGAAGAGGAGTAGGGTCTTGAAATCAACGCCGTTCTATGCTCCATTCCCACCCAACCTTCTCTCCTGTTTTGGGCATTATCCACGTATGTTCTAGGATAAGAGCTTTGCGATATTGAAGAGGAGGAGGATTTTGACATCACCGCTGTTCCATGTTCCATTCCCACTCTTCCAACGCTACGGTTGTACACATTGTCTACGTAGGTATTTGTTGATGATCCTCCATAGCTTGATCTCCCGGAACTGGATCCTCCGAAACTTGCTCCGCCACCACTAGCGGAAGACCCGGATGAAACAGGCGTGCTCCCGACTGGCATTCCGACCCTTCCCAGACTTTGGTTGGATTCATTGTCTACATATGTTCTCGGCATATTTACTGAACCTACAAATACAGAAAAGATATACGTGCATTTCGATATAGTGTTTGAAGTTATCCCAAAATTCTATTTGGAAATAGTCAAATTTTGAATAGCTGTTATTCTTCAAAATACTTTGCAAGATTTGTTTCATATGGGAACACCTGTGGAAAGCAATATCAACAAGCATACTGAATATTGCTAACATACATGTCCTCTACCGGCCCCCGCTAGCTATTTCAATGTAGTTATTAACACAAAATGGTAAACTTTAGTGCTAATTTGGGAAAATGAAAAGTATACAATTAGCTTGTAATTGATTATAATGTAATAATAATACAAGAAGTTGTTATGTTAGTATTATGACAGAGAAATTATATGAAATAAAATGATTGTTATATGTTGTTGCTGTTGCGGTATTTTATCAATTACCAGCAAGGGTGATTAAGAGACGTGAATATCATCACCAATGAGTAATAACGTGTTACTTATCCAGTTTAATTCAGTTCATTATTGCCCTTTTAACAGTGTTACGGGCCCTTGAACTTGAAAGTTGTATTTTGTCTGTAGGTATCCTAAGGTTTCTAAACCATGTTTACATGCTATTTACAATATGTCCGAGATATTATGGTCCTTTGTAATTGTGTGAAGTTTGATCAAAATCCTTCAAGAAATGCCGCCCCTAGAGCGCCGACAAGGATTTTCTAAAAATAGTAACAGTGACCTTAACCTTGACCCAACAACCCTGAAACTCAAACTTGTCCGAGACATTCTTGTTACTGCCATGCAGTAGTTTAAGTTTAAGTAGTTTAAAAATATTCATACTATGAATGAACCTTTTGTATAATTCGAAATATACTCGACTCATCTCTATGATTTCTTCTGTTCCTTGTTTTCATACAATTATTTTGATTGGCAAATGTCGCTATCACTATCAATGTAATATTATAGCTGAGAAGAGCGCTTCTATAAGTTGTTATAACTTGTGCCCAATCCATTTGAGTATATCAATAAAATATGTTTAAATCAACAGAAACCGTTACTTGAGTTCTTGAGGTTCTATATTAGTTTTTAATTGTTAATAATTAATGTGTTGATCCCACAACAACGTTTTGAATCAATGACTTACTCTTTCCTCACTTCACTAACATTTCCCGTTATATCCCAACGAAACAAACAAACAAAACCTCCGATAGGGGGATGATGGACTAAGCATATCTAAGCTAATACGTCAAATCAAGTTTTTTTCTCTAAAAATAGTAACAGTGACCTTGACCTGCAACGCAGACCCCCGAAAGGAGACCTTGTTATAGATAGTGCCATACTAAAGACTTGTATTAAGTTTCATGAATTTCCCTTTAGGAATGAAGTCGATAGAGCCATGACAGTTTTTTCTAAAAATAGTAAAAGAGACCTTGACCTTTAACGCAGTAACCCGAAATGCAAACTTGTTTAAGGTATTGTTATACATGTACCAAACACTTGCATGAAGTTTCATGAAATTCAGTTCAGTAATGAAGTAAAGAAGATTAATGACAAAGTTTTTTTTTCTGAAAAAATAAAAGTGACCTTGACCTTCAATGTAGAAACCCGAAATGCGAACTTGTTCAAGGCATGCCATTGCCATACCAAACACTTGTATGGAGTTTCATGAAATTCCGTTGAGGAATGAAGTCGCTAGAGCAATGACAAGGTGTAGCATACGTACATACGTATACTGTATATATATTTATAAACTTTATTGATTTAACAACAATTATTGAACAAGTTATATAACTGATATCAATCACTATTGTTGGCTCGGATGTTAGCGCACGGAGGGTCTTAATGGAGGAGGAAACCGGAGTACCCGGAGAAAACACACGTAGTCGGGGTGGTGACGTCATACCTTTTCACGTCCGATCGGTGAATTTTAAAAACCCTAGTCGCCTTTGTGAAAAGCGAGCCTCGCTATCAACTGCGCCACCCGATATTCCAGAACCAGACTAGGTTTTATACATGTAGTATACATTTTCAAGGAGGAAGTTGAAATTCGATGCATGATAGGGGAACTGCAACAAATACCATCGACCACACCTGTATGGTATTACATATCACGCGTTTACGATATGAAATGTTAATAAATGTTAAAAGCCAAACGTTTACCGAGGCATTTCATCATGACAAATGCTGTTTACTAAAGCAGTTGCCTTGACAAATATCTACTTATATTGTAACATTCTGACATTGAGCTTGACAGGTATTTAGTAGATCTAAAATAATAGATGTATTTGTTTGGCCGCTACTATATCTTTAAATACCTACAAAATTAAATGCGGGTACCCGGCCATAGTCGACAAATGAAACCAGTCCCGTGATTCGCTTGTTTACCGGTGCTGTGTGGAAGTCAGCAAAAGTACACAGGCTTCCTGGGGCAGCTCTGGTTTTTCCTGAGCGGCAGGGTTTTTGGTTTTAGATGGGGATGGACGTTTTTGGATAACAGATAGTGAGTTCTGTTAACGGATGTTTGTGGCGACACATCTTTGTCAATGGTGCATTTATATATACCAGGTATATAGTACATCTATCATGTATATATCTGCAATATTAAATGCCGACTGCTCACAGTGCCTAAGGCTAGACGGCAAATCAGATAAGAAATGCCGTATAAAACGAAAGTGAAAGTAAAGTGGTAAAGATTCTTACCCGACAGCCAAGATCAAATCAGATAAAGTGGCCAATGCATGTTGGAACATGCGATGAATAAATTAAATCTCCTGATAACCTAGCCTATATAATATGTTAGCCAGAGTTTCCTCTAGCCCTGATAGACCAGACATCTATCTGTCAAAATGTCAAAGTCTGGTGTCAGGCCAGAGGAAACTCGGGCTAATTAAATACACGTAAATACACCTGTACCGTGTGACCTAGATTTCGTTAGAGTCGTCCTGGTCTGCGGTCCCGTACACAACAGAAGACAGTAAGTGCATCTATTGACTGTACCGTACACACTTACACCTGTGTTATCTTTGTATTCACCTGTCAGGTGAACATTTAACTGTGTGTTAATGATTTCAATTATTTGAAGATTTAAAGATAACAATTATTTCAAGTATAATGATACGTGTGTAATCTAACTATGCTTTATAGTTTGAACGAAGCTATTTCACTATGACTGCTCTCTGCGCTGGGTATTTCCCAACTACCCAGTGTGTCACAGTTCACGAGAATCCTATACAGTAATACGTTTATATATGTACTTTTACTTTCGATATCGTTTACATTTACATATAAATTGCATTATCAGGCGCGGATTAAGAAGGGCGCTTTTGGGCGCACCCCTCCTCGGTACGCCGCCAGAGGGGGGTACGCCCCCACTAAAACTGCCAGGTGAATTCTTTGGTTAACAAACATCAATATTTACAGGGGCGTTTACATGAATTTTGAAAGAGGGGGCGTAGAATAAAATCTATCGCCGAGCGGAGCGAGGCGAAAACATTTTTGGACCTTTTTTTGTGCTAAAAAACATAAAATAGTTGTGAAATGCACTAATGTAACGGTTCCTGACTTGGAGCATGTATATTTTATAGTTAAAGTGTCAGGGTTTGACATTTTTTATGCCGAATTCTCTCCATAAATTCCCTGAAGACAGTATTTAACACAAATATTATTCTATATCAATGTCATTTACATTTATTCATGCAGCTAAACCCTACCATAGCTAAACTTATCTATAAAGCATTTGATAACAATACGCGTATGTCAACAAAATAAAGTCACGTATATGTATATAACGAAACGTCTCAATTAGCTCAAGAATGCATTAAAACTGTGTTTGATTAAAAATGGAAATTTTAGTTTTGAACTTGATCAGGAAGGTCAGGTTGTGCACCCAGTTATTTGCAGATAAAATAAAACCATAATTTACGTCCTGTCATTGTATCCAGTCCAAACCAGGCAAATGTATGAAACAAGAGCAAAGAACAAACACATAAATCACCGTAGATATTATTTGTCACTCTAGTATTGATCCATTTTTTTAAAAACACACCCTTTTAAAAAAAACACCATACACCATGGCAAAGAAATAAGTTAATTTGACGGATTCTATAGAAAAAGGCCTTTTGCGTGTCAATATAACCACATTGACTCAACTACAGACGAAATATTTAAATCATTCTTACATATATATACTAGTGAAGCCCGTATAGATTATCTGCGAATCAGTCTGGATATGTTTTTTACTCGATCAAGTACATCCAGAAAAGACATTCGCCAAATATATATACAAGTGTTTCACATCTTACTTTGTAATAACAGTTTTTGCACATCAATAGGAAATATTTGTAATTGACGAAATAGAAAACAAGGAAAGTCGTGTGTCATTTAAAGTGATGGAATCATTGAATGTTAAAGTTAAAGAAACCTTATAAATGTACAGTTTCCCCTTGTTCATTCTTGATGGAACAAGCTATAGTGATCAATATGATAATGTTTAACTCATTGTTGTGTCTCCCTTTTTGCTACATATTTAATCAAACCTTAATACACTTCACTCTGAAATGCATCGATTTCACAGTATTTTTCAAGAGGTGTCCGTTGGATACGTTTTGATATAAATTAGATATATTACATATGCGAACCCACTTTATTACTGTGTAATAAAAGGTTATCACACTAATAGGAAATCTTTGTAATTGACGAAATGGAAAAACAAATGATCGAATAATTGAATGTAAAAGTTAAAAGAACTTATATATTAACACTTTTTCCTTGTTCGTTCCTGATGGAACAAGTTCAAATAATTAATGTGATAAAGTTTAACTAAGTGTTGCTCTCCCAGTTTGCAACATATTTAGTGTAACCTTGATGCACTTCACTCTGACATGCATTGCTTTCAAAGTATTTTAGAAAAGTGTCCCTTGGGTACGTTACGATACCAATTAAATTTATTACGTATACGAAACAATAATGCATTGTTAACTAGAAAATAAGTGTTTGAATTGAAGTAAGATTCTTAGATGAGGCAATCAATTATTGAGAGCTTTTTAAAAGTACACTTTACTACGAACATGAAGATCAGGGGATATCGGGGGGATACTATTGCAAACAATCACCACCAGTGCAACGCAATTCTCTTAAGACGGCATATACAAATGTAACACATTAGCATTCCATAGCTATGTCATTTGCATTTATATTCTATAACCATATCATTAACATTCATACATACAGCTAAACCCTAACATATATAAACTTCATTTAAAATCATTTGTGCATATAACCAAATGAAGAAAAATTACCACAAGAATGCAAAAAACTGTCTGTGATTGCAAAATGTAAATTTCAGTTTTGAACTAGATTAGGAAGGCCAGATTGTGCACACAGTTATTTGAAGTGAAAATAACACAACAACTTATGTGCTGTCATTGTATCCCGTCATAACCAGGCAGATATATGAAACAAGAGATAAGAACAAACACATAAATCACTGTAGACATTATTGTTCATTCCAGTATTAATCCATTTTTAAACACATTCATTTTAAAGTTAAATAAATTTATGTTGAACATTGAACTTAGTATGCTTGCAGGTAATGTTTATAATCATTCAAATGTAAATGCTATAATTAATTCCAGTGTGTCGTGAATCGGATTGGGGTACGGCAAAACACACATTAGTAAATTAATTTGAATTTCCCGCCTGGGAATCCCTCATGAAATTGTACAATAATGCCGCTAGCCAATCAAAACCGTTCTGTCGGTCACGTGATCAAAACAAGAACGTTTTTAGATCTTTTAATAACAAACGTTGATGTCAACATAATAAGGTGAGGTATAAGAATATAACGAAACGAAGAAAAATTAGCTCGAGAGTGCAAAAAACAAAACCGTGTTTGACTGCGAAAAAGAAATTTCAGTTTTGAATTTGAACAGAAAAGCAAAGTTATGCATCCAGGTATTTGCGGAGAAACTAAAGCAGTTACTTACGTGCTGTCATTGTATCTAGTCAAAACCAGGCAGATATATGAAACAAGAAATATACACAAGTGTTATGCGTATTACTTTGCAAAAATAGCTGATCACATTAATATGAAACCTTTGTTACGTTAGAAAGGGAAACCAAAGACAGACAGGTGACATTTAAAGTTATGAAATCATTAAATGTTAAGGTTATAGACGCTTTTTGATTCAAGAGTGCAATAATGGTTTTGCATAATGTTAAAATTGTACGTATTGTACATAATACTTTGCACAAATAGTTGATCATATGTATATGTAACTTTTGTTATTATAAAGATTGGAAGACAAAAAATCCATGTGTCATTTAAAGTGATGAAATCATTGAATGTTAAAGTTATGGAAGCCTTGTTATTGTGTCTGATGAAGCAGATTAACGTCAACAATGTGATAGTGCTAAAATCATTGTGTTTTTCTTATTTGTCATTTGTTTTTAAATTCAAATGCCGTTCTTGAAGAATTCATCAATTCTGCAGCATTTTAGAAGATACATCCTTTTGATACGTTATTGTATTAATCACTTGATGTCTACAGGATATCAAGGTATGAGTCGTAAGAGTTATTAAGATGATGCGAGCAATCACAGCTAGATTGAATCAAAGCATTATTTATCATAAATGAAGAATGATATAAGAAATAAACTTCATAATCATAACACAATTCACTTCAGGCAATACATAGCAAATTAATAGTTAATAAAAAAGGTTTAATATATGTATAGCTTCAATAAACTACTGACAGGATCAAAATGAATTATAAGACGTTTTAAAACAAAACGTTAATGTCAACAGAAAATAACGAAATAGTACAGAAAATGTTTTCGGATGTGTTTCTTGATAAAGATAAAAAGAAGAAAAGAAAGTGAATAATTGGCCATAACTCTGAATTATAATTTATGTTTCGTATTTATTTTCTAATAGTGATATATTTAGAAATGTTGTATACTATAAGATGAAAGAAATCATCCAAGAGATATACTGTATCGTAACGATAAATGCATAATATCCAAACCTTATCCAAAATAGATCAAGGATTGTGTAACGGTTCTTTGCTTTAGCCATTTAACATTTGTAATTAGTTGAATCATGTAAAAGACTTTGTGTGATTGCGAAATTACTCTTTAGTTTACAATTTGAACAGGTGGGTCAGGAGGTGCAAACAAAAAAAAAAGTGATCACTTACAGTCTGTTTTTGGATCCAGTCATAACCAGGCAGATATGTGAAACAAAAGAAAGGAACAAACAGATAAATAACTGTAGACATTACTTATCACTCTTTTATATAGACATTACTTGTATAGATGCTCTACGAATCTATCTAGATAGTATTGGCCTGGTCATATAGATCGAGACAAAACAAGTGCCGAAATATACAGAAGTGATATACATATCAATCACTAACAACTTAAAACAAAGTATTATTTATTTCGACCTTGACGTTAAGGGGATATTATGGAAGAATAAGATTATAAAATAAACTTTTTAATAACAACACAATTAAGTGTTAGTGGTAAATAACAAATTGATATAGAAAATGCAATGTTCATCATTTATAGCTTTATTTTTGACATGATCAAAGTGTTTACTTTAAGACACTTGAAAACATTATGTTTGTGTAAAGTGCAAACACAAAAGTGTTTAAAGATTTTAACCTTAAAAACGGACTTAAGTCATACTACAGCCAAAACCAGTATATTTGACCCTAATGCATTCAAAAGAACCTGCTAAAAGATAACTATACTTGACACCTGTGACCTTGATAATCAAACAATGACATTAAGTTTTAATAATTTGTTTGACCCTTCATCCCAGCATCAACTTGTCAAATATCACCACCCCAGACCTTTTATGTGACCTTGAAAGTGGGCCAAGGTCATTCATATAAACAAACTTGATAGCTCTTCATCTGAGCATGCTTCCGGCAAAATATCACCACCCTGTACGTTTTGTTATTCAAAAGAAGTTGTTTAAAAGTGTTTAACTCATTTGAGCCCTGTGGCCTTTAATATAGGTAAAGGTTATTCATTTGAACAAATTAAGTGGCCCTTTATCCTTGAACTCAACTGGCCAAAATAATGATGATGATCAGGCTTAATACAATCTGCTTAACCAACTTTATATAACTTTCATTAAAACATATTAAACTTCACTCTTAATTTAAAAATAAAAAGATCATTAAACGAAGAAATATCCGATTGATACGTTCCGATGTCAATTAGTTATATAACGTAAGTGAAACAATACAAATATTCTGTCCACTAGAAATTAAAATTTGAACTGTAGCAGGGTTCTTTATAAAACGCATCCAATCATTTAGGATTGAAGTATTATTCAATTCGAACTTGAATTTCAAGGGATATAAAGGAACAGTTATATTGAAAAAAAGCCTGGCAATTAAAAAAAGAATTCATTTCAGGTAGAATAAATATCACATAAATATTCAACAACCGTGCTATTCATTTATAATAAAACTTACTATTGACAAAAATAAAGTAACTAGTATTAGGTGTTTTAAAACAAAAGGCCAACAAAACCTTATCGTTCACCTGTATCTTTATGCCCAGCATATGTATACAATGTATATGGCTATGATTTGGGAATCTCAGCCATTTCAAAGTTATGTCCTATACATTAAGTCCCTAGAAGAGGAACTAGACCCAAGGGTAAGTTATTTGATATGACTGTATTTATCTATTTATGCCTATCAATTGTACACACAGTTATGGGGTAGGGATCTCTACCGTTTCAAAGTTATGACCAAGAAAATAAGTCCTTAGGGCAGGGTCCAACACACAGTTATGGGGTAGGGATCTCAACCGCTTCAAAGTTATGACCAAGAAATGAAGTCCTTAGGGCAGGGTCCAGACTCAGGGGTCAATAATGATATCATGATTGTGTTTGTCTCCTGATGCCCAGCATTGATATATTAGTTTTGGGGTGGGGATACGAACTGTTTCAACGTTATGAAGCAAGAATTAAGTCACTCAGGCTAGGGCCAGACGCCAGCATCAATCAGAACAGGTAAATAACATTTTGAATAAGTGACTGGAACTTTACCTCGCCAGTGCCTGACAAAGAGCTATAATGCGATACCGTATGACCGTTATACAAACACAACTAGACGTTAAGTATTTGTTTAATGCATTCCGTTTGATATAAAGCTCCTTCACATGGATTTTAACACCTTTACGATTTACGTAAGTGCCCTTGGTGAGGAAAACTACGGTCAAGGTACATGTACAAAGTTGCTATAAGCTAAAATACATAAAAAATATCAAGTCAGATGATCACATCATAATCTTCCTAAAATAGAAAAATATTCCTTATATTCACAGGTTATTTTTTCTGATCTGATCAGCAAATACAAATTTGATTCCTAAACCTTATTAACGTGCGATCCATTCAATAAAGTTAACAACCTGATATTATATAAGCTATGCTTACCTCCGCCCACATCTACTTCTTATAGCGTCACAAAATCTGTCTCTTTCGCAGAGAATTCACATAGTTCCGCCCATATGTTCTTCTGACGACGTCATGGAAGTTATTCTCATTATGTGGTAATGTTATGAAATGATAACTTCAGTTTGCTGGGGCAATAATTATTGAGTGAACGTCAGTGATTACTGTGTATTTCCTGTCATAAATTGGTTGTGTATCAATCTTACCATTTGGTAGTAAAACATTGTACAGTGTATATACTTAGGATCATACCTGGGATGTTGCTTATATCTGTTTCCAGTTTTCCAGGTTTGTCTTCTGCTCGTGTTGATTCTGTTTATCAAATAACAGTAAAATTATACTTTTTTTGCAAGCTGTACATTATTTTCACCACAATGCAATATGTTTTTAGTCATATCAGTATATAACATATATATATCGAAATGCTAGGGTTACATTTTCGATATAGATACACCTCTAATGTGTAATTTCTATACAATTTAAAAACTTCATTTAAAATCAGAGAAAATATTTTTATTTCAAGTTTGATATTGTCAAAAATCCATTTTATTTTCAAAGACAAAAGATTTTTTTCCTTGTAATCTGTTTAAATGTCATAATAAACAGAAACGCTTTGCTTATCCATCCATTTTAAACAGTTATAAGACTTGATGGTTATACCCGGAATATATCTCATTTGTATAGTACAATATCTGTGTCAAAAGGAATCGATCAGCTGGACACACCTTTTTCGTTCACACAAAATTGAGTCCACTTTGCCCAAAGATGTTCCAGGAAAAATTTAGCCATAATCCACTGAGCCGTTCAGGGCTAGTAGCGTTTTCAACGAAAGGTTGACAAACATACGACGGACGCCACACCGAGCCACGGCTTTAGATCACTTACTCTTCGTGCAGGTGAATTATGGATCTCGACCAACACCTAATTGTCCTGTGATGCACGGTATATCGAGTGACAGAAAGACGTACAATGTAGTACTAATATTAATACCCGGTCTCTTAGACGACGCAATGGTATATACAATTCGTCACGTCGTCAGAGGCTTCGTAATCGCGGAAAACCGAAGCGAAATCATAAAAACTGGTTTACATAGGGAAACAAATCATTGTTAATGTTTTGATATATAAAGAAACATTGGAAAATACACCATGATTAATCCGGTAGCTTCAATTTACAATTTCTTACACGGTGCTTATCTTATACACAATGGGGTAATGATACACATGTTTTCGGCATTATGGTGCCATTTTCGAGTCATGTGGTCTTTACGTTATGTCACATTGCAGTTAACTGTTAGCCGTGATATCAAATTAAGCCTTGTGCTCCCTGTAAATGACATCATTTGATGCAATTCTTGTATTATCAAATACGCATAAGTCTTAACCGTTCAAAGCGCACAATGCAATCGAACAAGTTGATTGCTTCCTTCAAAAAGTATTGAAAATGATATTATAGCAATATTTTAGCGAGAAAAGCTATATTTTCAAAAAATTGTCATTACAATATTTAGATGTGCTTAAACTTTTTCATTGTTAGAATTATTGGAACTTAAATACATGTGTATTAACGCATACACCACGAAGCACTGTTTAGATTTACATGTGGTAGCTATTTCTTGGGATAATTTTTATACCAATATGCCGTATCAAACAAAATAAAATTGCCTGGTCAGCGGATGCAAATGAGCCTCATTTAATGTGTTATCCTTGTTCATATCTTAATGATGTACGCAATTTTCGCGAATATATCCTGCTATGTCTAGGTTAATTCCAGATATCAATGCCAAAATACGGATATGAGATCTGTTTTGACACAATCGTTAACCACGTTAGACTCGATTGTCAATCTGTTAACATCATGATGTTACCGATTAAGACTTTTTTTACAACAAAAATCGAAATCGCTTTAAACTAAAATTATCAGGCGTAACATAAATCACCGTGCAAATGGCAAACTGAAAGAAAGAGGCAAGTATGTATATAAAGGAGATATATGCGCTCATGGATTAACATCATTGGCAAGTTTTCCTGTGACATATAAGATAACAAAACAAATATTTTCATACGCAATAAAGTATACATAGGTCCAACGATTTTTAACAAAATTATTGTAAAATATAAGTTGTATATACCTATAGTGTATATATTTCATTATTAGTAAAAGAGATACTTACCACTGCTTATCCTGACGAACGTTTTATTGCTACATCCAGTTCCATTGTTATTTGTAGCCCGGCAAATATACCATCCTTGATCATCAACATTGACATTTCGGATGATTAGAGAAGGTGACAGGTCAGAGCATCCATAGTATTTTTTGCAGTCTATTTTAATAGAAATCTCGTGATCATCAGCTTTTATCTTAAACCACTCGATTGACAAAGCTGGTGGTGATGCGATGATATATGTTTGCAAGATGACTGACTCGCTGTGTTGGACAGCCCCCTGTTGGTGACTAATGTTCACGAGTGGAAGTCCTGAAAACAACGACGGAAATATATGGGCTTGCAAATTCGACGAACGTTAAAATCAGATCTAAAAATATATGTTATAACTTACCATCTTCAGGCATGTGCTCCGGTGTTATTTTGATGCTTGCTTCGTCTACTTCTAAAATGTCATTTGATTCTTCTGATACTTGTAATCCAACATCCAATATATAGTGCTTGAACTGTTCAGCTAGACAGACTGCAGGCGCCTCAGACAGACTGTTTGCCGCTTTGATTGTAATGAAAACTTGTATACATTCTGAAAGACATATTTACTTTGATTATTTTACATATATATATATATACATGTATAGAGGCCTCATAAATAATAACTACAGGTTGATCCAGTAATGGCACTGATCCGAACAAAACAAATGTTAGTTGGATGCGTATATTTTTTCAATAGATATATGGGTAAAGAAGTAATAACGAGAGTGCTTTGTCAAACTTTCAGGGCTATAGTTTTCAACAAGAAACCAATTACTGAACCCTACACTCCATGCAAGTACACTGTACACACTTTGCTTGGATAAAACCAGAACTATCGATCATGCCCAAGGTTCAAACAAGAAGTTTTTTCGATCTCACAAAAACCGGAATATTGCATATCCGTACATGATTAATAACTAATTATTTGAGTAAAAACTTTCACAGTTGAAATCGACATCCCGTGAACATTTCTGATGTATCAAATATAAAATAGTGAAAATTGTATATTGTATTTAAACTTCCGCTTACTTTTTTCAAATGTCAGTTTATCTATTCGCTGTTTTTCGTCTGTAGCTGCATAAAATGCATCCTCTATGAACGAAGACAGTCTGGCGACGTCGTTGTAATTGTAAATAGTGAACATCATTTGACAACTGGACATCAATATTTGAATAGCCAGCTCTGTAAACAAACAGCAAAATAACTATCATGGCCCTCTGTCTCAAATCATGTGGTATTTAATCATGGATACAATAAATATTAACATGTGGCCAAGCTATGTTTTTTATATGAAACAGACAGAAGAATATTTTTTATTAACGTTGTTTGTAAATGTTAATTTTGCAAACTATATATTTTAAGCATTTATCATTAATGATAGAACTTTAATTGCTATCATATTGAATTCCTAAATGATTAACTATTCAGTTAATCTAAAAATAGAGTGTTGGCATATTCCATTCGACAAAACACACATTAATAAAATCAGTTTTTTAACATAATTAATTTCCTAAGATAATTTACCAAACGAAACTAACCATTTCCCACTAATTTGGCCTTAACCCTCTACCCCCTTGATATCCACACCCTGTTCTTATACAACGATAAGTTTACTCTCCTTTGCACAATAATTCCGCGGACAAATTGAGTTCGATATCCTCTAAAATGGTAAGAAGGGAATCTTTTTTTAAATATATTACCCTATTCTCCGCCTCTGTAACCCCAAGGTTAACACTCTCTCTTTATGCTAATCATACTTCCCAAGAGAAAACCCAATTATCTCAACCATATAGTAGCATACTTTTGATAGATTTACCTATATTTCGAATATTGGATCAAACTTTTCTTCTCCAGGGAGGCCACTGCTCCAATTATACAATTTTGAATCCCCATGGCCAAAGGATGCTATATACCGATTTAGATTAAGACCCAGTTTGCGGTCAATATTAAGGATAGTGATTTAAAGACTTGTTTCCCTTATTAGGCACCGCCCATTTATCCCAAAAGGGACCAGATCCTTTAATGATACAACGTTAAGTGTAGCCTAGTATGTTCCAAACTAAATTCGGTCGAAATATATGCAGCCATTCTGGACTAGTAGGCTTATTAGTGAATAGTCGACAGATGGACAACTGCGAAAGCTGATATGTACACAAAATATAATGCTAAAGTAGTGAACACATATACACGTAAATACAAAAGTAACAATTGAACGAATGATATGATACATTAATGAATTGACGCCATGTATATGTTGTAGAAACGTAGCATCTATTTCCTACGCGAGGCACACAAGTAAATAGTTTATATCCCAGGGTGCCAAACTCTGGTTAAACCAGAGTAATGTGCTGGGTAAATCGCATAGTCCACTGGCGATCGTTGATACAACGAATAGTGTATTTGCATTTTAAAAAAATAACTTGGGTTCGAATTCCCGAAGGAGTGATAAGGTGTGGGGTGACCTCAACGACTGTGTGTGTATAATTCAGTTTCAACCCATATTTGGACGTGCTACATGATAAATCTGCGCTAACAAGGGTAAAAAGATAATCAAAATGTGTTTCATATTTGCTGCAAAGCCCAAAGAATTATAAAATGAAAAATGAAAAAAAAAGATGTTCGACCATTGATGTACGGCTTTAACAAGCACTGTCATGTCAGTTTGGAAAAAAAATAACGGTGTCTACTTGCTCGCTTGCGGTATCGTATCAAAATAGTGTTGCAAGTTATTTGTATAACAACACACTTTGTAAGCCAATGTGATTCCGACACATGTACAATTGGACAGGGGATACATTATTAAGTTGAGAAGTCAAACACTCTGTTACTTTTGACAATACCCTTTTATGTCAGTTCTATTCGAAAGTTTTTGTTAGAGTATAACTGCAGCTACGCAGTAAATGAAAACAAAGCCAGAGCACTACACTGCTGCAATTGCGTGACTACGCGTTTGAGAAATATTTCGTCAATAAAACATTTTTTCAAACGGTCTTAAACATGATTTCAAACAACGCTAATTTATATTATTATTCCACTCATTTCACATATTATTTCTTTTTTAAAATTCAAAATAATATATCTGATGTTTGTTTTATAGTTTTGTACCTTTACTGTTTCGTTTCCCTTGATGCCTATCTTCAGGTGAACAACTGCAAAAAAAGGAACAAATGAAAAAGGGAAAAAAAAAATCTAACTGTAAACCATTAAGAGCAATAGTCTTACTGTCAGAATGATAAGTGGATTGGGGGTTGGAGGTGGGAGGTCTGTGGGAGTAGTAAGGGGCTAGCGGAAGGTTGACTGACACCAGCGTGATCGCATACCTCATCTGAGCCCGGCATGCTTTCGTGTATGTAGACGACAATTTGACTTCACATGTGTCAACGCAATTAGGGCATCGAATCTAACGAAATCAGTATATTAATTTAGGGTTCCTGTTTCGTACGATTGTAATCCCTATCTACAATTTGTTCCGGTTTAATACAGTGCCTATGAGTAATTTAAATAGGTAATTGTTGACATATATTACATTGAATGAAATCTACAGATATTGAACTTTAGATAAACGTAAAGTTTAAATATATTTCAATATGTTATGGCGGATTGATTTGGGGTCAAATAACAGGGGGTGTTCTGGTCCAACTGCACAGGTTTGACTTGTACATTTCCGGTTATCAAAAGCAGTCTCCTGTTGTGAGCTTATATGCCACTAAACCCACCAAAAAGCCCTTTGAAAACTTTCGTCAGGTATGTATCTGTGAATCTAGACAGTTGCCACTAATGTTGAACTTCAAATATTAAAAACTTAGTAACAGCATATTAAAGTAAATGCTTAAGTTGTACGAGTCCTTTAAGGGAAATTGCCACGTGCTAAATGAACCTGACCTTTCCCACATTTTCTGTGTTTCCAGACAGTCGTTTCCAAAGACGGACACTGTTATTACGTTTTGTTCAGTATCTGAACATATATACATCACTTGATAAAAACTTCAAATCTTGGCTAAATATAGCCTTGAGCTAAAGCCTACATAGTTGGACTGACCCTAATACTGAGGTTTGAGACTATGACTGACCCTAATACTGAGGTTTGAGACTATGACTGACCCTAATACTGAGGTTTGAGACTATGATTGTGTTCAATTTACATTTATAATTGATCTGCATGCATTTCAATAGTAAAATAATGATCTGTGTAACAGGTTTCAGCACCTGAATCTGAATAGAACAGAAATATAGTATGCTGTCCTGCACAAATATCACCCCCTCCCTGTCCAACCACATTTGCTCATCATTCTTAGGCAACTTCCCTCATACAAATTATAATTATTTCTATGTTCAACAGACAGCAATCACTAAATTCAAGTTAAAAAATGCAATGTCTCTAAAAAGTTTTAAATTGAAGCTCAAATTACCTGTTTCCGCAAACATGTACCCCCATGTGTAAAAGTACACCACCGATTTTAGCACTAGTTACATAGTACAATAGATGCATATTTTAAAGCACAATATTGCATTTTGGACCATTTTATTGTTCGGTATTATCTATGTGTTCATTCCAAGTGTATGATACTACACATTGCCTATATCTTTTTCGTCCGGAAGTAGACGTCCAGTGGGGAAACAGAAAGTATATCCTTGAAGCAAAGACAGTTGTGTTTCAACCTATACATGAACATCTTCATATAGTGAAAATAATCTTCATGTTTTGTTACTTATTTATTGAGGTAAAAACTAATATATACTGAACAAAAAAAGAAACGCACAATTAAATTATGCAATCAATAGCCTATGATATTTTGGGAAATTTGTACAAAATTTTATATCAATATGAAGGGACAGGTCTACTCTTTACAATACTGTAGAAGAAAAGTCTGTGTGACGTCACTCGTGTCATCAGTAGTTACTCAAAGTGGGATACCCGCAAAAAATAAAATGACACTTCAGTACTTGTTGTGGGCACCTTTTGCACGAATCCCTGCACGGATTCTCCTATGCGTTGAATTCATGAGAACATTTATTCGACTTAAGGGAATGTTTTTCCATTCTTGTGTTAATGATGCGATCAACTGGGCGGGGTTAGTTGTTTTTTTTGACGTTTCCTAATACGCCTGTCCAGCTCATCCCGCAGATGCTCAATGGGAGACATATCGGGGCTATATGTGGGGCATTCCAGAGGCTGAACGTTGATTGCCGTGAGAAAATCACGACAGACTCTGGCAACATGCGGTCGAGCATTGTCTTGCTGGAAAATAAGGTTATGACGTCTGAGAAGTGGAAGGACATTTGGTTAGAGGATCTGGTCTCTGTATCGAACGGCATTGAGGTTTTGATCCAGGACCACGAAGGGGGATTTTACTCCATGGGAGATGCCTCCCCAAACCATTACAGAAGGCCCACCGAATATATCGCGTGCAACCACGCATGCGTCGGCGAAACGCTCACCGCGTCTGCGATATACCCTTTTTCTTCCGTCTGAACGATACAAACAGAATCTAGACTCGTCGGTTAACATCACACGCTTCCATGGACGCATCACAAATCTATTCGGGCCATGTCTGCGCATCCAGTCAAGACGCACTTGCCGCCTCCGTGGTGTCAGAGGTAGCCCGACATAAGGTCGGCGCGCAATGATTATCTCGGCACGCAAGCGTTTCCTGGCAGTTTGAGGACTAATGGGTCTGTCATGAGTACCTAAGGTATGCGACGCAGTCTCTACAGCAGTCTTGAATCTGTTGCGCAAGTGCGACAATCGAATCGCCCTCTCTGGTCGTGCTTGGCTTGATCACGCCGTGTGATTTGGACTAAAGAAGCTCACAAAGTCATTCAATGACATCGTCACGCTTGGCTGAGTTTAGGGTAGATTGTTGAGAAGGGAGATCGTTCTTGATGTAATAAATATTCCTATTATTTCCTTACAGCTAAGGTGAACTGCAGGGGGGAACTTTGTGCGTTTCTTTTTTTTTTGTTCAGTATTCATTCTGCATCAAAAAGTCTATCACCTCAAATCTGATACTAACAGGCATGAAACTTCGTTCGGAGATTATCATACTATGACGTCACAAACACGCCAAAATCCATCGGCCTTCATCGGTTATTTCCGGAAGGATAAAAAATAACCGGAAAATTCTGATGTCCGTTGCATCTTTGTCGGCGCTTCAAGATTTGTTTTATTTCAGTTTTTGTCACTGGCACAAAAAGTAAAAATGGGGATATTTTCTGGAGATCCTTTTTGTCATCAACCAGGTTCTGTTAATATTTCTACCGGGAGATATCTTCAAAAAGAGCCGGCATTAAACCAATAGGTCAACGTGTACATTTATGTGTTCATCATCTAAAAAAATCATCAGCTTTTGATTTCCATTTGTTGAGAATATGAACGAAAAAATTAACATTTTTGAAAGTCTGGTTATAGACTTTACATACTTTATTTATGCACCACCGCTCGTAAAAGAAACAATGGTTAATGCATTTATGACGAAATTAACAATAATGTTCCAGACAACCAACCCGAGTTCAACGCCCCTTTTCAACAACGTATTACTTTTTCACAACGCGTGCCGATTTATAACTAGTTACAGACAGAAACTGTTACATTTTTTTTTGGCATCATTACCTGGCAAACCTCGGTGATAGTTACAAAATTTGATATTCAATACGGTGTTTCAGGATGGAACAGGAATTGAGACTACATAACGATATAACGACAATCTCAGTTACATCAAAGTATTACAATGTGTCCTTTTTAATTTTAGTTTTATCTCACATCTCTATACATTTACTTAGACTAATTGTCAAATATGTAATATTCACTTTTTCTATAGCAACTACCAAACAGTTTTTTCCCAAACCTATCTCAATCAGTCTTTTTGTGCCCTGACGGAAGCACGCAGATGATTTAATTCTTAATGTGGGAGGAAGCTGGAGTATCCGGAGAAAACCTGCGTGGTCGGGCATTATGTTAGGGTTCATAAGCCAGATATGACGTATGCGTCAACTTTGTGGATATTTATAGTTATGATTTATTCTGAATTAATAGTTATGTGATATCGCTAAGGAGGTAGTTAGCGATACATTTGTATAGTAATAAAACAAAAGCTATCCCCGGAGGCAAACAAAAAATCCACAGGATAGAAGAAACGTTTCCACCGCTAGTTTATATGTACGTACATGATCCTGAAAATGCGATCGGCCTATTAACGGGAAAACAACACGTATAAGACAGCTACCGAGCCCGTCAGCGTTGAGATAGAACACAGCTTATATCAAACTTAAGCGATAAGACGAAAATAGGTAAAAAACATTAACCTAAAAATATGTTTGAACGGACTCCTGGTTAGGTTACTGCACGCATTTGGACGCATGCAGTTGAAAGAAAAGCGTCAAAAAGGTCAGAATTATTACAAGAACAAGGACAAGCACTCCGACTTTGGACTTACTTACCATCCCCAACAAAGCCAAATCACTTACGTAAACAGAGCTCAGTTAAAATAAAAGCGATAAAAAGGGTAAGAATAATTAGGACTGGCAAGCCAACAACAATTAACGACTCACGGGAAACGTTGGTGAAGGAACAGTTTATAGACTCCTTAAGCGATTCTGATCTGCGCGTGCGCATCAAACAATCCAGACCACACACGTTCAATTAAACCGTACAACTTGCTGTGAACTTTGAAGCTTACAACAAAGCCAACAAATTCATTACTCGAAATTGACAGCTGTCGACGAGAACCAAGTTGACCAGTTAAGGGGTATAGCGGCACTCAACAGAATAATGCAATAGCTTCAGGAAAACATGATGACTTTAATGGAGGCCATAAATTATAAGACATGGTACAATGAAACACGAAAAGAAAAGACTCACAATTCAAATATTAAATGCTTTTCGTCTGCCTAACATGGTCATATCGCCAGGAACTGTGCAAGAAAAAAATCAAATACAGAGGACAAGCCCGTTGACGCTAAAGCCCATGCGGATAGCTTTTTAGGAGTAGGGGTCAACGCAGCATGTGACTCCGGTTTATACATACAGGCCACAGTAAGTGGCGTGAAGGTAAATATTTTTGTTCGACAACAGGTCTACAGAAACACGAATCTATTCTTGACATGATTGAGAAAGATGGTAAACTGAAACTGGGTGTCATGTTTAGGTCAATAAAGTTAGCAAGCTAGAAGTTATGGTTACAGGGAAGCTACTAATCTCAATAGGATCAAACAAGGTAAAAATGACACTGTGATTGCTGATCTGAATACAAACGGCTTGCTATAGTTATATTTCATGATAAAAAATGCTGCATGGTAGACGTTACTAAGGGACTACTGAGAATTCATGATAGTAACGCCCAATTGCCCTTTGGAGGTTCCTATGGCGATAAAAGGGTTGCCATTATCGAGAAATTTGTCTACCCCCATCTAGTGAAACTATTTATATGCAAACTAAGCAATGCACCAGCCATATTTGTACAGCTGATGGAGCGGAAACTCATACTCTTGCACTATGACATTTGTTTGATATAACTGGACGATATAGTCGACGTAAGTATTTGATCATCTGGGAGCTGCAAAATTAAAACGCATTGCCAATAAATGGTTTCATTTTTCTAAGAGGGTTACGTGGCTTGGACATGTCATCTCTGAATGGGATTGTCAACTGACAATGAGAAGATCGCAAAAGTGAGTGATTGGCCAAGATTAACGAATTTGACCTAGATGCAATCATTAATTGGTCTATGCAGCTAGTGCCGGCGATTCATACAAGGCTTCGTGGCGGTTATAAAACTGTTAAACCGGTCTTCAGAAAAGGGAATGATGTTCAGTTGGTTTCATCTAATTGAAGAACATGCTTATCAAGTAACCCATTCTCGCATTGCCAGATTCCGAGAGAACGTTTATTCTGGACACAGCTGCTAGCGGGTTGCCTCAGGATCAGTGCTTCCCCAGGTCAGGAATGGATAGGAACGGCCAACTGCGTATGCTAGCAAAACAATCTATAAAAGTGAGCGAAACTATTGTGTTACCAAAAGAGACTTGTTTAGGGTTGTACAGTACCTAAAACACTTCCGTCATTACTTGTTCGGCAGGGCCTTCATAGTTCGGACTGACGACAGTTCTCTGAAATGGTTGACTAACGTTAAGGATCCGGTTGGACAACTCGCTGGATGGATGGAGGTCATCAGTCAGAATGAAGTGAAGGTGGAGCATCGTCCAGGCATCCAGCATTGGAACGCTGATGAATTTAGCCGATACCTTTGCTAACAATGTGGATGGCCAAACAACAGAGAGAACGACTCTTCAGCCTTGAGTGGTGAACGCGGACCTAGATGGTGACGATATTACTACGATGCTTGAAGTACAACAGGCTAGCAGGGACAAATATTTGGTACTTAAGTGGGTAGAGTCCGGCAGGAAACCTTCTTGCAAGGACATCGCATTACAAAACTTCGTCTGGAAGTGTTTAAGGAGCCAATGGGAGTTATAACCAGCAAACCAAGATTTGCTATGTAAAGTATGGACACCACCAGGACAAAAAGGATTGTTCCTCTAGCAGAAAGAAGAAAACTGCTAAAAGGATTAAATGATAATTGGTACGGGGCACATATTGGCTTTAGCAAGAATCCTGCAAAAGTACGACGGAGATACTTTTGGCAAGGACTCCAAAAGGACGTACAGAGGTATGTCGCTGGATGTACGAAGTGTATCAAGCGAAAGAATCCTTCCAAGACCAAAAGTTGTACACACTGGTATTCCAATTATTATTCGATATTATGACAGATATACAAGAAACTAATGATGGTAACAGGTACTTTCTCGTCATATCCGACTATTTCAGGAAATGGACAGAAGCGTTTCCTATAGCAGACCAAAGTGGACAGTTTGCGGGGAAAGTGATCAAAGATGTGCGACCTATTACAGACAAGAACAACAACGTGACATTCACCATAAGATGGTATGGTTGAGAGGTTGTCTCATGGAACAAGTTTAAAGAAAAAACAAGCTAGACATTCGCATTGTTTTAGAAAGGCCCATGAAAGATACTGCAAAAGATCTCTGAGGTGCTGTATAAGGTAGATTGTGCACTCAGAGGAAAACCACAATGTGTTCACAGCGACCGGATACGTCATCATAGTGGTCATGTGTTGCGAGGTAAGGAAAAACGCCTCGACCATCGCTCGACCTAAAAGTAAGGTAGAGAGTGACAGGACAGAGGCAAATACTGAGTTTGGGAATGTTGATGATAGCAATAGGTGAAGACCTGTTACATGTAGACACATGAAGCGACCCGGATGATTCAAGGATCACCAAGTCGATTTCAAGGACCACTAAGTCGTGTGTGTTTTTAAATAAAATGTACCTGTAACGCTATGAATTTAGCCTAAACCCATCTTCTCTTTGTATCTTTGCAGGGTGGCCAAAACTAAGCAAACCACTAGAAACTGTATGTAAGAAACTGTTTAAAAGGGAAGACTACTGGGAAACTCATGTTATGTTGTATTACAAAGACAACAAGGTCGATAAAAATGAGTACATCATAGACGGTTGCTCCCACGGAGCTGATAAACCAGATGACTTCCGCAGACATCAGGAACTGAAACATACCATGAGTAACAAGCTTCCGGTAGTTTGATAGGGGATGCGTTTTCAGATGAAGAAGAGCCGTCCACTTCCAAGGACAAAACCTCTAGTCGTAGTGTGGCTAAGGGGACATGTCAAATGGAAGGTCTTAGCTGAAGAGAACCACGCCATCACAAGTATTCCAACCAATGCCAAAACCCAAGCTCGTTTCGTCTTCAGTGAAAGTTGTTTCTGAGTCAGGTCGGTCCACTGCATGTGGATCTACACAGACGGAAACCCCGCCGACGCCCCATTGTTACCCGGCTCAGGGAAAACGGTAGAAGCTAGCACATATCGGAAATAGAAGTGACCTTAATATCGATCACACGTAGATGAGATGTAACTCACTGCCTATGATCATAGTGCCCTCCATCTTAAAGATCTTTATAGCAAGGAATCTGAACATTATATACATTTGAAAATTTAAAATAAAGTTATTCGGAGTTGATTATACAATGTTAACGTGTACATAGTATAATAGTAAACAGGATGAGATGTCCTAGATGAAACATACTTTTGGAATATTTTCGTCGATATTTCTGGGTTTTTTTTTTCGGTTATTCACTTTGACATGCTTAATGTTGCAACCGTCTAAGTGTGTTAAATATGTTTTTTTCTAAAATGTGGAAATAGAAGTACAACAAAGGCTGTAATATAGATAATTATAATATATCTGTTCGTACCTGTGCTTGTCCTGTGAACGAGAGCTCGATTTGCTGTTTCTATTATTGTGCGACACTCCTGTTCCTGAAGATGCTGAAGAGTGAGATCGATGTGTTCCATGGATATTGCTTCCTCTCTCCTCATCCGAATCTACGAGAAGGATAATGAACCTATTTATTTTTCAGGATTTGCAAGAAGCAAAAAATATGTACAACAAGATATCCTTACTTTCTTTTATGAAAGCATCACATAGTACAGTAGAGTTCAGTACTGACCTTAAGCTTATTTGCATAAAAAGAAAGCATGTGACGTCTACAGGGTTTGTATCAGTCACTACGGAAGACCGCTATTGTATTTACTAGATGTCACTTGCGCTACTCAATACAAATATTTACAGATATACATTTGGGAGCAAACTTAACTTGGTATCTAGTACATTTTGAAGTGCATACGGCGTAAGCATGGTAGTACGCAAGACATTGTAACGGACTACAGTTCCCTTCATTGTTATCTCCAGTGCACTGCGATGTCGTATCCAGTGCACAATAGTGGTTTGCCATAGTTTAAAAGACTGAATTATTGATTTCAATAATCCTTCAAAATAAATTGGTTCTTTCCTGATACAACAAATACAACAACAAAACAACAAGGAGTAACGCCCATGGGCTGACAGTGTGTTAAGCCAAACCAGTAGATAAGTGGTCATTTACTCATTTAAATAGTAGTTACATGTGATGGGTTTACAGCTTGCCATGTGGTAATGATTTGCCCCTTCTTAAGTGATGACAAACTTCATTGATGCATGGGTACAAACAACAAGTGTCACACAAATGAATTAGTTGACTGATTATCTAATCATGACATCTTGTTTCTTGTAACGCAATAACATAAAGTATCAATGTTTTTAAATAACAGGGAACCTCAAGTATTAATCAAACAGTTACAGCATTACTGCATTGGCAGATTGAAAGGTCGCAAAGGCATATGACCACCTGCTGACAGATATTTTCGTGTTCAATATGATATCTATACATCTTGTCACATTTAATTTTGATTGGCTGTATCAAGGTCACCTTGTGTGAATTAAAAGTATAATCCCATGTCAATTAATCCAACTCGTTGTCTGTACAGCTGTATACAGGTTAATCAGTACACAGTACCCACCTGCAGGTAAGATACTGTGGCTGTCTATTGGTCAGGAAGTGACAGCCACAGGCAAACCTTCATTTCTCAACTGTGCCTTTACCAAGGTAAATAAATATACTGCTTAGAATTACTTGATCTAGTGCAATAAAAGTATTGAAGTCCTTTAAAAACTTTAATAACGATATCAAGTTTCCATTACATTGTGTAAGGTGTTTTTTTAAATCAATTCATTTAGTATGAGGGTCACAATTAATTTCCTGAGAAAATAGAGTGCATTTCTTTATTATCTATAGTAAGTCTGTTTATGGAGTGCCCTTTTTGTGTGTGGTAATCATAAAGTGTTAATACTCATTTAAGCGTTTCTGGTCTTGGTTCCCTCTGAACTTACGTGGTTCAATGAAAAAGATAATTGACCTTTTTCAGCTGACCAATAAGTATCACTTAGCCAGTAACATGGTGGAAAGTATCAGAAACCGGAGTTATCGAGCGATTGACGTTACGTACATGTAAGTTTATTTTTCACCAGATCGGATGATACTTTTTTTAATAAGCTGTTCACATGACGACTGGACTGATAAATGCATGTACCACTCTCATTGGTGTATTATAATATATTTTTGTCTAGGTCTGACATGATGTCATTTATCAAGATATTGGAATAGGTGGGGCAGCTTCCAAGGAAGAGTACCATCACCATACCCGTTTTCACAAACATTCCATAATTATGGAGATTCTTTAACTTGAAACTTTCCAAAGTAAAGCATTGCTGAGTTTGGGGAAAATTACATAACTTCACTTCCTGTAACGCCAAAAGTGTTTTCATGTTGAGCTGTGAGCATCCCCACATAGATATATATATCCCTCTCCCCCCAAAAAAACACCCCCAAGTTTTTAATTCGTGATACAGTGACTATTAAATATAACGAAATTGGTTCTTACCTTCCCCTCCCCTCCACCTACCCCATCTATTTTAATTTACTCTACCAGGACCAATAGCCTCTCGTCCCGCCACTCCTTGATCCGCGCCTGTTAAGGTACAAACTGAGAAAAATATAATGAAGTTTGACTGTGGTTTCAGTGCCTATGTTTTTTGACAGCAGACCGCTATATAATTAGAGAACTATATAAATTTATGTTGTAAGGTAACTGGTTCAATATTTTATGTATGACAGTATAACATATAATATATTTTAAAGCGGAAAGGCAGGGGGAAATTCGCAATCTGAACTGAGTGTGCACTGTATTTAACCACAGTGCTCTCTATTGCACAAGTATGTTGACTTCAGTTAACAAGCGTGTACACTGGAGTTTACATGATTGTGCACTGGAGTTCACCAAAATACCAAAAAAAGACAAAAAAGACACCAAAACACCAAAAAGACCCTAAAAGACCCCAAAAGGCTCAATAATACACCAACAAAACAACATATACATATATAAATTATGTTAACTTATAATGTAAACATACATGAAATGTAATGCTATGTTCCCGTTATTTTTATAGTTATGTTGACGCGAGTACATATTATGAACTATACGTATTTGAGTTATTTCCCTGGGAAGCCTCTATTCCTTGAGGTTGATTGTAATCGGCCATTGCTCCGGATCCATTATTTTTACCTTTAAGCCATCTGAATATTTTATATATTTCATATAGAAATAAAACACTTACCCTAAAGTTATAACAAAAATGTGTATATCTCTATTTTATATACTTACCCACTTCTAATGGAACAGCTTTGCCTTTAACTTCTATTTCAATAGCTTTGGCAATACATTGGTAGTAGGCCTCGTCTGTTTTTTTAGCTTCCTTTATCACATCTTTTTCCATATACACTACCATTTCCTCACCTGTTTAAGTAAAGAGTTAACCATTTAATCATTCTCCCAAGAACCGTTAATTTCATCAAAATAGCGGGAAAACATTAGATGTGGAGAACTGATAATTAACTAGGATATTTTTCATTTTCTTGTTAAGCAACACTTTTTTTGATATATTAATCTGCTTTAATATAAAAAAAAATCAGAGGTAAACAATCATCACACATGTAGTTCAGTTCAAGTGTTGCTTATAAAAACATCAAGGAACATTTTTTCAGCAAATTCTGGAATATTTTGGGTATAGAAAAAGATTGTTCGCTATAACCCATTTGTGGTTCTTTACATGGCGTTTCACCTTAACAATAAAATAAAATTCTATCTAAGATTGACATTGCTATTTCTCGTCATAATAAGTTAAGAAAAATTCAATGAAAGCAAAAAGTGTTCGACGAGTCTGGATAAATTACCAGTGTCCGTTATAATCTGAAATGAACCTGAATTTAAAGCCTTTTTGCAAAATTGAAGCCATAATGATTGTTTATATATTTCTTATTTCATTGATTAAAAGAGACAAGTGAACTTTGAGGAAAAAGCATGTGTTTTCAGCTTTAAGAAGTAACTAGTAACATTAAGAATTAATAAAAAAAATAAATTTAAGTCACCTAGGCAGGTGGATTTTCTGCATGTACTGTGTAATTATTATCAGCTTCAAACCTTGTTCTATATTGTTGTAGAATAATGGTAAGAAAACAAGATGTCAAAAGAGCCCTAATGGTCAAATGAGTTAAGGACAGATCAGTGTTACAACACTCTAGCAATTTGATGTTAACACCTTCAAAAGCCTTGGTAAATTAAAAGAACTTCTGTTAATATTAAAACAAACATCAGTTGCAGAGATTTTGATGCAAAGAATAATAGTTGACATGAAAACAGGACATAAAGGGTGTACATTGAAGAAGAAGAATGAACAGAAAATGGTTTGCACTAGATAAAGGGCCTGTTTCCAGTAATGTTAATTCTCCATAGGAGCCTGCCCCCGTATAATTTCTTATCTAGCTCAACTACTGTTTTTTTTCTTTTCCGAAGAATCATTTTACACCTTTCCGACACCCAGATTTCATAATTTCAGTGAAAATGTATTTTTATAAAGTTGTCAATTTCAGCATCAAAGACATAAGTTCGTAAATAAAAGAAGGTTATCTCGAAATTGTAATTCGCAACATAGTATAAATTTCTTTTGATAAATATTTCCAAAACATCGTGTTTATTCATAAAACATAAAAAAAA